>NW_017804453.1:1464903-1555796 GCF_001625305.1 Branchiostoma belcheri
GTCATCTTCCCAGCCAGCCCTCTGCGGAGAGAAGACCGGCCAAATCCCGCCTGATGACGGCCGCGGGCCAAACCATCGTTTTACACCCAGAAGTTTGACAGAAAATCCTACCGTACTTAAGTCCTTTGATGACTTTTTATCACCTACGCGAATAAGACATCAATCGTTGATTAGCCCGCGCCAGACAGCACATAAAGAGTAGCAGCGGAGATAAACATGATGTATCATAACTTTTTTGTGTGTATGACACCACTTACATCGATTATAAGAACAGACGGCGTACACAACTTTTAGAAATCCAAGAGGTGGTGGGAGAGTCCAGTTAGAACAGACACAGTACTCCATGTTATGTTGTCAATGTTGTTTTCATTCTGCCTATATACGTAGCACCTGTCATACTGCGCTGTCTTCTAAAGCTGTGTGTAAAAACAGAAAACTTTGAGCGGTTGCCTTTTGAGGCACGATTGTCGTCCGATCCAAACTGAGGGCATTCTTGGGATAGTCTTATATGATTGGTAAAACAAATTCAGCAGGTTCTTTATGGCTTGGAAGGCTGTCTGATGTCTGTAGGGACTGATGTCTTAGGTCACTGTCTGTTTCTGTCACAGCCTGTTTAAAAATTCTACGACATCGTATGACGACCTAGGACGAATGTAAGCGTATCTCAAATATGACATTCTCAGTCTGCGTCAGTTTTGATGTCAGCTTTAGCAATTTTAAGCTTGCTTGCGGTATGCCAGTCCCTTCTCTCACAAATTATGTAGAGGTCTAATAGAAAAGTTCCGAAGTTTAACATCGATAATTCTTTGTCGTCACTTTTCGGTTTAGATGTTCTAGCTATGGCTGGCCGCCTGACCCCCATGATCGTTTTTTAAAACGATCATGTCAGTTTAAGTCAGTTTGTCAAGACGACTCAAAAGTGTTTTAACAGTTGCATCAGGGGCAAAAAGTTAACGCATGGTATCCTGTGTTGCATATTTACCCCATTTTGCATTGCAGAGGTTAAGTCCTAGACCGATATACCATTTACGCATCACTGTCCACACAGGCATGAACTTCAAAGAGCTAGAGAATGATAATAACTTTTCATCGACCGAACAGGACAGGAGCAGAAAAATGATTCACGCCGTTTATTACACAGAAGGTCCTGATTTATGTGAGGTGTGTGGAATTCCGCGGGGAATGGTCCATTATATCAAGACAGGGAATCAGCAACAGCACTCAACATCCGATAAGGCAGGGCTATTTAATGGATCTTGGCGGGATCTTCAGCGCCCAGAAAATGAGCGTATGATATGGCCATCAATCCAAGTGCCAACTGTTTTTATAGATTGGCCGCTGGCGAGGATGACAATTGGAATGTAGGCGCCGTGAGCTCTGGTCCGATAACGGCAGGTGGACAACGTTTTACCGTTTGTGAGTAAGCCAAATGTGCCCGACCTGGGACTGCCTGTTATCTGCGCAAAACTTTACCCTCTCCTGAATCCGCCCGTTACACCTTGATGACCAAGTATGGTTCCTTCTTACTTTAAAGAGATATTTGAACAGCTTGATGTTGGGAGTGGCTTCAAGCGTTTGATGAGTGCACATTTTCAGGTCAAGATGGCCAGCAGAAAATGCGCGGCATTTTAGATGTAATGTGAGAAAAGGTACGATTATCGTAAACTCTATACCTGCAGGCATTTTTTTACATTCTCGCGTTTAATATTAATTTTCTACAGCATGGTAAGAAAAGAGCAGCTGCTATCAGAGTAGAATCACAGCCACTTGCTGCGCGCTTTAAAGGGTGCGATTTCTCAGTAAGTCGCTAGGTGACTCCTACAATCAGTGGGAAAGCGCAAAGATTACAAGAAAAAGCAAATGAGAATGAGGCTAATCTTTAGAAATATAAAATTGCATTTCTTCAGAAACAGTCGAAAAAAGTTATTTACATCAACTCACTAATTGAGATCCTTACAGAAAGTATACTTTGGTTGTTTACGCAAATGACGAGATTAACTCGCTCCCCAGGATACCCCTTGGCCGGCTTTTTAAAAATATGATTACACGTTACATTTATATCACGCTTCTAAGAGAAACAAATGCATCAATCGAACTACAAAGCAAAATTTTGAAATTATGATGAATTATCATGTACTATGTGCCTACTTTTAATTTAGACGCAGCTCAAACGCAAAACGAAGTGGGAAAATACTTCACATCTTCAACAACATTTAGTGTCTAACCAAGTTCTGTTTCGGGCAAGCACGCGCATATCCAGCTAATAACTTTTTTTTCTTTATATGGTACTGCTCGACCATCGGACGTCCTAACACGCAAAGTTGCGTGCAAAACTCAAATCCCCCATTTGTCGTTAATGTCTTGATTGCGTCTTTAAGATTACGTCCATCTCAATTTATGAGTCCTGCTTGGGAGGAAAAGGCCTGCTGTTGCGTAACAAACCACCTGTCCCGACCGAGTATCTTTCCGACCCGAAGACAGATCTCGTAAACTATCGAGGTTTTTGTCGATCCAGTTTCCCCAAAAGGGACTATGTGCATACCCGGTCGGAGAGAACAAAGTGCCGGGCTGCCCCTGCACTGCTCGCCGAGAGAACTGACGTGACAAGGACGCCCACCTGCTGCCATCAGTCATCAGACTCGGACATCGGTATGCCCGGTCATCGCCGAAAGGTCCTCCGGCGCTAGGCCTGCTCCTTATTATTAAGAAATATACTCTTATTCAATGATGCAGTTATGAATCCCTTCGTACTACTGTAATGAGACAATCTAAAGAATACTTTAAGGTAGAATTTGTAGACTATAAAATCGCTTAATTAGGCGTTATTCTACAAACGAAGCCGTTAGGATTCTAGCCTGGAAATCTGCTACACGTGCTTTTGTTGATGTTGATGTTGACATTGTCCTCAGGCGAATCTGACCAGGTTGAATCATTTGCAAACTTGTGAGAACCGAGAATGCCTGAAGTATTAGGAAGGAAAGAAGGCGGTCTCTTTTATCAAAGACATGAATGATCGCAAGATGATAGAATGTTTCCACTAATCTTTGATAAAGTATTTTCCAGATGTTTTGATAACACATGAGCGGCATGAACTGTTTATGTCCGTCACAGCAATCAAAACGCTTCATTTTCCTCTCGTAAAACCAATAAAGTGCCTTAAAGTATTAAGTTAGGCGGACGCTGTGATAAATACGTCGATTTTGAGCTGTTTATGTCCGTCACAGCAATCAAAACACTTCATTTTATTCTGGTAAAACAATAAAGCACCCTAACGTATTAAGGTTAGACGGAGCTGTGATCAAAACATACACAACTTACAAATTACCAACTTTCTAGAATCTGTGCAATGAAGGAATCGTTGTCGTACTGTTAGGGCACAATTGCAAGTATCTGAATACCTTCGATTTTGGAGTCACATACGAACGATGACGTCAGCAGAGTGTACCTCCTGTTCTAGCTAACCGCTCGCCATGTGTATCTGTGGAACTGTGCCAAACGTTACGTAACAAGAAGTCTTTCTATTTCTATTTTGTAAAATACTTTCTTGTTAACATTAGGAAGCAACAAAAATGAAGACCCTTCTCCTTATGAACCTACTATGAGCATACCAATCTTTATCTAATGAAGATTATTTCTCAATTTTATCAATAGGATTGACGCATTGTTTACAAACAGCACAGGATCGTTTGCCATAAGATCCCATCACTTGCAAGGTCTTGCAACATTCTTATCCGAAAGAAACCCACCAAGCAGTCAAATTTCCTAGTTATCCCTTTAGGGGTTTTCACCAAAGTTAGCTTTAAAATACATTAGAGTGGTATTAGCACGGATACCTCATGTTTGTCTTGGGGCTATATCGTTTAAAACGAATGAATCGAGGACTTGAAAATTCCGATACAGTTCCAATTGATTGAATTTTGTTTTCAATTGCCTGATTTAAGTTTACTTTGTTACCCCCATCTTTCAGAAATTATCCTTTTACACCAGGACGAAACATTGGCAGCAATCTTGGTGGAAATGGAGTTGAAGAGTGTCAAACAGCCAGTAGATGGACCCTTCATCTGAAAGAGAAAGATGATTAAGCTTTATTGACAAAAAGTACTGAGACTGCAACTATCATGGTAAACTACAAAGTACAAAATAGAAATATAAAACAAATCGTAGAATTCTACTTAAGAGGATATGGAACGATGTGTAACAATAATAGTACAGCATAAAACAGGCGGAGCGTAACATAAAATGCATTCATCGTATAGAAGAAACTTCACGTTTGTAGTTGACAAACCGGTCTACGTACACCTGTAATAACATTCTCACCTGGTACCAACAGGTGTGGCGTTGTTTTGGTCGTGCCGTTGCACGAGTTGTTGTGATATACTGTGATGGACCAGTTGATGCATTTTAATGAAAGTATCACGAAGCACGATGTTTCGTTTAAAGTTTAAAAAGAGGCCCATGCCTTTTGTAGTCCCCTGCCAGCATGGTATATGCATACCGTGTGCCTTTGAGAAATACTTCAAAGCTGTTGACCTCTAGTATTGCATGCATGACTTGCCAATGGACCCCTACCTTTATGATCTATCTCTCCCGTCTGACCAGGACAGAGAATTGGGACTAATAAAGAACTGCAGCGGGCTTATCTTGATTACCATCGTCATGAAATGATGGCCGGACCACAAACCTTCATAATGTCCTACGTGAGCGATTATGGAGATGCCAGCCTCCGGCGGCGCGCATATCAATATATATACGTATGGCCGAGAGGGGAGAAGGGAGATACAGAACAGCAGACGTTCCTCAGTCAGTATGGAATAAAACTGTGCTTTATCTTAGCTACTATATACTTTCCGTACTTTTTTTTTGCAATACCCAGTTTTGGTATATTTTGGTATATACAAGTATTAGTACTTAGTACTATTTCGTAGTTGTAACATTTCATTTGTTCTTCGAACGTGTACAACTAAACAAAGAGTGTCAGAACTAAACAAAGCTACATTGATCACAAGGGCTGTTTTGTATGTAAATCCATTGCAAATGTAATTATTACCGATTTCACTATTTAGCTACGAACAAAATCTTCGAAGGGACACATTTTAAAAGATGTCAAATTTAAAACAGTAATAACACTCTTCGGGCTAAGTTGGAATCTTTATCCAGACATGTTGAATGTAAAGGGTGCATGACATTAATGGCATTATGCGGTTTGATGAATTCTAAACTGTAAGCACAAAGCGGAAAGGAATACTCTATTGATACATTGAAACAATGCCATTTTCTGCCATCGTCTAACTGCAAGTCATAACACTAACAAAGTGTGTAACGTACATGTGCACCATGGCGCCAGTGGGTCTTAGCTGCACCTGAGCAACATCTTGCACAAAAGCCCCGAGGCACATCGCCTGCAGAACATCCAGCGCAGTGCCTCACAATATGTCAAACGTGCATCTGTACAACTAGTACTCGCAGAGGGATAAGGCTGTTTACCTGTATAATGTGACAGTTTGTTGAGCGACCATCTGTGCAGATATTCCCTGTAGACTTTACACTTTCCGTGTGTTAAAGTCGCTGAAAGGCTCCGTCGTTGACATGGTGAAAGCCAAACGACTTGCTCTCTACCAACTCTGTGCACGGTTACTTCTCTTTCAACCTCACATGAAACAAGAGTTTCCCCATGCAACACGGACAAAAATATTGTACGTACAAGAATTTCAACTCAATTTTGTTAAAAGTTAAATGGCTTCACTATTTGAAATTTCCGATTTTTTAAAACTGTGGAAAGTTTCGGTTTACTTATTCATGAATTCAGATAAAGCCATTAGGGATCGACTCAATATTTTAAGGAGAAAGATGAGCAGTTGTACAAGCACGATGCCTCTCTGGGTTTATTAAAATGTAGAAAGCAAATTGTATCAATGAGTTGTAATATTCATTGACAGAATCGTTTGATAGCGCCTGTTGAGTGTATACATGGTTTATGTGTGTAAGTTTGTGAGTGTGTATGTGTATGTGTATGTATATGTGTGTATGTGTATGCGTATTTATGCGTGTATATGTGCTTTTGTGTGTATGTAGATAAAGATGAAAAAATGGGGAGCGGATAAAAGTCTGTAACCACAAATAAATTCGATTGATTTGTGCCTCTTCTATACGCATGAGGCAATGTGCTTTAAGAAACTTTCGACCAACTGTTATACGTACATGCAATATAGATCCGCAGCAAATCAACAAAATGTGAGACCAAGTCAGTTTAGTCTATTCAAAGTGTCCCTGAGGAAATATCGGCGGCCCAGGGAGAGTATCCCGTACGGGCGGAGATCAACTTCCTCCCGAGCGCGCCGACCCCTCGGTGCCCTGGCAGCAGGAGGGTCGTGTAAACTCTCCGCCCACACAGTCATAATAGCACTAATGCGCACCACCAGAACATCACTCTCACGTGGATCCGTATATCCCTGTCATATCATTACAACAGCTAACGTCTGTCATATCCGAGCTTAAGTTGATCATACTACGAAAAAGGCGGTATAAGAATATAGAAAAACTCTGAGATAAAAAACTCTGATATCGTATCTCAAGTTAGCCCGTTGCAATGTTCCAAGTTACTCCAGACAGAGACTATATCTATCGAGGAAAAGCAAAGAAAAATGTTTCTTTGTTGGTGTCTTATCGATTAATCCTAAATCCGGGATTTGAATGATTAATGGTATCTGTGTGGGTTTTTAGGGGAAGTATGCGGCATTTTATTTGAGCTCAGGGTTCCTGCAGTTGCCTTTGATAGCCGAGACTTTAATGCCGCGAAGGGATAAAATTGCTTTGATGATCCTCGGAGGTTTGATATGTGTTTGTTAAAGCGATCCTTTCTTGCTACAGGGTGTATTTCACACTTCACATCAGAGTACCTGCCAGATACGACGACTTGGAATCAAATTTGCACCGGGCATACACTTGATTGACTGTACTGTAGCATCATTTACTCAATTTGCGGACGCCCTTGACAGCCCAAAGAACAATGCCGCCCCCAAATCTTTGAACCTCTCTCTACTTTCCACCCGAGAAAAGACCGGTGAGGAAGAACGCAGAAAATGCTCCTTAATTTTGATAAGACAACAGCCATAGGCTGGGTCTGAAATTGGCAGTAATCGTTTGGTAACTGAGCTGTCGCCCCCAGAGTCTGAGGGAAAAACACCCACAAATGGAGCTCTCACGCCCTCCACGGCACCGGGCGACCTTCCCGGCATTAGGCGGGTTTACAGTTAAGGCGGCTGAGGGAAATGTGTCAAAACTCATCAGCGTTAAGTCGGTCTCCGCCAAGGCCAGCGTCGACAGAACGGCTGCAAATTACCCCAACATTTTCTCGCTACTCTGCCGATATACGGGGAAGCTGAAACATTTCGCCCCAGGTTTTCTGGCCTGTTTAGGTTTCAGAGTGCGGGTCGTGGTGAGGCGACCTAACACGGGAGTCAGGCGCTGGGCTGACAATTTCTGACAGTTCTGATGAGCAAACTTGTGACCGAGTGAAGTTGATGTATTCCCAATCAATGCGGAGGTATCAAGTTTGGCCACGTCGCCATGTCTTCCGTACAGGAGTCATTGGCCAAGACTGCCGGCCTTCCACAGAACAGTTTCTGCTAGTCCGGGAGTAATTAAGGCCACCTGATGCTGTCTCCAACAAGAAACCCACACCACCGCACCGTACAGCTGGAATACAGAGTCAAGCCAAAGTTCAAATGAATCTAGACATTCCTTTCCTAACTCTGAACAATCCGGGGAATTCTCATTCAGACCTCGGTTAGAACACAGGGAAATGCTGAACACTTTGTACGGCTTTACTCTGGATCAATGTCAGTAAAATACTCAAACGTATTTGGGAGCTAAAACTACTACACAAATACTGTGAAAAATATGAGTAATTTTTTTTCATTCACTACAGACGTTCACGTTCATGTTCCTTCCACCAAAAACAAAACCAAACATAACCATTTCAACACCAAATTAACAAATAAATTCATCTTAAAACAGGGTAATAGAAAACGTGATGTTTACATATCACAAATATGACGTCGACAACTTAACTGACACCAACAGATCAATGTTGCACACATCATTTACTTATTTTGTGGAATGAATCAAGTATTAGATACCTGATTATCTTCTTTTTTATTATCTGAAACGATCAAAACAAACATCAGAAGGGGTCTTACCAAGTACCTTAACAAGAACAAGAACTGCCTGAAATGCATACCCGTTTAATCGGGGGCGAGGTCATTATCACTGTGTCGGGATCAAGGTCATGGCCTTCCCCTGTGTTAAGCCCTGGGTCATCATTGTCCTTTTTTAATCTAATTAATTCTTTCCTGAAAGTGATAATGTAGATTAAACAAACAGCAGGAGCAGGTGTACCGGGCAGTTCAGCCATAACATGTCCAGACTGATTTGGGCTGACGAGCATAGTGTTAGTTCTTCTAACATAGAGGCTCTTTGTACTGTATTGTACTTTGGCGATGCTATAATTATAAACAAGATTAGCTAATAGACAAGTTGGAAAAGATTTTGCAACAATGGTCTGTACATGCACATATACACGGTAACATATATCGTTTTGGATTTTAAGGGTCAGAAATAAGTTACTGACTGGACTTGAAAGTTTAGGACAGAGCAGAAGAGTCATTTTGGTGGGACTCTTCGGTTTCATGCAGTAGTCATTTTCATTTGAAAAAATGCAACTTAAGATACAATACATTTTGGCAGTTAATAGATTTGGAAGATAGATTCTAGATATAGAAAGGCCAAGTACATATCAGAATAATTATAGTTAGTACAACAGACGTCAGCGTTGTGTAAGGCTATAACTAAAGCCGGCGCCTATAGTCTTGGTGTGGTCTCTTCTGTTTTAATTCAAAGTTTCTATTTTGATAAATTGAAAATGATAGTGTTGGGGCCTTTAGTCATATTTTTGCAGTTTTATTTATCTCTGTTAAAGAAAAGCTTTCAAGATATCATCTTATTACGATGGCCGGGAGGACACACTATAAGTAAACATATTTCTGTAAAATCGTGATTGTAGGTATCGTACAACTAAATATACATTTCGTATCGTTCCAACTTTCTCTTAGACCTCGATCTACATACATGTCATAACATTGTTGCGAAACTGGACATTGTTTTCCGACATAGACAAGAAAGACTAACATTGATTATAATGGACTTGACTTGTTATTTTGTCTCGGCTAACATTCATGTATTACGTAGCTATTCCGTCTAGCCAGATTTGCTGTCAGATTTGGCGTTGTGGTTGTTTGATTGAGAGGGGCCCACGCGCACAGGCGCGCCGGCAGCCGAGCGACCTTCGCCCACCACGTCTCATGTTCCTCACCTCTCCATCATGTTCGCACACTTGTCAAGACCGATTTCCCCCGTGAAAGAGAGAGCAATTTCCCGGCACAGCCCGGGGAGCTGGCGGAGGACGGGACCGTGGCACGGCGCCGGGAGCCACGCTAGATCTGTGAAAAGCTACCCAGGTATTAAATACGGACACACTTATTACATGGCCATTACACTAGGCGAGAACACATGCGGTCCCGTGCAACACATGTCGTCTGTTTGGGAACGCCTCACAATTGTTGCTGTTCTCGACTCAACTACTGCACTTCCTATAATAAACTCCGATTTATAAGCACAGAATAGGTCAACCTTTCTTGTTTGTCTTGTATTCTTTACAACCGTTAGTCTTTAGATTTGTAGCTAGATGCTTGTCTGTTCTTGTATATCAAATTGTTTCACACACTAAATATGTGTACCTGTTTCACACACTAAATATGTGTACCTGTTAGAACTTAAAAGGGCAAACCACCATTGGCTATAGACATGTACTCGGGTAACAGTGTTTACCACTCTAGACTTCATTCTTTTGTTCTCTTGTTTGGGCTAGTTTTGACCAATAGTTACCAATGTGAAGTGCATCCAGTGTAGAATTGACACCTAACACGTGCAGCCGGTGGACTTCTCCCTGTGATTTGCCAGAATCATGATTTCACTGTTGACTCAGAAAATCAAATTTACGACATATATATTTGACCACATTTCATATTAACAACATTGAGGCCTCTAATCGGCATTGGGCCCTCCCGTCACGAGTATCGTGTCCTCTTTGGGGAGGGCTTGTATCTGTTTATTTGCAGCTGTGTAAGAGAATCCATGAGGTGTAGGTAGTAAACATAAGACAACTTTGTAGAACTCAAACACTGAACTTTATATAAAGGTGACCCAATTACGACGAAGCGGGACAGGTGGACAGCACAGCCTGTCAAACCTACATCAATGTGTTGATTAGTTTGAGTACGCAAGCTCTGAAGAGATGTATATTTTCCGTCTATTTCAGACAGACAGACAAACATAGACACGAATTAGGATAGTAGCTCACCGTCACAATATAGGACAGGGTTTATCTCTTGGTAACATTTCACCCACAAGAACACCGTCGAAAGATGAATAGGTCTAAAACATGTCAACCTTGAAGGGCTAGCGTCAGTGACAGACAGGGTGACCGAAGTCATGTACGTACTGGCCTTGCTATGGTGGGGCAAGCCATTAAACTTTGACTTGCTTCTAGCTAGGCACGAAACATTGATCAGTACAGGCTGGTCGGTGTCAGGGTCTATTATTTCCTGACGTATGCACATATATATACGGTACTAATACTTCAACTGATAAAGAATGTACTTCTTCTGTCTTCACCTTTGATCGCACACCAAAAAATCAATTCATAAGATATTTAGACTGCGGCTATTATATCAAAACAATAACCTAATGTCACAACGTCATCGATGATAGTGTATGTGCAGGATAAAGTGGAAACGTATTGCTGTACAAAGGACACTGATTTTGACACCAAAGAGTTTGCATTTGAAGTGCTGAAATATGCAACTGGATTTAGAAAATTGAAGGATATCTCAATCCATAAAGCTTCTCTCCGAAGTAATTTTTGATGCTGTGTTTACACATTCACGAAACAAATGTTTTGAAATATGTATACGTTAAGTTATGCGTAATGATTCATTATACATTTGTGGTTTTGTACTGTTATATCTACATATTGTGCGTGTGCTTTTATTTCGTTCGAGTGTACTCAACTGTTCAAAAGGAAGATATATATAATCGAAATGAAATGTCAGCCCTTAGTAGCCATACTGAATACTGAATGTTTGTTATCCATAATCTTGGAAGTTTCTACACTAGTTAATTCTAGGATAAAGCTAGCTTTTCATCGTTATGACAATCATAACTCATAATTTAGGTAAATGTATCCATACTAAACCATCATACTAAATGTTACTTAGATGATATTATCCATCAAGCTATGCTGCTTGGATGTTTAGAGGTGGGAGGCACAGAATTGATATCAGATTACTAGATTTGATCTTCTATGAAATGATTGGAAAAAGAAGACAGCTGATGAAAAAAAAGGAAGTATGGAAAAAATCAGAAAGAACGATAAACCACGCCCTGTCTGTTGCTGTCAATCACTAGAAAACCAGAACTACGAAAACTACGAGAAAAGATAAGTTACATGTTTATGATAATTTTGGCTTGTGAGATGTATCAAATAATAATATTGATCTAATCATCCATCAGGCGTATCAGGTAGTTTAGAAATATTTTCTGACACATGTACATCAAAGCGATTCTACGGCGTAGAATACCTTTTTTTTCACATCACACAAGTGGGCCTAGCATAACGCAAAATAACATATAGATCTATACGTGACGTAGAAAGTGAGGCTGGCGTCTTGAGACAATTTTCAAATGATAACTGACGTGACGCCTGTTCCATAAGCTCGAGGTCTACCTTTTTGTAGGTTGTTTTACTATTTAGTCGAACTGTCCTTCTGTGGATCTGTCAATCATGTTTGATACTCCCCCGTCCAGTCGCCTGATGCTGCGCCGCCCTGTATCTACCTCGGCGTTATCTGGCAGAATATACAGGAATTATCCCGACAAAGGAGTAGTTGTCGACCTGTTGAAAGAACAAACCATGGATGTCTTTACATCCCCTGAGCACCGATGAGCGACCAAATATTTTTCATATCACTCAATTAATTTCGTAGAACGATATTTTAAACGTTCAATTCAGTTGTCATTTTTTAAATCATACTTTTGCATCGTTGATCTTACTTCAATGATTGAATTAAGGGTCACACAAGTCCAATTTTGGTCGCTCAACGGTCGCTCAGTAATCACTGTCTTGTAGAAAAGGGGCTTTACCGAGCTTCAAGCTATGTATCGACATGCTTGTTGTCTGATATTCTTCAGGGTTGAACCCTAGTCCGGAGGCGTGTTGATAAACAAGTAAACAGTATCTCGCCTGTACTTCATTTGTTGTGCGAGGTAGATAGGAAAGTCACAGATTCCTCCGTTCTATTTTCGATTTTCCAACAATGTTCTCTTTCCGCTGTTGTCTGATCCTAGGCTGAGCTGTTCTTGATAACTCGTGGATACAAGCCAATCTTGTCTTGTCACGGATTACAATTTACCTACAATGTGCCAAAACTAATAATGTAGGTAAGAGTTTAGCTTGAGGAACTTTGATATAGACAAAAATATCATCCCTCTATTACAACAACTGAATGATATTTCGTTCAAAATCATGGTCGTATATGTAATTTCTGTCCATCAGATTTGAGGATTTCCCGGGCGCAAGGATGCATGGTTACGTGCAGAATTACGTACCTTACCTAGTCCTGAACACGGTGGAAATCCATTTGCTGCAAACAGCCATCACTCACAAAAAAGCATGAAAAGAAATAATCCACCGATATGATCCGTTCCTCTGTGTGCATATCCCGGCGAAGATGCGCCTTTCTATCATCAGAGCGCCGCGGAGCTCGAGCGCCCTGCACGTCACAAACCACTGCCCGCCCGACAAAGCAACTGTTCCCTCGCCTGTTTTCTTTATTGCTGAGAAAAGCTGTGAACGTTAACATATTTCCGTTTCCTTGGTAATTAGCCGGGAGTTATATGATGATGATTTTTCCGCTGATGAGGGGGAACGATAGAAACGGACGGGAGCGTCTCCCCGAGAGGGAATCTGCCAGGCCTGCGAGCGGATCTGTTGGGGGGGAGGGGAGATGGAGTATCAGCAGCCAAAAGGCACGGGCAAAGAAACGCTTCTGGCGAAAGGGAAGAAAAAACCCAACCCCAATTTACCCATTTCTTTTCATCAAGAATACATAGACGAAGTTTATCTGGTGTCTGTTTTGTTTCCAAAGTCTTCGGTTTTCAATCTAAGTTCGAACAGATGAGAGACGATCCAATATTCGGGAGTCAGTGAAGCTTGCAAAAGTGCATTCTGCGCAAAGCGGCTTTTCGCGTTATCGAACTGGGCCGTGAAGGCAATATAGCTGCGGGCCATGTTGTGCCGTAATCTATGGCAAATGAGTGGAGGGAAATAAATATTCGTTTCACATGTCAATAAATGAACAAAGTTCGTTCAAAAAAGGGATTATTACTTGAATTTGATGGAAACGGGCGGCTTTGATGGGCCGGAGATACCAAAGGGCGTTATATGGACGTTAATGCCTAGAGACAAGTAAAGTCTACTTTCTCGTGATCTAGGCGAAATCCTCGGCTGAAAATGTAGATCAATCATCCATGTATCGGGAGCAGCCGATTCCCAAACTCTCCCGAGTTCCAAGGGGTTTAATTTTTCACGCTGGAGACGGGGCATGATGGACAGCGTAGGCCGATTTTGATAAGCTCTGTCTGCGAGAAAAATGTATATATTTATTCCTGGGTGATTGCAACGAAAGGGAAAGCGCCTTGCCGGGATTGTCGGGTTCGGACTTTATTGAAGAAGTGATCAAAAGTGGGAAAGCTGCCTCTGGGCGGCGGTGATTATCATTGGAATCCCTCAAATGTATCTTAATACCTCCCTGCAATCTGAAGTGCCAATTGCGCCGCCAGCGCTTCAACTCCCGACATTAAACCTGTGTTTTAGACGTGACACCGGCGTCATTACCGCTCCACTGAGGCCCTCTGATGCTCTCTCAATCACAGGGGTCCGCACAAAACCCGACAACTCTTCACTTGGCGCGGGTTATTTATATCCCGGGTCAAAGGTCGGCCGCTACTGCATCTCCCGCAAAATAACGGAGGACGATTTGGTGGAGACACAAATTACTAAGGGAGTGATTCAAGAGACGCCATCATACATAAAGGAGCGAGATATTTTTGTCCCTAAGCGATAAGCAACTTTCTTCAATCTCTTGCCCTGATCTTTTTGAAGTTCAGAAGGACTACGGAGCAGAAAGGCGAGCTTGAGGATGTAGTGGTAGCTTCATCCTTTAACGAGGTGGTTGTCTCCGACACCCCCTTTCTACTAGAGACTGAGACCGCTCAAAGACCGCCGGGTGACCAGAAATTTGGCAGATTGTTGAACGAATTTCATTGACAAAATCACTTGTTTTAAAGAGTCTTGTTCGTTTTGTTTTCTTTTAAATCATTCGTAAGCATCGTACATTGCATTCTAAGTACAAAATGAAGGGTGACAAAAATACAATATTGGTCGCTCAACAGACGCTCAGCGATATCGCCAACTGGTCGAACAGGTGTTGAGCAGCAAGCGGGGCTTTACAGGGTGTGGCCCGGCGTGTCTCCCGCGGATGTCTCAGGGCTGGCGAGAACAGCCACGACGAGGACTTGGGAAAATTTTGGGAAACTTCTGACTGTAGTTTTAGTTAGATTGTTGAACTTCATTACTTGCGTTTCTATTTTAAATCACATAATCAAAGTAAGTCCGTGTATCACATTTGAGCTGATGTTCCGGCAACCTGCACAATATCATACCTGTATGTCTTGAAGGTAGAAGGAAGAAGAATCTGAAAAGAACGTTTTTCAACGAAATGCTCAGTACGGATTACAACTATTCAACATTAATGAATAAGGTGTGTTAGTATGTCCGTTAGCTAAGACTTTGCCATTGGGTGACGTTCTGTCGCTTAAGTTTTGATAATTAGTGAAGGAACTTTATTGTACATCCATGCCCCGAGACGCTAGGTAAGGTCATTTATCGTATCTAACAGATACATCACAAACAAATATAAGTGTGTGAAGGGACGGAAGGACGGTGACTGGATTGGAAACGGTATGAAGGGGAGGGGCTCAAGATGAAGGTAATTTGGCAGATTCCTACTATATATGTTGAACTCGCCACTTTGATAGCCAGCTGCGGATAGAGCAACCTTTGTTCCCCATCTGTATTAGAAGCTCACCGACTGATCAGAAGATTTTATTTTCGCGACAGTGCATTAGACGTACGAGAGTTAGCTGAGGATGGTGAATGCTGTGCGGTCCACTAGGACTAATTGGCCCCTTTTGACAAGTTTGGAAATGTACACGTAACACGACCCTCTCGTTATGAACGCCCATCACTCCTGCGTGGCTTACGTTATAAGAGTAGCCTGGTGCTAATACACACGGGTTAGCCGAGGGGTTCTATGTGAATGTGCCACGCGGGACTGGGGACGAAAGAGGCCGAAGTGAGTCCAAACCCGCAAGCGCTTCCGGCTACTGCGGCGCTCTGCGGCACCGGCACTTCCAAGCGGCAATTTAATATATCTCCTGACACATGCATTAGATTTTTCATATTACTGCCCGATAACTCCGAATATCAAAGTCATAATCTATCATTGATTAGTTTGTGGAGTGGATCTTGTGCCATTTTTCACGGTAGAAGGTACTCTTTCAACTGGCCGCTCTCGGACGTGGTCAGAATTCTAACCGCCAGGAGGGGACGGCCTGAGCGCTGCAGTACGGATCTCAAGAAGAGATACTGTACTCTTAAAAATAAAAAGATAAAAATCTAACGGCTTGTTGCTATATAATGTTCACAAAATAGACTAAACGTACACAAATAATCATAATTATAAACTGAATAAAATGTAGGTTCCAACCTGCCACAGTTTCTTCTCATTTTTTAGAGGGAAACAATAATGATAACATAATGTAAATATCCATTCCTTTCCAGATTTTTGTGTAATTTTTTGGCTACCTTTGAATCACCTTCACCGTCTTCTTGTGCTGAGAGAAAGGTGAATTAGTCTTCAATACTAAAACACAGACGAGTCTGAGACCTGAATGAAAAGAGAATCCAACTTGAGAAAGTTAAGTTGAAGGTAGCTCTACAAGCACTGTGTTTTCACATGTGCGTGCACGTGTAAAACGCAACGTGCGTCCATCTTCAAAGATTTTTTCTCATGTTCTCAGTTTAACCAATCGGGTTTAATCACCTCGTTGGTCTAACGGGTAAAAATAAAGCTACCGCAACAACTTGTAGCCTGAAGCAAAAGCGTCGGTGTCTTGCCGCTAATACACTTATTACCAACACTGGACTCTTCTGAAGTGCCGACTTTTGGCTTTATTGATACTTAATTCTACCAAAAGATACATGTAGAATGACGCACGTGTTACAAATGAGACCAAAGGAGACCGTTTGAAGAACTGACGGCGTCCTGTTTCTAAGACACGGCGGGGTTCCGTCACTTTCATACCTTTTCTGTGTAATTAGAGAAAGACTCCTTTGAAATATTAGGTAGAGGTTGCGTCCTGCGGAGCGTGTTATTTGATATTACCTTATTAACTCAAGGATGTCTGAAGAGCTGATCATCAAAGAAGATGAACCTCTCTTTCATCTGGGGAAAAGGTGTTTTCAAAGTCACTAGAACTTATTTGACTAGATAACAAGCTGTTGAGTGAGCATGTTTTTCGACATGTGATCCGCTAAGATGTTGAGGAAAAAGGAGCAGAAGTTTCCATAAATGATCAAAATTGATTTTTACTTCCCGTACCGAAAGGTAAGTATTGTTTTGGATGTTCATTCTGTGGGTTTGTGTGATTTTTCTGACAGAGTGAGTTGAGAGCACGTAGATGGGGGATTGACAGGCAGAATAACTCGGGGTCAAAAGGTCAGGTGCAAAAATAGGTTGAACTTGAATCAAAGGTGAGGGAATTCAGGAAGCGGTGGATTGCATGAGCGACCCTCCGACCTGCACAGTATCTGTCCTAGTTCCAATTAAATATAGTCATACAATCTTCTTTTTACTATTTTAGTTCCAATAAATTCACGAAAACTCTAGATATTTTCTGGAAGACTGAAAATATAGTTGTTGAAAATTGTTCCAAGAAATTTAAATTCTCACATACAAGGTGAATAACCATCTGAAGGCGGAATGAAGGTTTATTTGTAAACGTTAAGATGGCAACAATGGATAGGTAACAGGAGGAAACAATATTTCAGGATCCTTCAGTGGGGAGGACTTTCTTTACACAGCGTAGATTGTTATAATTAGATATAAGTTCTAGATGTGTCCTTTTGTGATGATTTATAATTAGGCTAAAGTATTAAGATGCTTCATAAAAGCACCAATTGACCAGGATAACACACAGGCTAGTCTACGTATAATGATTATCTCCGTTGCAATTGCAGAAAAAGTGAAATAAAGTTTTCTTTTTATTTATATTCAACGGAAAAAAATTTCGAATAAAAACACTACAAGGATGTTGATTTGTAGGTAATTTTAAACACCTACTCTAAGAATGCAAATAAAGGCTTCTTGTGACTCTGACTAGTGCTTTGTAGTGGCAATAAATATTTCATTTTCCGTGCACAGTCGGGTGCACATGGACATTTATCATTCAAATCTCTCTGATAATGTGTTCAATTGAGCTTAGTACATAGGCGGAACCATTCGTCAGTCTGTCTGCGCCGGGGAAGAAGAGATGGGACGTGGGGCACACCTATGGTTCTAGCCAAAATCCGACAAGTTTCTTTGGTCCATTTTCAGGTCAATGCATGTATGATTTTATCACTGACCATGTATTAGGTAAGGTAAGGGTCTTCCTAATATTATATGATGACAAAGAAATGTTGTGTTTTTGTAGTGTTTGGGGCTGTTTACTTAATACCCGTACCTGTACCTGTATCTGTAGAATCTTTTAGGTACAGGGTTATTCATTAAAAATAATAAATTTTTACCTGTTAGCACTAAACGTCATGCTCGTTTTCAACACACAGAAACACCCACTTCCAACACCACCTGTTTCCCAACAGTTGTAATGCGATACTCAGGATCAGGACTATGTGTGATCATGTCACTTCCGTGGAGGACAATACCGTCACATGTGGTAGGTGGTCGCACGGTTTTAGTACCGTACGATTTTCAGGCAGACTGTGCCAGAACCATTGACCGGCAAAAGTTATAACCTCCTTGGTGATAACCAGCTGAATTTGGTACAACCTATGCACAGGTACTTATCCCAAGTTTGCGATCGTATGACAAGCGTACGGTGAATGTGACCGGGCCCTATGACAGTGTTGGTAAAACTGGATCCTGGTTTTCGTCCACTCATCACTTCCTTTGCCCACCTGCTCGGGCCCCCTTATCCGCAGCGCGAAGTTTTCCTGGGCGGATCGATTGGTAGGAGGCGAGCTGGCCGCTCGCAAATTGCTTTTTCCGCGGTGATTTATGGCGTGGCCGGCGGGAACGGAGCGCCCCTGTCACCGTACGGAGCCCAGTATCGACGCGCTGGAGATGGATGTCTCGGCGGGGACATGCGGGAAGAAGTGGGACAAAGTTATACGCACCGTGATAGCTACCATCCCGGGAGATTCCAAAGTTTTAGCTTTCCTCCAAGTGTGCACATCAACACCAATATACGAAACTACTTTTGCCTACCTGGTGCTGGTGGTGTTTGATTTTTGCATGCGTGTATGTCCGTTTGTATGTATGTAAATTGTGTGTGCTTGTCTTTTTATGTGTATGTGTGGGTATATTAGTATTTATATGTGCGTGTCCGTCTGCCCATGTGCGTATGTGTTCGTGTGTGTGTTTGTTTGTTTATTTCAATCCCCATTAGTGCTTAAAAGCACTATTCTTCCTGGGGTCAATAAAATGAAACATAAATAACAAAACTTTGTACATAATGATGATTACAAAATAATAAAGTATGTTCAAAATCAATAGGAGAGGTCAGAGGTCGACCTAAAAAAAAGCACAGAATAATCTGAACATAATCCAGAGTTGTACGTAACAACAAAGGTGCCAACAAAATTAACAAAGGTATAAATAACTTAAATAACTGAATAGAACATAATGTCTTACTGATCATAATTCCAAAGAAAAGATGAATATAACAAATTGATCAGCCATATAAATAACTGAAAGGTAGCAGCAGAGACAAAATAACTTATACAAAATCAAATAAAACATTCTATACAATAAGAGATCAGGCGTAGCTTATGCTTGTTACCACCATAGGCTCAATGGTGAGGATTTGCTTTGAGTCATAGCCCAATCTCTTATTCTTGTTTTGAATACAGCAAGTGTGTGTTTTCTTACTGTATTATTTTTTAAAACTTTGCCTTCGCGTTGTCTAAAATTAAAAATCCAATTGAACTACCAGGTTCTTGTTATCTAAACTGGTGAAGACTTTTGTCCCCTTGCCTTTGGTAAGGCTTTCGTTGTTGTGTCCATCTCCAAGCCATGTAGTCCTTTTTTTATTCATCTTCATAGCTGACTGTCCTCATCATCGTTTCACAGCTGTATCTGTTTGGCCTTTTCCCTACAAGTATATAACACCTCACCTAAACAGTAAAATAAATGCTCTCGTGCCTCCTGGCCGTTCCTACGGTACACATGAACACATGGAGGGGAGCATAACATACTAAGCCCCGGTATGAATACGGATTCTCAAAGGTCCCTCGGCGCCAGGCAAAGGAAAGCCGCACGCTGTATATCTAATTTAATTGTTGTTTGCGCCAATTTAAAAATTTCCTGACGGTCCCTGCCCTGGAGGCACTCGTACATTGAAAAATGTCGGGGCAGGATATATGAAAGGATCAGCGTGAGACCCAGACTCGTCTGTAATAACGTGTTAATGACTAGTGTGATTAGGTGAAGCTGCCACATATATACACTTCACAAGAAACTTACATGGAAAGAGAAATAATGCAACATGTTCTTGGGTCAACAAAATCCGGACAGTCATCACTGAACTTGTATTCTTTTGAAAATATAATACATGTATGATACCATGTTTCTTAGTGTTTGTACATAATTTGTTTGTACGCGAGGAATAAAGATCTTCAAGTTAGGTCCAAACAGTCACCTTCATTGTAGGTCTTTCTAGGATTTTCAAGTAGACAGTTTGAAAGAACCAATCACATACATGGATCTAACACAGCCTCTACGGTAACAAGGCTGCTGAATTTTGCAAAACACGTGCATGACTACCCTATGGTTCATGCAGTTTACGATCGTACGACAGACGTACGACGGATGTGACCGGGCCCTCAGCCACAAGTCCGGCAGCCAACCTCTACCATCCGCGCCTCGTCGCCCTTCTTTATCTCCGCGCAAAATGGTGATCAATTAGCAAAATTTGAATACCTTCAACCACATTGACAAAAATTCCGGTCTACGAATAATACGTAAGACATTTTCTCCCGGGCAGTTTTGGGAACACATGTCGCCTATAAATTGTATATTTTGTCAGGTCATGCAAGATGTGTTTGGATGAGGGTAAAGGCTTGGGGCGATCTTACCTGATAGGGCTCAAATGAGTGGAGAGAAAACAACAATAGATAAATTACCCAATATATACGGCCTAGAAAATAAAGCAACGAAGTCGTCTATTGAAAGAATAAACCCGGTAACGATTGTTATTTCTCTTAAAACATCACGAGTCCTTTGTTGTTGTTTTTCGGATGACGACGACCTACGACGAATGTGACTGCGCAAGGACGTATGAGAGGGAGGGGGGGGGGTACACACTGCCCACGAAGGGTCACTTGTTCAGCCTGTCCTGTATCTACTACCGAGCTATGAACGAGACAAATACAGGCCGACTGAGACGTCAGGATGTTATCTATGCCCATCACTCTCCTCACGCGGCCGTCCCTCGCTGCTGCATCCATAACGGCCCGACTGCACCGGCCTGGACGGCAAGCCCCACCTCATCTGCAAGTCAGCAAACTTGGAAAGAGACGAGGAACAGGGAAAAACTTCACATGGCGAAATTACTAAAGAATTGTTCGTCAAGTTCTGAGCTGAGTGAATTACATCTTGGAATGGATTACTTATAAACTTCTATTACTTAACTATCTCCGTTGTTACATCACCCTTTTAACTGAGGCCCCAGAACACATAAACCGAAACCTTCGCCACCCAAAACAATACTTCCGTACCGGAAGTAGTAATCGCTACTAGGTACCCAACCCAGGTGGTTGAAAAACGCGCGTCCAGTATTTACATATCAATGTCCTAACAACACATACATTCTTTCTAAATCAGTATCATTTGTAACGTAAAAAATTCTGGACTGATATTATGGGTTATTTTTTCTGGGTTTGCCGTTTCTTTGCTTGGAAAGTGATAAAAGAAAGGCATCTAGAATAAAGGGATGCAAACTTTATTTCTTGAATGCCACTACCCGTTTTTGGTGAACGTTAACTCATATGCAGTGATTATCACTTTATCTTCCTTACCTTACCTAATACCATATTGTTCATAGTTGTTTGTTCAACCGTTATTATTAAAACTATACCCAACACACAATACAGCATTGCAAAAGACGGACATACAGGGCAAAATGTGAATGCCGACAGAAAGACGTCAAAAGACGTCATACTTGATTTCATTTTTGTCGTCTCTTGAATATACCGCCGTTAGGACAGGAGCAGACGATCATTCAAATGTGATTTGTGGAAGAACATATCGGGTGGCGCGCACAATTATCACCGTGGGTGTGGGTTTAATAACAAACCACAAATTACAGGCTCACGCGCGCGCCTCTCTCAGCGTGAATGGCGTCCTGGGTTCTTCCGTGTCGTGAAAGAGCAGCCCTTAGAAATATTCCAGGGCACAGGGTAAACTGAATATGAACATTTTACGTCGTAGAAGTCTTAGAGTAGATATTTGTAAAGGCTGCGGTCTCAGTGACCGCTTCCACACAGTGGACAGGTGTGCGGGTGTGACGTTTGAGTGGGATATAAGATGTGAACTCGCTGTAATGTTACACCCCGTGTAGCCATGATGCTTCCTGTGGAGTGCTACATTAAGTCTAGTGATTGACAGGAGAAGGTTTATTAAGCTGGGTCGACGGCGCGGCGCTTTGATGTGTTTTACCTAGCGTGGCTTGTGTTAATCTGGCCAGGGAAGGAAAACGGCGCAATGAGGCGTGCGCTTCAACAGGTGCAATGCGGCCCTCTGGGCAGGTCACCATTCATCATGTGTCACTCCGCGGCCTTGGCGAGCCCGGAACTTCATCATGCACTTGTGGCTTCAGCCGAAATATTAGCATCCTTCTATCGTACAGCCTTGTAGCGAAAATTAAGTACCGATGTCGGAACGATATCAGGTCTCTGTGCATAAATGGGGTGGGGGTTTAGTTCATGCAGATGTACATATATGAGCTGCCGGATTCGGACTTGGAGAAAACGAGAGAGAAAAAGAGAGATGGAGTGAGAGGAAGCTAGGAGAGTAAGGGGATAAAGGGAGAGAGAGAGGGGAGGGAGGAAGTGAAAAAGAGAGACGCACAACCACACACACACACACGCACACACGAACGCACATGCCCGCATTCCCATCATGCAACAGGTCTATGTAAAAGGCCAAACAAATTTGCTTCCTACAAACTGTATACCCTTAACCTACAAAATTGATAGATAAAAAAAGGTAATCAATATCTAACCTTCAAATATTTAAGTTATAACAACAAGACAACCAAACTTGCAATTCCCGCCGACGCGTTTAACTACAACTGTATGAGAGCCGGGTGTTCAAACCGCCTGGACGAAAGAGGCTCGAGCTCGGCAGCTAAAATGGTTTATAAATCAGACTGTAATTAGGAAGCCTTAATTCGGCAATGTTAGTTACCTAATGTGTTTTTAAGTAAAACAAAAATGTTAAACACGTTAAGTGTTTAGGTACGCCTAGCTTTAGAATAAATTACTTTCAAATTCTGCTCCAAAATGAACACAAGGGATTGAAATAAACGCTCTCAGCACTTGTGGCCATACTGGAAAGAACAGACTCAGCTGTAGGAGCCCTCCTTGAAAACAGCTCTGTACTATCAATAAAGCTGCGAATTTCTATCCCGCACCAGATGATGTTCTGAATGCTGAATTGTGCCACGAAGATTGCTTCTATTGTGTGTCAATCCTAGTCCGCCTTCCTTTTTGTTATAACCGTGCTCCTCGCCATTGTTTCTTTTCCTGTCTTTCAATGGAACACAAATAGCATAATGCTGCGTATGTAGCTGTACCCCTCAATTATGATACGGAAGAGCTGGGAGCAACAAGGTAGAGGGAGGGTTATGTTGGAGAAATATCGTACTTACAGCAGGTACAGGAAGAAGACAACGCCCGGCATTTGACATGCAGAATCCGTCATCATAACCCCAGCTTCAAATCCCGTTCTAATATGCAGACTGCGCTGTTTTGGGAAATGAAGACCACAGGTTTAGACCAGCTTGTTTGTGGTCCTGTGTGCGCGATATGAGGATTACGGAAGCCACATTGTTTACGGATAAACGAGGATAGCATAACCGAGCCGGGCCTTAAGCAGATTTATTAAAATATCATCCTTATCACCTCTGCAAATGAATTCATCAGCCGGTCCCCACTCGCGAGTTTTCGTCACCCGTATCGGATTTGCCAACAACAACACCTCTATCCCCGCTATATGTCAAGCATATCTTAAGTACGCGGTTACAGCATTTGTAATTTGTATTTCCCTTGCCTGATCGCACTCAAACTATCCACAAGTTGATATTATCGTCTGATACTCTTGTCAACGTGTCCCTTACCTGTGCAGTGATACGTTCTCTTGTGTCTGTGCCTAAAAATACATTTTGAGAAGCTGCTGAGCTGGAGATAGCTAGTAATATTCATGGCATCAAATTACAATACGGACCCGACTTTTATTACTGGCACGCCTCTGGAAAGGTAACAGAAATTGGTGGTACTAGTGTACTAGTATAAACAATGTAAGAAAATACTTTTATCCAAAAATCTATCATCAAATGTATCGTCCCAACTGTGAGAAAGGTTGCTGTATGACGTACTCTATCAGATAATTAAGGACGTCCCTCTATATCATGTTGCAGTGTGTATCTATCCCGTCTCTATTTTTCTCCCATTTTCTGCCCGAGTCAGTGCCTGTGTGACGTGTGTTCCGTTTAGCTGCTCGTCTCTCCGCATCCGATTAGGACCGACAATACCGTGATTATGACACACGGCAGGGCTGTGCGCTAATCTGGGAACAAACAGTCGCGCTTGTATCGCACTAAGTCCGTTATCGCTACCCGTCCACCCGTCCACCAGCCTCGCCTAGCGCGGTACCGTACATGGACCCTCCGTCAGAAAGTACTGTTCAACAGCGCGTAACGTGCGATATACGATACATAAGAACCAATGAAATATACAGGGTAGAGTAAAAAAACACGTTTGTTCCTACAAAAATGTACAAGTCATTAGGGTAAAGACGAGCAAAAATGAAAAGGAGTGAAAACCCAGCCTTTGTATGATGTATCCCTGGTAAATGACCTCCCTTTGTGGACGGCTGAAATCCGCTCAGCAGAAGCGTTTCTATCGCCAACCGCGAATGTGTCCTTTGAAATGTATGTGTGTGGACAACAATCGTCTACCCCATAATTAATTCTTAGTTTCTCTCTGCGTGTTGCTGTGTGCGGCCGGGTCCGCCGGCGTACTGCCGTGTGTCATAATTGAGCTAAGGGTCCTTGGGGATCGGGTTACAACGCCTTGTGACGTCAGCTAGATCGGTGGGAAGCGCCAGAATTTCATAGGTAAGAGGAGAGCCGGCAGCAGAGACTGGAAAGTGCAGAGCTCTGACCGAATCATGCTCCTAACTCGTACCCAGGTGAGTTGTATTTCCTTTTTTATCTTGCCGAACCGTTTGCCGGTCACGTAGCCACGCCGCTGACCGCTCAGGGGACGCTTCTGTGATTTTCCTCGGGCTTTCACCCGTCCTGCCCGGTCCGGCTCAGGGCAGTGTCGCTGGGGCCCGACGCAGTCGGGGTTTCCCTAGCAGGGGTCTATAAGAAGTTGAGCAATAAGACTTACAGGCTAAGAACATCTTTATTAATTGTAGAGGGCTAAGACATGCTAACTGCATACTTGCTACTATAATCATGTTTCTAAAGTTTTCCGCACTTCGGCTACAGTCCAATGGATGGGTAACGGTCACTTAGACCACTCTAGTCTAAAAACACAATTTTCTAGCCCAAGAGAACATCGACTCCATATCTATTTCTTCTCTCGATTTCCTCTCGAGTTTGCCTGCATTGTCCAAATACGTTTCTTCTTCTCTGTTTTTGGTTGGTAAAGAAGAAAAGTTGCGAAAGTTTACATACGTGTCGACACTTACCGACCACCCCGTCCCCAGACCACCGACTCTCCCCGTGTAGGACGTGTTCGCCGCCGCCATCCCTAGACGCGCTGAGCTGCTGACTGAGAGCAACCCCGGCTTTTATTTCACATTTGGAGCGACGCTAACGGCGGGGGCACCGTTATCTTCATCCCGTTGAAAGATATTCCGGGAGAAACAATAATATAGAGAATAGATCACCTCCCGCCAGCGCTTCGGCCCTCCACTGGAGGAAGACCCGCAGGCGAGTCTCAGCCAATACGATCCCGACCCCGACAAGCCATCCCCGACCGTATCTTTCCACAGGATTTCCCTTTGTCATCTCATTTACCAGTTCCCAAAAATCTGGGAGTGTCTGGAGAGTCTTTCCCTTTCTTTGTATTTCTTTCGCCCCGCATCTGAAGCACTGAACGCTCATTTGCCTTCTCTCTTTTGAACCTAGAGCGCAAATTATGATTTTAAACAAAAACTAATAATCGCCGTGAAGCCCTGCCTGAATCTACCCCTCGGCTAGACTTTGTGGCAAGCCGAACCTTCAACAGCCTTACTGACAGCTTGATAAGGATGCAATGCCGCACAGAAAGAATGAAGCCCTCCTTCTTTCATTCACTCTGATTTTTTCCGCCGGTGACGTCCGCTGCTTTCAGTTGTCAAACCTTTCAGGCTTCAAGGGGAAAATTCTAAAAGCGTATCTGGCGATGGCTTTCTTCCCCTTTCAGCTTGAAGGTGACACTCTAGCCGTCTCTGTGTCTCTCTTTATTTCCCTCTCAGTGTCGAAGCGCGGGTGGTGACGATAATGTAGGTATCAACCACTAGTTAGCCGACTTTGCCTAAATCCGGAGTCTGCTCGTGTTGACAGACGGCGCTGAAAGGCAGTTGACAGCGTAACAAGTTAGATAATGATACACCCATACAGCGTTTTTGAATTCGCTTCAGTTAAACAAGTGGGGATCACCGGGTGATTTGTTAATTGTTTTATTTGCTTTAGGAAGCAGATAGCGGTGCCTGGCGCACCCCGCGGGCACCAACGGCTGGGTGCTTGCTTCCTACCCGGGCGTAGAGAGAGAAGGCTGATGGTAACTGCCTGGCTGTACATGTACTAGTGCTGCTGAACGCACCCTACAACAATACAGATAAAGACAGACACTTCCTTACGGCATATCTCGTTTTCTGAAATATATTTATCGGAGCTTATCAGCTGCATATCTAAACAACTCCAAGAAGTGTTTTTTCTTTATCAGTTTGTTTATTCTGCTTCTGTGAAATGGCTTCGTGTTACATGTTGAATTTATGTTGGAATAATTGAAAATTTTGAAAATGTAGTAATTTTTAAATTGCACTGTTCTTAAGCTTTTAAGTACCATTCTACACATTAGAGTTTTTTTCTGTGAAAGAGGAAGTATCAAACGAGGTCAGTTCTTCTAAGGCGTAAAAGAAAACTAACGTCAGCTTTATGACGGTCGAGATTTATTTAGAAATACGCGGAATGCGCAAAGGGTTTTGGTAAATGTGATCACGCTGTGGTCGGCAGCTTCTGAAAAAGACGTGCTTTATTCAATTTCAGACTGAATGAACGTAGGCGGTGGCAGATAGACCGCTGCCGGGGTGGGTGAATGTACGCTTAATAAGCGGTACAAATGAAAGGTGCTACCGCTGTGAGAACCTCCACCGTGCGGTAGTTCGTGCCTTTCACAATAGCGACAAACCACGGCTCGCCTGCATGAGCGCAGGTTGGAACAATATGATAGGCTTTGGGAAAATCTGACCGAAAACGACAAGCGATGTTCCACATGAATACCTTCCGAATTCCGTGAAATCATTGCTTTATTGTCGCATACAGGTTTACAGATTGTTCTCGGTTAAGAAGTTGTTATTTACAAAAACGTGGAAGGATATACTGTATATCTAGAAGAAGATTATAAAAAAAACAAGGTATTACTGTTAAGGGATTCATGTAGATTGATGTTTCCTTTCGTCATTTCATGATATTGTATGAGTGTGAATATGGATTTATAAACATATAGCAAATAAATAGAGCGATGTACTAAACTTACCGGCCTAGTGAGACTGTTGACATGAAAATGGCGACACGAAATTACAACGGGAAAACCCCAGTAATCAAAGACCGACATCTACACACAGACTGTCTTCGGGCTAAAGCTTAAGGTTGTCAGGCTGAGTTTCTTAAATTCTCTGATTACTTACGATTTACTTAAGGAATGACAATGTTGCTGGGGTGAGGTATGTTGATGCTTGTTGCCATGTGTTTACGGGAGTTGTTTATAGATTTAAAGCGATGTTTATCTTAAAAGGCAAAACAATTGAAGGAAGCAGAAAATCATGAATTGGAACCAATGTGTGCAAAATGTATCAATAATTGTGCAAACATTGGTGAAAACTAGAAATGTCAAAATTTATGGAAAGTTGATTCAAGACTATCCAAAACTCAGAACAACATCGAGGGTATTTTGAGTCTGTATCTATTAACACGGCCAGTGGGAGATACATTAGATTCTATTAGTTAGCCCGAAGCGAAAATTCACATGTAACATCCAGCCAAGATACAAGGCAAACAGACTATTACAGCAATAGGACCGGGTGAATTCTTTAGAGATGAGAGAAGCAAACACGTTTCACATATGTCGCGGGGATATTCACACAACGTCGCAACAAGCATTCGATTTCAGACACACAGACAACAACTGTTTACAGCTTTTCATACAGTTCTGTGTTTTGCTGCCACACCATGCTTTCTTATTATAACGTTGTCTTGACCCTAGTAATATGACCTTAGAAAGCCATGATGGAAAGAAGATGTGTAACGTCCCATCCTCAGGTATCTACGAGTTCTTTACAAAGGTCACACAAATTCAACTTTGGTCACTCAGCGATCGCCGTCTAGTAGAAAGAGGACCATACAAATGCTCTATGAACCAAATTAACAACTGTACAGTATTGTATTGTATTTGTAAAGGGATAGAAATCAAACTCGCGATAGGTTTAACATCTTAAGGCAATAAAACAATGGATATCTTACGTGCATGGATAAGACCAGACACATTAAGATGTATGTACTGTGATACTATATGCTATGATTATTACAGTACCATCAATCAAATTGTACCCTATCTAGCAGTAGATATCCAATGTTATTCAGATATATCAGTTTTAAGGACCCAGAGGTTTTGTAACATGACGTGGATTAGGCGCTTCTGTGCCTGAGGATTACCAAGACTTACGAAATGTTTCTGTTCCAATTTTGTTTGGTTTACACATTTTATAAGTGTAACGGATACACAAGCGTTTTGACGTTTTTTTCGTTTGTTGTCTTTAATGTTAGCAGACAAAACATGCATCCATTTGTTTGCTGTTTGTTTGTTTGTTTGTTTCTTGGTTTTGTACTCTGTCATGACCATGATTTGAAACAATGGAAAAATGCAATAGCCCAAGAAATTTAGAAAAAGAATTAGAACATTATATTGATATTTATCAGACATATGATGAAACATGAGTGCAAACAAGATGTAGAATTGACGTGAAACAGAACGCGTCTGTGAGTGTGACAATTGTTGTAAGGCATAGCAACATGGCTCATGTTGGAAACTATTTGGCCATGTCAAAACCCATTCTCGCGAGAATTTACGACAACAGGTGGGGACATTCCACGCGGCTGATACTGTTCTTTTTCGTTCAAGTCATTCTCTGGCAAGAAAAAATACATGTCATAAGCTAACGCGACGCGCACCTTTTCTCGTGTGTACCAAAACGGACTCCCGATCACAACAAATTATTATAGCTTTCATCTGAGGTCAAGTGTTATCTAAATAACGCCATCACGTCTCCTTACTACCCGATCCTTAAAAATGAATCCCTCAAGATCACGACATAAGATGACCCAGCTGACAGGCACATTCTTCTCTGGGTACACAGAACTCAAAATAGATATCTACAACGATACATCTTGCTACTGATCTACTTTCCCATCTTTATGTATATTGCTTTTTTTTCGTAGTGACCTTTAGACAGTGTACAAAGACATGTGGCCTGCGCACTTTGCTGTTATTTGATGTGTTCTATGATTACATATTTGTCTATATGAAAACAGTAGGAATTATGATAACCTTACTTGTTGTCTACATGTACAGACAAACAGATAGTCCATGATCCAGTGAGAAGTGATTACAAAGAATTAGCAAAACGATAAATACAAAGAAGGGTGGAACAGCTGGGAAACTAAATTAGGTGTAGCATTTCTTGTTGTCAGAATTCCTTTGCATTATAATTTGTGTTCCATGGATGTTGTGGAAAGCTGGCAGACTGAGAATGTCCTACATCCACTTTCTACAAGAGGGTGTGAAAAGAAGGCAGATTCCTCAACCAATTTCATAGATAGAGAACGATTTTTCTCGAAGTTTTGCTATATTTTGAATAATACTCAAGCATCGTGCATCATATTTAAATTACAAAATCAAGGGTGTCACAAATCCAATTCTGGTCGCTCAACGGTCGTTTAGTGATCCCGTCTACTGAAGTAAATGTATGTATATTCGTTCAATAACGTGTTTATAAATGATGCACTTAATTGCACCATAATTGCACTAGGTACGAGGTACGACATTTATTTCAAACATACTAAGAGACTAAACTACGTTACTCAGAATACTATACTAGTATAACTGAAGATGCTTTCAATTCAGACGTGTTAAAATAGTCAACAAGATGAATAGGCCGTATCAAAGCAGTTTAAAAAGAAGTCATTGTATTAATTTCGTTGCTTCAATACAGATACACCATTGACTTTAAGCGTGTTGTAGCTGTATCTTTTCACACGTCCATCCAGTCGTAATAATACTCAGCCGTGTTGTTTGAAGCGAGGCTCCTGACACATGTAGTGTCTGGTGTGGCCCCGGGCTGGGATATCCGTTTTCAATACAACACTTCTTAAACGTCTGTCATGTTGTCTGACTATCACTGGCAGAAAGGTTATCCAAATATTTGTACTACTCACCACGTGTTATATCTTTGTTATTGTTGCTGAAATCTTGAATCTTAATTTGTCTACGTTTAGCCTATGTTTGCGAAATGGGATAATGATTTCTTTTTACAATGCATGGTGTTAGTACAAGTATACAGGTATACCCTGTATTGTCTTTTAAGATCCAACAAATCAAAAGTATCGCTATCTAATGTCCCAATATTACCCCGACATGTGATACGGTTGTGCGCTCACTGTTATCTATTTATTGTTCGTTGTCATTTTGATTCTTAGTAAGACTTAAATCTAGCCTTGTGAGCACAGGAAAGGAATACCTGTATTCTCCGTTCTAATTTTTTTCTTTTAGCCCACCCATAATCATGCGATACATGATTATCTATCTTTCCAAAACATAAAGTATATTTGCTAAATATTTCACAGTCCCCACATATATGCTGCTTCTATCGCCTTGTATTTTCGTTTCTCTTTCGCTAACTTCCTATTGTATAATATTTTGTCTATGATTTTATACAAGTGTTTTATACGGATGTGTAACAATTCTAAACAAAGTTTTAATTGCAAGCAGATCATTGATGATTGCATTTTATCTAACGCCCCGTACAGTTTCTCAACGTTCAAGTGTACGTGTGGTGTTTTTTTCCGGGTTTATTTCGACACATGTAAAAACCCTTGAGCTGCAAACCATCGAGCGGAAAGATCACATTATCTTCTTGATACAATTGCCTTTCACTGCTGACTGTTACCCATATTTACTTTCATTCTCATGTAGCTGATTTGGTCGTGTCTGTCAGCTTTACATTAGCCGTATTTTTCTCAATTAGATTTGCACATTGGCTCCTCTTGGCTATAGCTCTCCGTTTGGAAGTGGCTGCGATGACTCAGTAGAAAAGACATGACGTATTTACTATAATTTTCTCTCTGCCTAACACTGTGCAAAATTTTATAGAATATACATTTGTCTGAAGAGTTTCAATATATCGTAACAGTTAAGGGTTGTTAGAAATCCATAGCACTGAGAGTAGTCAGGACATGAAGAAAATGTTAAGAAAATTTTGAAAACGTCTGCAGTTGAAAGTAGTTTGGCCACTGTGTCAATGTGGCCAGGATTTACTCCAACAGCGATGTTGTGAGGTCACTTAAAAAAATGTTTCATGGCTATCAAAACATGAAATAGCTTATGTTTCCACATTAACTACAATAACTTGCATTTTCTGCAATATAATCCTTAGATGTTGACACAGCTAATACGCCATACGTATACACCGAAGCAGATTGAGCTTCATTTTCTTAGTTGGTACATGCAGCTTTCAAATCCACGATTCTTGTATATGCGCAAAAGACTGTATTGTTTAGAATAATTGCAGTGTAGCAATAGTTCAACAGAACTCTTAGAGTTCGTAATTGTAAATGTAACTGTAACTGTTGCTTGGAAGGTTGGGAAGTAAAAAATATGCGAGAGATATAAGTGTAAACATTGATATCAGAACGCCCCTGGCTAGTGCCGCCTCCTCTCACCACAAACCCGCTCAGATGCCTTCTCTCAACAGCCGCTGTCGCTCAGTTCTAACGACGTGTTGAATATCTGTGATGAAAGAGTACTGACAATTCTGTGTATTTATTGGCAAATGTACCACAGCCTAGACTGCTTACAGGAGATATTTGTACATTTTGCGACACGATTTTAGCCGTACGCGTATGAGTGCGTCATGGGTAGGGTATATATGTGCATACATGTAGAAACGCATACTAACATTCAGACAATGTATTCTAGCGCATTTGTGACACAGGCTTAGTTCCGAAGGATGAAAATTCTTACTAAAAAGACGAAAATAAAGTTAGAATTTTGAATGTTTTGGTTGCCGCATGTTATACAGGTGTATATTTATACATGTATAACATGGGTCTGACAACCAGTACGTTACTCTTATTGTCCACACATGCCAGTAGTATCCATACATGCTAGTAATGTAATGTATACTAGTATATGTGTACTGTTTCTTTAGCAGTGACGAACTCCCGTGGTTTATTTATAAACCTACTATTGTATATTTCACTACGTACGCGTATATATACGCAGTGTACACACACTGCTAAACTAGGGGTTAAAGAAGTAGATATTTTATTTTGCAAGAGGTAGACTCCTCACTGATATTTACGGATTTTCGTTTGTGAAAATCGGAACTCGTGTAACTATATCTACATGTATCTTACCTTACATAAAGTCTTAATCTATTATTGTCTCTGAGACATTTGGACATTAGAATATAAACATAAACATAAGTGCTATCCAATGTTTGTTGAAATATGATCGGTGTCTTTTATTGCGGGGAATATAGTATATTTTGCACTTTCATTGCTCTTTTTTTTCTATGGGCTTTTAAAACCGCCGTAGAACACACTAATTACTAATATTTTCACAATTTATCAACGCCACATAAAAACAGGCACAGAAGTATATTAATGTAAATGGTGGCAAAATGCAATTATGCAGTGTTATTGAGCATATCTTATGAGCATTTTATTAGCGACTACTTGCTGTTTAAATTCCTTGCAAATAGTGCCTAAGGTGTCGGGAGGGGTTTACAGGTGTGTTATATGAATTACTTTCGCACATACACCAAAATAAGGCATAGGAATACAATCGAGTGGATTCAGTAATTTGTTTCAAACGGGGCTGATACCAGTCGGCTTTGAGATACTGTTTATGACGTGTTTGGATGTCATTTTGTGGTGCATTGGGGCCCGTATCCTCTCCTGGTGCGACTGTAAGGTAAATCATTGTGCACAGAAATTTTTACATAACTGCACAAAGATAAAACAGGAGTGAATGTTATGAGAACAGCGACGTTACGAAAAAGGGGTTTGAATCATATGTGTCTCCTTTATGATGGAACGAGAACGACCGATGAATGTCTTCTGGGACTCGAGGCCCTTGCGGCCATTTTGTCTCGGGCAAAATGAGGCAGAGAAGACGATAGCTTTATGTTCGATGCGAGTTTTATAGGCCCACAATATCATAATAAACCAGGTGGAAACAGCGTTTCTGTCCCTGTGGGGCGACAGAATACGATGTCCATCCATTAGGCACGCCACACATAACGATCCTTGGTAGTACAACCAATAACTTTCGTTTATGGAAGGTACATTTATCGGTTTATCCAAGAGTCCATGTCCACACACTTGCAGATGAAATGCCTCGGAGCATCGGGTTATTACAAGTTGTTAAAGTAGTATACCATTTTTTGTACTTTTAGGAAGTCAGACAAAGTATCAGTAGTCTCTAGCAAGTCTCTTGGTGAACTAAGGGTTTGGAGTACATATTTGTTCCTTGGCTGCAAATGGTAACCTTATGGCCGGCTACTCCTGTCAGATTTCTACTACTTTTCCATCAACACACTGCGCCTGTTGGATACTATAGTATCACTAAAGGTTCCTAGTCACTTACACCAAGATCTTCAATGTCATATACTCCGTGTACCTACAGTATAAACAGCAAAATGTATGAAAATAAAAATAACATGGTGAGCAAGCATGTTTTCTACTCTGACCCATGGCAGCGATAACCTCGTCAGTTTCTCGAAATATTTCCTCACAGGTGAATTACTTCTGTGGCAATTTGAGTTTGTCCTGTGACAATGTGCTTGCACATTAACTGTTCCTACACTTACACATGAGGAAAGAAATATCAACTCCTGTCTGTACTTTCCTATATTTTTGTCAAACGATAGACCTGTACTTAGCCCTTCAAGGCATAGACGCCCAATAAAAGGCCTTTCTTTCTTGTCAGAACTAGCGTATATTCAGGTAGCATTTCTGCTAACACGTGTACAGGGACAGGATACGTCGATATTTGTGTATTACTATTAGACAATAATGTTTTACAGTGTAGCTACTATTGGTACTGAGGACGATATACATGTAGTTACTAGTATCAAATGACTAGTGCAAATTCCCATACAGTAAGTACCAGTGGTTGGAGTGAGTGTATAGAATACATGTATGTGGATTTCTTTGGAGTCGTCATTTGCGTGAAGTATACGAACCCTTGCCAACGGACAAGGAAAATCGAGCGTCAGAAACATACCTTCTACCTGTTTCCGTAAAATACAACCTTTTGATTGTGAATAGATATGAAGGCAAGATGTTCATAACGATATATGAACATCTTCCCGTAAAACAAAATCCTCACATACTACGATATTTCTACCGGCGCCAGTGCACAATATTGCTTCTACATTACGAAACAAATACTGGTACATGTTTATCGTCTTCCTATCAGAAAACATCTAAATCTCATATGCCATTTTAAAATGTGTTCCTCCATTCAGGTATTCACTCTGGCAACTTTACGATCAAGGTGTATTGTTTTGAAACCGTCAACAGTGCAAAAATCCAAATCCATTGCTAACAGCACACATGTACACTGGACGGACCATGAAATATGTGTAATATGTCGTCATCTCGGGTACACATACGCGTTGTAAAATAATCAAAACATCTGCACGTATACATATAAAGAAAGTGACATATGTTTTATAAGTTAAATGCTTTCGTTGCCAAGTCGATGATTCCCAGCTACATGTAGGACGTCTGTTGGTATGTGTTAGTATCAGTCTAGCGTAGTGAAAATGCTCGTACAGTTCAGATCCCCCATGCAGTCTCTTTGCAAATATTCTATTTCAGTATCATAAAGTGAATCATATATTTACCATTTCCGATTCTTTATTATAATTCCTATGAGAAAATAATGCCATACATAATGTATTTTCTGGCTGTGAAATTTTGGGACTTCCATTTGCCCGAAATCATGAGTCAGTTTCAAATCTATATCGTACGGAATCATTTCTTCGCATCAACACAATCCTACAAATTGCACACTCTCTCGTGAAATCTAAAATATAACATTTGTTGAAAATAGAAACAATACTCAGACTTCATGTTTCAACTAATGTTGAGATTATCATTGTCAAAAAAATAAATCTGGTAAATTCATTTCACATGATAACGTTGTGATACCATACATGTAGAGCCGTTGAATTTTTGTGTGTAACGAATAAACAAAATTATATAAACACACAAGTAAACGAGCGATTTCATCGAAGTATGGATGCATTTTTTTTCATTTAGATTAGTTGTACGGAGCTGACCCATGATTATCAGACCATAATAAGACGATTTCTATGCTGTAACAAAGACCGCCTCCCGCCTCTACATGGGCTAGTAGGAAAACACATTAGGTGACGTCACCTCGGTCGCAAACTGGTCACGTCAATAACTCTGGCTGGATATTCGTCTGATTTCTATCTTACTGGATGATAAAACCAATAAATGGCCCGGCATGTGAGTTTTTATTCGTTCCTGGTCCCACGCGATCGTTCTGACGGGGCTGGGTTGTCAGAGTTCGCGTCCAGTAACGGCGCTGTTACCGGGGACTAAAGATTCTCCTCCCGATACTCGCCTGCCTTCATATCCCGCGGACTGCTATCTCTGTATAATAAACACACAGCCTGTCTCTCCGGACATACACTTCACAAATCAGGCCCTTATCTCACGTCAAGAATTCGGGTCACCTGCCCTGAAATATGACAGGAGAAACAGGGCGGAAAGATACGAAACCCCGCTACTTTTTCCACCGTGTGCTTAGTGTGGACCCCTTGCTCCAATCGATCGCTTGTTTTCCACAGATTCAGCGGCACTCTCATCTTGTGCCTTTTAAAAACATACTGTTACCACAGTGTGTGTGGATATTTTCAAACCAATATCCGCCCGAATCCCGATTAAGTCAGCACGCCCAAGGTTTTTCTTGTGTTTCTAATTTCGGGCTCCCCAGACCGAGTAACGAAGCACAAAGTTTAAGGGAAGCTGTGTGATCATCATCAAAGAAACATAGATTAATCGAGACCTTGAAATATAGAACGTTTGGTGGAGTATAACATCACAGTGATACTGGAACGGGATGCTTCTCCCTTCTCTTTTGCAGGTAGCATGTTTGACTTTTTCAGGCTAAAACCCTAACAGTCCACATCGTCTATCAGCTACCGACATATTGTGATAATGTATAAACTTGTTGGCAGTCGATGAACGAAAATCATACAGCAAGATAGACTTTTCACAGTACAGTTACGTTGATGTTATCTATTCCAACGAAGTCTTTGAATTTTTTCAGCATTTTTCTCTATATTAATAATCAACTTCCATCTTCGAATTTCATTTTCGTAAGTAACATTTGAACAACTTTTGGAGCATTCTAAATATACATATCTATATCTCGTATACGAACTACATGTGTATTGTACCCTGTTTTCTAAGTGCAAAGTGACTTTGAAGTTTAATCGGAGATTCGTGATTCTTCCCATATCAATATCAATATTTTATATGCTGGTTGACGAGTTCGCGATCAGACACATTGGCGTTCAAGTTTCCAAAAGCCTTCTTGATATTGAAACTGCAGAGGACACACAGACAGTTGAGCATTGCAGTCAATGGCTGGTTTGTTCTCAACGTAATAACATATAGCGACCAGTGACGACCAAGTTTGAACACCCTCTCAACGATCAACTTTGAACTTTGTACCACGTCGCCACTAATCGAACAAGAAGGCGACCTTAATTGACTGCTGGCGAGCGGAAACTCAGCCAGCTATTCGCACAAGGACGATTCCGTCTAAATGACAACTGCAATATAATCACAACGAACAGGTGGCGGTTGAATGAGAGGAAGAGGGGGTTGCTCACAAAACATGGCTGGGTGTTTGGGGGAGGGGGTGAGCTCAGGGTCACCGCTCTAGTACCTTTTAGGTAATTGATGTTTTCATCTACTTTGTATGGTGATAAATAAAAACATTCAAACACGTTTCCCAAATTTTACAAAAAACAACATCACATTTATTATGTATCTTCCTGATATATAAAAAAAAATAAAGAAAATCCTCAACCCATAATGGACTTGTTGGTACAAAAAAATAGTGCCTGAAATACGTTTGATGGGTGGGGCCGTGGCGGGTTGGGGGAACTCAAAGCCAGTTGACCTCAGAAAAGGAGACAAAAATAAGAATACTTTTAGCATTAGAATATGAAGTTGAAATGATTTTCTTGGTAATGGTCATTTAAAAAAAACAAGATAGAATCTCTATCAGTAATTAAACTCATAGTTTAAGATGATTACATTACATTCTTCAACAGGTACGATTTTGACACCTGATCCTATCGAAGAGCCGCTGTCTTCCAAATTTGTAAACAATTGTGACATAAGTGCGTGAAGACAAAGCCGGTAATTACGTAAGCTCACGAAGAAACGAGTAGACTGGACTCTAGAAAACGATGTTGTCTGTACTGAATATCTTCTAAAGAAGAAGATGTCTGCTGGGATCAGGAGATCTCTCCGGTAGATAAGACGCAGTCCGCGGCACAGATGATGTGTTGTATGTGATCCGCCGGCGGAGATAGCAGAGTCTGTAGTTTGGATGTGGATCGGACGAGATGGTGAGAGATTAGGGCGGGCAGGTGCAAACTCTGTCACACTGGGCGAGGATGGGCAGTCCTGGACGGCACCGTCTTCTCTAGTCTGTATCCCAGGCTGTTGTGAGGGGCGGTACATGTGCCAGAGAGGTTTCTGTAATAAAGAATTATTCGGGGACAGAATTCTACTGTTAGCCCTGGAGCCAAGGAGCTTGCCTGTTTACTTGCCCTTGCAACTGCCTGGCACCCAGGCTATTTCACCTCTGGGCTGTCCGTTTACATCACTTTGGCGGGAGAGCGAAGTTGATGTTACGATTTAGAAATGGGTACTTTCAGTGCCGACCAATGTGATGACAGGTGAAAAAATCAACCGTGACAATAAAGAAGGCCTTGTCACATATACGTCGTACGATGGTCGTAGGAAAAGGGCAAAGGACATACTTGGGACAGCTGTGCATGTGTCCTGCAAAATTTAGCTGTCTTCTTGCGGAAAAGGCTGTCATATATCCTATCAGCAGTCGGCTCTGTCATAGCTCGCTTGAAAATTCTACGGCACCTCAGTCGTAAGACATGCAAGTACGAATGTGGCCGAGCTATTTGTTGAATCGGCAATAATTCTCATTTTGTTCAGCTAAAGGGTTTAAAAACAAAATGAAGGACAGGTGACTTCACCAGGTTGAAGTGGAATCCCAGCTGATCATATTTCGGACCAGCACGCCCCCTTACGACCTTTATACAGATATAATATAGCCCTAATCCAGGTACAAGTGCTATAATGACCAGGGTGACCAGACGGCGACACCGTAGACCAGGCGAAGACAGAGTAGGGCACACAGGTGAGGCGGGAGACATCACGGATCACTCTCAATCACTCTTAAAGGTGTAGGATGATGACCTGACACTGTTAGAACTGACAGGGATATGTCCTAAACTACATAACAGACCATAGGGATGGACGTTTCTCTTTTTTATCATTGTCAAAGCGGAGACAAATTTAAACTGAGACGAGTTTGTGAAATAATTTTACATGTAAGTGTAAGTTTGCATCTTAACCCCCGTTCTCCTTATCCTTGTCAATGTGAACAAGCATATATGTACATAAAAAATGTTCCTTTGTTTTGTTTCTAAATAGTAACTCATGTTACTCATTTGAACTGATTTATTCTGTTCATACTATAACCAACTGACTACCTTGACTGACTTGGTATCATCTCCGAATATCTAGGGAAGATGTCAATCATTAGTAAGAGAGACTTTTGATGTACGGAGCAAAATCTTTTGTAATAACTATTATTTTTTCATTAAATGTCTGTGTGATTGTGAAAATCAATATTTTCTCGCTTGTTGTCATCTCAAATCAACAGATGTGTTAGCTTTACCAAAGATATTAGAGTACCTGGTCGCATTGTAAGCGTGACTAAAGCGGTGTTCCCATGGCCGTGTACCAATCCCCTTGTACAATGCTAAAACCGTGGAGTCGTGAAGGTGTTCCTATAATAGCTCCTGGAAAGGTTACCGTAAATCCGTGCTCGTGTGAACGGGCTTCTGTTTTCACGTGCGCGCCAAATTTTCCAGCTGCGATCGCGGTCTGCGAACTGCCAACGATGCCAGTCAAACTATTTAGACGACTTACGGGAGTTTGGGGCTCGCTTAGCTCGCAGTGTTGTGGTGTTAGCGGGGAGAGCCTCCAGAGGATGTAATGCTTTTAAACTTAATCCCGTTAGCGCTCGACGGAGACAATTTCCGCGGGAAAGCTACCCTACTCCCGTATCGGTTTCACCCCGGGAAGGTCGGGGTTATCACCGTTCGGCCTGAGCTCCCAGACCGTTACACAAGCAGCATGCATCTCCGACAGACCCAATTTTTCCTAGTTTTGCAAAGTCTTATGTTCCCATAGCCATTTCTACCATCTTTTAATATCATTGAAAATGAGTGTCACGGAAATGATTTTTTTAATCACATACATCATATTTTGCTTTTCTTCAAACTTAACAATATCCATTTCCCTCATGCAATTATTTTCATTTGGAATAGATACCTTTATAAGGATGTGTAACTTGTTCATGGACAATCAGCGTAGTTGGATGTCCGAGAGTCTGGGCCATGAAATGAAAGGTTTTGCTCTTAAGTGGCCACATATGAGGAAAACTGGCATGCTTCGGTTGTCAAAGAGCGGGATACTGTGTCAAGACCGCGAGACCCCGCTACGTCCTCACGGGAAGTAATTCTACCACAGAAGTAACCGGGCTAAATTAAAACAAGGCTACTGTTGCGCCGTGCGTCAAGTGGCCACACGTGTTTCCGCGGAGAGAGAAGTATGGTCCCAATTTTTTGGTTGACCGTCCTGATTTCGGAGGGAACTTTCCACTTTTAATTAGGAAGATACTGATCAGACGTGTGTGACGTCTGCCTGTACAGATCTTCAGAAACAATGAGAGCGAGAGACTTAAAGTTGACGGTGACATGCGTGGCTGCAATGCTATATCCGTGGTTGTTTCTAGAGGTCTTACAGAAAGTATGATTAATGTGATAAGTTTATCCCGCGTTATTAAAGTCTAATTGGTATTGTGGGATTGTCTTTCATGTAAAAGTGTTGCCGTTGAATTTGGCGCGGTGGAGAGGAGAACTGTGCCATTGTGTGCAGATGTAACTACTGAAGCGTACTGTGCGCAGACATGTTGTCAGACTTGTTTTCCCGGTGCGTTGTGGTCTGTCTTGCACAGGTAAACATGTACACAAACTTCTCTCCACAGATTGGTTACGCCCACCAACTAATGACTCCAGGCGTAACAAACATTCGATCAGAAGCCTCCACCCAGGCGTACTAAGGCGCCATCTGATTGGTCGGCAGTTTTTTGGGGGCCTCCATGTCATGGCGGAGGGGTCATTTATCATATTGGTCGGGTGGTCCATGTGACCTGTCCCGGCGACCCCCCGCGCCCCAGCCAATGGCACACCGTGTCCCCTCCAGCTAATGACCACGTACCCCGCGACACCCAGCTAATTACGCTAGGTGGACGGATGCCAGTCAATTCCCCCGTCGTGTTATAAAGAGAATACAGACAACGAGAAGGCGGGGCTTAAGACAACACAAACAAGCGCCGCTCGGAAGAAAAGTGCCGCCAATAACACCAAATCCTTCCAACAAGCATGACCTCCGAATGTGCAGTGGCTTCACGCCGGGACTGAACTTCCTGTAGGAGAAAAATTTGCCTGCAAGACATTGCCGCCTGTTCAGTCCGCCGCCGGCTGTAGCCTCTAGCTTGTTGTGTTGGCGCCGTGACACAAGGGGACAAAAGCGTGTAGGGACGACAAGTTGTGTGGGGAGGGGACAACCCTGTGACATCATCTGCACGACAGTTGGTACAAGTTGTTGTCACAGCTTGTCGAGACACCCTTCACAAGAAGAAGCTGCCTGGATGAGTGATTCAACTTCACCTCTCAACTCAGTCTTGAGGGGGTTTGAACAGCGCTATTAATTATGGCTCAATTGAGCCCATTGGCCCACACGTCGCCCGGTGGAAAGCGCAAACGGCCAGGCAGTCCTGACGAAGCAACCCCAGCAAGCAAACGCGGAAACGACATGCCTTCAGCTTTCGGTCTCATCGACGCCAATACCCCCGAGGTGTTTCTCCTTTTCTCACCCTCCGGCCCGAAAGCCTTATTCCGTTTTTACGAGTTAGTTTTTGGCGCGATTTTGAATGTTATGATTCGGCGCTTCCCCCTGTCTGCTGTAGGCGCTTTTATTTACGTGTAAATGTAGGTCTGGCATCCTGAGGAGTCGGACTATACACTACTTCATGCTTGGCTAGCTCATACTCCCCACCGCTTCATGCAAGTCCAATCTCAGCCGGTATTCAGTTCGCCTGACCCGCACGAGGTTTCACAGGGCTTTTGTAGCCAATTTTCGCCGAATTACGGGGTAAGGTCGTTTTTTGGAATCGTAACACGCGCGGGTGTTAGGGTAGAGAATCCGTACGGGTCCATGTGGTGTAGATTTGTGGCACGTCAGGGCTGTATGGCGGGACGGTAACGCACAACGCTGTGGTGGTGTTGCCAGAATGGGGCGGCTGCCGGTGTCTGTGATTCCATGTCTAACATGTCTGTCTCCATTCTTCCCCTCCCCAGGAACGCTCGGACCTGATGGGCCCCCGGCCTAACCTCACGCCCCTCGGCACCATCTCGTCCAGCAGCACGGCGTCCTTCTCCTCGCCGCCGCGCCTGTCGCACACACCGACCACGGACTTTCAGCCGCCCTACTTCCCCCCTCCCTACAACCTTCCCCCGCAGCAGACGCAGCACGATTTCCACCACCCGATGAACGCCGACCCCTACTCGCACCTGAACAGCCTGCACCACTCCCAGCACCAGCAGTACCCCCAGCTGCACCAGCAGCGCCCGCCGCAGCCCGTCCTCAGGCACCGCGAGGACGAACAACACCTCCAGCACAACTTCCACCCCGGCATCATCCCACAAATGACACCGAGCTTCGACCGCCGGCCAGATCTCGACTCCTACCCCATGCGCAGGCCAGAGACCATCATAGTAAGTTTCTATTTTATATAAACCATCAGCATGTAAAGTACAAAGTGCTATATATCACCTCTGATGTTTGGAGTGTCTGTACTGCATGGCGTATGTAAACACTTTGGTATCAGTTTCTCCGAAACCATTAAGGTCAGTTATCCCAACTCCAAATCCCGTCTTTCTATCATCTGAAGGATTTATGCAGCAAACTCACAGTGTGTCGCACGACAAAAGTGCTATGCATGTGGTATCCTATTCTCCTGGAATAAATTTTATAGGCAATTTGAAAGACAACGATCCATGTCGTGCTATAAGTGTTAATTAATGTGTTGAAGAGCTGCACTCAGCGTATCATTTAACAATACGCCAAGCAAAATTGGCACGTTTTGGGGCTGCTAAGTGTATGAAATGGCTATTAATTCCTCCAATATTTCATTTGTGTCGCCATGCATGGTATCTTAGCACAGTTCCACATTTCAAGATGTATGTAGAGTGTTATGCACGTTTATAAAACCTACGATAGCTATCGCCCGTTACTCCTGGGCTGAAGTCGGCAGGAAATACGATCTGCTACCACTAGTACCAGTTCTTGATCCTGGAGTATTGTTCCTGCGTGTCTATCAAACACCAGGAAGCCATATGGAGTCACTACAACTGTCGGGCCCGCCGACATATATCCGTCCATTGACACCAATAAAGCTCTTTGTGGCCTTCCTTACCTCCACTGTAATTTAGTAGTTAGACAATTCTGTTTAATACTCAGCCCGTCTCGCCCGTATGTGATTGTGTAATTTTCAATACATGTTCTCCTCTCTTAGACAATTTCCTGTGCTTCAAATATGATCGGATAAAATTAGGAAGTTTGGAAGAACATTGGACGTATTCATTTTGCGCTTTGTTTAGGAATTATATATAGAGAAAAAAGCAGTTTCTATGACTATTTCCAAGCTAGGAACTCTCATATCCAGAGCATATGCATCACAAATTGGAGCAAAGCCCAGAAGAAAGACCTCGCTAAATTACATTAGAGTCGGGCGCTCTTTGAAAACCACCCATTGCGAGTACATGGGGTTTCTTTGTACATTTTGCAGGCCTTTCGGTAGAGGAAATATAATTTATGATAATTTGCCATGGAGGTGGCTGTGCTTCTGAACCTTGTAGCGCTCTAGTCAGCTGGTAAATGGGATTTCCTACAAAACACCCGAGTCGATCCGTCCACAGGGAAAGAATGTCGAAAACGCAAGCCCCCTAACTTACATTTTTGGTCAATCAGACCTTACAATCTCATCATATCTGTCTATATTATATTAGGGGGCAAAATGGGCTGTTAATCTGTTTGGGAGGAAAATTTCTAGATCATAGCGTTATGAAGGGAATTTACTTACAGTGGAATAACTGAATTTTCATCCGGCACAAGTATAGTAACAATGTACATATACACTACTTTGTCAAGCAGGACCCCGCCACCATGCGTTCTGCCCGTGGCTAGCTTTAGGCCGGGAATACCCCCATGATCAGTACAGTGGCATTGTCAATAAACTGTTTTTGTGCCCGCGGGTCCGGCCCTGATCGACTCAAATGTTCACGTTGCCAAGCAAGTTAAATACAGAGTAAGATGTGGCCGCACGCGGGCGAGTTGTTGCCTCAGGAAAAACTGCAAGCCTTTTCCCAACACTGTGGTTGAGTGGGACGATTTAAGCACATTATTACAGACGTGTTGGCCATTGTCTTTTGAGTAGGTGTGCTCAAACAAAAGAAACAACCCTATTGTCAAAACAAACGGCAACATGTGAAGGTCTTCTAGTAGCCGTAACCTCGTATCGTTTTTAAACCCTGCCATAAAATGTTACATTCTCATATAAATACTTAGTATGTTGTGTGTATGTGGGCATCTGGAACAAAATAGTTGTTCTAATGTCATTGTGGCCTCTCATTCCTTTCCAAACCGATACAACATGATTATTGATTTGGGAATGAAATGAAAAGTCAATCCTTGTAAGCCCCTTTCTGTGTGTTTTTGTGGCCAAGGGAGTTGTTTAAACGTGATTGAATTGAGGAACCGGTGGTAAATTGCATTGCTAAGTCCAGTAACGCGTTTCTCTTCGGCTTATCTTTTCAGACAAATCCAAGATTAGTCCCTATGATCGGCGCCCAGGCGAATTATATCGTAAGTTACCACCAACATTTCTACAGCACCCACAAGACATTAACTGCTAAAGAAATACATGACACAACTGAAACTGTTGAAGATTTAAACGGTGAGGAGACCTCTCCTTGAGTTGAACAAGCCCTCCCCCTGGCCTGACACATCCCGGGTCCCTCCCGCCCGTCTGTCAGCGGGGTAACCTCTACCTGTCCGGTGTTTTCTAACACGGGATCGCTAACAACAAACAGACGGGCTTCAACACAGCTGATAGCCACATCTCAGAAATTTTAATGAGTGTGAAACAAAAAGAAATAATTCCTTGGGATAGGCTAGCGCGTCACGTTGTTGATGGTTTCAAATTTCATGTAGGAATCAAAGAGGAATGTTTGTCAAGACAAAGGCATTGATTTGGTTTAATTGAGTCCCCCCTCTCTTAGGCCTCCCGGGCTCAAGGGGGCGGATAACCCGGCACAAGGTATGGACAGAAAACTTGTAAGACCGGTAAAACAAAACGCACAGACAAAAGAATTAAGGCAGATCGGAGTCCTTCTATTGAATGCTGCTGTTCTGTGTTACGGTTGGTTGTAATTGGGCGGGAAGAATAGCGAACAAAGGACGCCTGCTACACACACAGAAATTACCTCGACCATATGTATCTCAAGTTTCAGGATCCCAGAATATTTGGAATAGTTTTGTGTAAACTGTTGTGTCTCCAGTATATATATAATTCTTTCTTTCTTTCTTTGAGATCTACAATTAGTCAATTGTCGTAAATATGAACGTTCAACAAGTTCTTCTTGGAAAGCCATATATATTATAATGTTCGTTGATAAAATGAACATAACCTTTATGTCACGGTACCACCTGTGCTAAGAATTTGCATTTAAATGTTTCCATTTCTGAGGAAATTTTGACACTGTTCACGTATGTATCTTGTTACACGTTCGAATGGCAAGAACATGTGATTTCTGACAGACACACTGACGAGCTAACGTTGTTTGTTAAGGTACCGGGAGCTTGTGGCGAGACCGAATATTAATCAGTGCTTTATTCCCCGGCTCAAAACCATCGATTTAATTTTCCAGTGAGTTTAACACTTTCTGCTCTCTTAGCTCTGGGTTCGTACCGGAGCAGAGCTAAAATGGGAGCGGGGACGGACAGGAGGTGACCCGAACCAAAATAAATGGACAAGTCGGGCCGTAAACAACCTCGCAGTCGTCCAGGAAATAGGGAAAGGGGAATATTATGGGGTAAAATTGATAAACAAGATGGTAGGGTGTAACGAACAAATGAACAGCAGGCGTGCGGAGGGAGGGCGGCTCGCAGGGGAACTGTCCCAGGGGTGATCCCACGGCTTTCTGATTACCGTCAAATGTTGGAAAAACCTTTCAGTGCAACCTAAACCTTTTATCCCCAACTTCAAGCACAAGCGTATTCCACAGATGCGATGCGCTCAGGCTTCAGTTTGTCACAGTTTAAACCAATTTTGCCCGTGTAAAGTAGATGGTGTAACCGATACTGCCCACATAAAGTAAACATGTATTCAGACTTCATTTCATGCCTGTCCCCTGTAGATATAAGTATTGTCGGTCCACTTCAACCATGTAATTGAAGGGAACACGTATTCGCCCCTCCTTCTGCATTGTAAAGTGGCCTATAAAACAGGCGTTCGACCAAATGTGATGTACCCAGGCTGACAAAAGACTTTACGAAAAATTCTTTTAACTTTCAGCAAGAGTTTCGCAGTCTGAAAACTTGGAGAGACACAGATGCAGAGGTACAAAAATATTTAACCTCTGCCTATTCTTTCCCTTGTCAAAATTAATCACACTTCATAGAGAAAACATCGTACATCATTCTCCTCTAAAAACAAACATTCTGCATGGTGTATTAATCTGATTTCATTAACGGTATGTCATGGTGACGTTTTCTCGTGGAACTGTTAGCTAGTTTTAGCAGACTAATATCCCTCCCCTCTATTTCTATGCATGTAGATAGATAACAAAGGTGTCACATATTTTCTCAGAAGTCGATACCACATTACTTGTTTTTTCCCACTCAAACATTTTTGCTTATTCTAGTGATACATAGCGAGGCGACGAAAGTGTCCGCCCTTGTACTTAAGTCTGTGTAGCCGCCGTTATTAGGCCCGCCGCAATATCCATTCTCCCCTGATACATCTTTTAGCTTGTGATTCATTTTTGATCGGACATGATGATGATAAAGGGGTGATGTATCGTTTTAATGATCCCTGGTAGATTAGCTCTGTTACAACATCCATTTATCATGGTTTGCGGCCTGTGCTCGTGTGTTGAGGGACCGCTGCTGCTGAATTTAAAGGCGAGAGCCCAAACCTACCCCCACCTTGACATACCTGACGGAGTCCTTTATTCACCGAGGCTCATCTGTATGCTCCTCGGGTCGACCCGACTCTCGCACCGAGAAATTATTCACCATTATCGCCTGGGCTCCTGTGGGGAAGAAATGAAGTCTTAAATTATTCCATTATTTTTTGGGTCTGCACTAAGTCATAAGTGTGGGTCTGTGTGTGTCGCCCTGTGCCCTGGTCCAGCGGCGGCGCAGCTGGGGCCAGGCGATATTCAGGACACGGGGCGTTCTGTGTGGGTAAACTTGTCTCTTGGCCGTTTTGTAGGGCGCTGTGGACGACACGCCGAACTACATCCCTGCAGAAAACACCAGCTCCGTCATCAGAAGAGGTCAGTTGTTGTTTTTTTTTTGTACTGGACTTCATATTTTAGTGTCTTTTGACATCGGTGGCGTAAACAAAGTTTATATAGTGACCTATAGGGCACAGTCTGAATGCATTCTTATGGCACTGAGCGTTATGTAAAAGTGACAGACAGCCGAGTACTATTTTATAGCCCTCCAAAATACAAGCGACGAAAGTAATGATAATGTCAAAACCACGGGGTCTGCAAAATGGCGCATGAATTGTTCAGAAAGGCTGACATTCCGTTCATCATCACGTTCGATGTCTGGTTCGATCGCGGGCTGACGTAAATTGATCTGGGTTGCAAGCAGGTTGTATTATGTATGAACAGAAGATAACCTGTCATTAATCAAATGGCTGGCATTTCATCAAACTATTACATGGCACTTCAAAATTCCCGAACTTTTCTATGAAGCGATTTATAATGCGCTGATTTGATTGTCAGCGTGTCTAAATCTTACTTTTTGGAAAGGTAAGTCCTTGACTTGAAAATATTTCAAAGAAAGCAAAATTAATGAAAAGAACGACTAAAATGCTGCCGCGTTGCAGACGTTTTCTTCAATACTGTTACGATAGAATCGCATGTGTACATGTTGTTTAGGATGTAAACATGGTAAGTTGTTTTTCTGTAATATTAACTGCATGGGACGGACTAAGGTCTAAGGTATGGTAACTGCAAATAACAGATAAGAACACAGCTGCAATAATAAGCATGTTTTCCAATTGTTCCCTTTGTTGGGAATCTGATAAAACTACTGTTTAACTAAATCCGGAAAGATTAAATGTAAAGATTCTGCCCTCCATCCACCTGTTCTGGGGCAGGCCTAGTCAGCAGGTGCCTCCTGCCATTAGTAAACACATTTTCCGACTGAGTACCGCCACCCTTTGTCGCCCCAGGTCCCGGGACAACCCTCCCCTGTGGCTAGGGAATACGCACACTCCATGATGCTTTCTAGACTCTAACCCTTTTATTTCGAACTACCGTCAAGTAGGGCTTTGGAAAGGATACTCTACATGCACACATAAACATTACAGTCACCGAGGTTTGGTGTCTGAAACTGTGGCAGTTTTGTTGACTTTTCGTGAATGACATTTGTTCCTTCCGAAAGCGGGAATACGGCACAAATCAGGCATCTTTCTACAAACCCTTTTGATTTTCCCTACCGTTAAGTGTAGGTTTGAAAAGACCTCTCTACATAAACATCACAATCACCGAAGTTTGGTGTCTGAAACATTGGTAGTTTTGTTTACGTTTTTTCGTGGATCACTTTTGTTACTTTGGAAACACCGGAAATCTAGGACTACGCTACAGCGTTGTTTGTTATACTAATAGTCTGACGCTAACGTTGTAGGGTGATTTCTGAAGTCGGTGGTAAGTATGAGGTTTGTATGTGGACAGTGTAAAACGCTTTGACCTCGCCAGAAACGATAGGTAAACAACAAGCAGATGGTCAAGTACCCATGTCTCTTGTATCCGTAGTTGCCCTGATTCAGTTGCCCTAGCGTCTCGATGTTTTAAAGTCGGTTGTTCGAGACCCTTGCTGGCCTTGCGCCAGCGTGGACGTGGAATTGTGCTGAAATCCCCTTATAACAGAATAACCAAACTTCAGTATTTAGTACGGTATGGGCGGAACGTGCTTGGAACATCTGAATATCGTGGAAAAACCTGTGGAACAGTGGAAGGTGTGTTGCCTCAACTATATGTGGATGTGTCAAGCACATTTTATGTTTGGTTCTTTGGTGATTCTTTTTATACTAACCCTTTTACTGTGTTCTATTAAAACTTAGTGCTGTACTAGCTAGGTTGGATCTGGTGTTGTGGAGTAATGTCGTTTTGAGTGGGGTAGTGTCGTCTCCAGGAAAAGTCTCCTAGAAAACCACCTGCCACGGGTAGGCGCGCCAGCAGGACGGTAGTCGGTGTCGTCTGCAGTATGCCTGATCCCGTCCTTGTGGCTTTGGTCGCGGCCGTCTGCCCAAATCCTCACCCCTGCGCGCCACTTAGTCTTACGATACAAAATCACTTTGTACCCGGCCCGGCCCAACCACATTACCTGCGCTTACACCAGCGAGATCTCCGGGCCTGCAAGAGATTTGCCCTACTTTACAAAAATCGAAGCTCGCCTTACATTAGTTTAGATAAACTTAAACCGGGGGAAATGTGAACCCAGGCGGCCCCAGCTTGCGATGTGATTTTAGGCATTAGCCCCAAATCGAACACCGCTCCTCCGAGACGACGAGGGAGAACCTTTAATTCGGCTGCTCCGAGAACTTGCTTGTTGCGGGCTTGTCGGGTGAATGCGTTCCCATAACAGTTAGGACGGCAGGCTATTTAAGAAGCTGGCGTCGGTACAGGAGTGGAACGGAGGCCGCCCATGCTCGATCTATCACCCTGACACCACACCACACGACGCTGGGAGCAGCTTGTGTACGGAGTAGCTGTTTAATACAGGGCTAGCCCCTCTCACAATGACTTTAAAGCGGACTCTCTCTCCAGCTAATTCAATTATGATAATCTGTTAACAAGCTCCAGCGGAGTTGGGTCCACGACTTGTTGGTCCAAGGATTTCTTTTGGTGTATTGTTTCAAAAGAGGTGCATACATTTGAGAGTTCGTCTGAAACCCAGACGTAACAGATACACTAGCAAACACACAGTATGGTAAGGGGGTCGTTGAACTAAAAAAAAAGAGATATTGAGGGCTTCCCTCCCTTTCGCCACAAATAGTTTACACATTCACAAGCCATGGACGTTATGATATTTAACCAAATAAAACAAGCGGATTTTACACTTTGTCCTGTCCTGTACAATACGAAATCAGCCCTTCCGAGATATCAATTTTTAATAATGTGATCATCGTTTCATTTATACCCCTATCCGTAATATGAGATTAATATTGCACGAGAAAGGTGAAAGTTCGCCTATTCGAAAAAAAAACTGCCTACGTCTTAAACATCCAATTTTTAGAGGAAAAAAATTATATTTGTATTTTTATAGGGAAAATCAAACACTATTACACGGATAATTGTGCACGACATCGATATATTTCACCACAAAAGATTGCACTGCAACACCCTAAATTTGAGTCAGCTATCTATGTGCTACGGATAAAGCGCCCATAACACCAGGCGACAAAATGGAACAAGAACAAATTATCTCTCTGCAATATGAGCGATAAAATGCCCACATTTTCCAATTCTGTGCCGACGCTACCGTTCGGAGAGGTAATATCCTCTTGTAGAAATTAAAAACGCTCGGCATGCCAGGAAGAACCCGCGCCGATCTCGTCTCGCACGGGAAGATTACAGCCCAGTCTGGAACGGACATTTTAATGAACGGCGTCGTGGTTTGCAGAGTGGCCTTGGTGGTGGGTACTGATAGCTTCTCCCGTGTGGCCCACAGACAGGCCGCAGCACTTTTTACCGACTATCGCTCCATGCGGGCTTTGAGGGGAGGAGAGCTCCCAATCCTCCGGGCTCACATATCAAACCTAACGTTTGTCAACAGACGGAATAAGGAGTGATAAAGCAAATCACAATTGCTTGTTTCGTGTCGAGTTTGCCAGAGGTGAGCATTAATCACGGGAGCCCAGAGGCCGAAACTGGCGGGATTTTCCGGGCTGAGGCTAGCTCGCCCGCGGGCAAGTCTTCCCCAATCATATAGGCTCAGCTGCACGCTAAATCAAGTGCACAATTTCTCTACTGCCCCGGCCCTAGAATATGTAAAACTCGGGCGACTTTTGAATTGGCGCCGGTAAAATCTATGGGTTTAGTCAGGAACTACCGACTTACACTGAGCACCCCTGAACCTACACTTATCCACGCTGGCGGCGCTTACACCTGATCAGCTACATCAAGAGATAAAGAAGTCTAATATCAGAGACCAACGAAAGCTGCAAGTGTGGCTGCAAGAACACATTTCTGAAAGAAAACACAAGCTGTGCTGTAGCCTCATTACGTTCTTAGACGTTTCACGTGTATAATTTATTGTCACTAACACAATTCTGTCGTAAAATTGAGATATCTGGCTCCAGGGAGACGAGTTATAGCGAGACGTATCAGTCCTAGATCCTACAAATATTCCGTTGTGCAGCTCGGAGTTTATATTCTGTATGTAGGGTCCCACAAACCAAAACTGTATTTGAGGATCACGTCAGACAAAAATGGAAGCTGTGACGACACACGGCCTCCATGTTGTGTTGAGCAGGGCTGTGGTTACTTGACACACCTTCAGGCGATACCTGCACAGGTCGGAAAATCCCAAACAGATAGACTTAACACCCGCGGCTGTACAGTGTTTTCATTTTTGTGTGTGTGTTGCGGGGCGTCTTTATTGATAGTTTAAAACTTGTCCATAGGGCAAAGAAGCAGAAACGTGATACAATAGCACAAACGAAGGACAGATTGCGGGAAGTTCACGCTCCTGTCCTTGTCATAATCAGCTATGCACCGACAACGAGGGCGTTGCGCAACTTCGCGTAGACATGATTCTACGACACATGGCGCTGCACCTGTTTCTTAAAGTCTTCATGGGTTCGTCGAAAAAAGTCTAAATCGTTTCAAAACTTCGGGAGCCTTGTCTTATTGCAGAAAACGTCATTTTAGGTGTTCAAGTTATCGATACAAGTTTTCAAATTGTTGGAAATAAGGCGGGTTTGTTACAAGCGTGTTGACACGGCGTGTGCACAACACCGTGGACAGGTTCTCTGTTCAGTCGTCTTGAGGACCTGGGAGATCAAAAGATTTACTGTTTCCACAAACATTCCTTACCTTCCAGAATAACAAAACCAACCATTTATTGAAAATCTTAGACCTTAGAAGTCCTGAAATGTATACAAAATTGAAGGTTTAAAAAAAACGGACCTTAAGAAAGAATTTAGAATGACAATTAGACTATTTTGATGGCGAAGTGGTTGGGTGACTGCAGAGAACAGACTACATGTATTCATGGCCAAGCGGAACTAAAGACTGCTGCATACAAAATGGCGAATCTAACTGAAACACTGCTACTTCGGAAAAGTTTGGTTAAAGAGGACAAAATCATTGAGCAAGTTTGAAACTTTAGTTGATCGGACAGGAGGGCTAAGGAATAAATATATTTATATAGAATGAGCTGTTAGATACGACGAGAGAAAGAATGTACAAGGTATGAACTGTATATTAAACAGGCACCCTTGCCCGGAACATCAACAGCACACCTGTCAAACCATAAACATGTAAACCTGCCGGGTACGCGGGAAGAACTAATATCTGCCGCTCCCTCCAGACCTGTCCACCTGCGTCAAGCGACAAGTAACGGACAGTCGGTGGGGGATACGTTCAGTTGTTCCTTCTTATCAGCGGGGACAGAATTTCCAATCAAAAACTTGCTGTCGGCAACAAAAACCCTAATGGCAGGAATCATGCCTTCATTACGCGCTATCAGATGGTTCTTGGATCGATACTTTTGGTATATGTGTTGGCCTGGCATCCCTTGAAATTACTGTCTTGTGGGCGATCAATATAAGAGACCCCCTTGTCATACGTCCCCGAGGACGTCTCGCCGAGCCCGCGAGCGTTCGCGTAACTCGAGCCCCATTCTTGCCTGACCTCTGTCGACTTGGCGACAACTTTGAGGAAAGATGTGGGAAAACTTGGCCATTACGTCTGCCAACTCGCTGACACGCAAAGGCATTAGCAAACATCGACAGGCGTAAAATGGCGTAGATCGCGACAGCTGGGAGGCAAAAAGCGGGAGATGGGGTCCCTTTGTGGAGGCAGGCGGGAGCATGGCGTGCTGACTTGCCGCGCTGCGAGGCCTGGCGCCACGCGAGGCCGACCAGTCATTGTCTCCCTCAACCTTAACTTTGCAATGACGAATGTCGTGCTTACTTTACTGTGGCGGGTGTATAGTTGTGTCGCCCAAGTCCCCTTGTGATCCCATACCCAACCCCAATTGTGAAGTTTAAAGTAACCACGACTGAAAAGGACCGAGACAAAGTAAGCCCCAGCAAGGAAGGCCAAGCCAGGCAACCCGAATAATCTATGAAAGATATTGCATGTCAGTTTAAGTTTGTTGGCCCTAACGTCCTATTACACCCACCCACCCCTGACTTTTGAAGGACAAGGAGAGCTATGTACGGGTGTAAGACATTAATTGGCGGCATGATGGATGGTACAGCCCGAGTTTGAAAGGGAGGGGGCATGGCCACAGAAGCCTCGTTGTTTGGGGGTGTTTAGGAGGGGACCAATTGAATGGATTGTAAGTAAATGTCTACAGCGTAGCTATAAGAGATCGGGTCAATGGAGTCTGAACTTTAGTCACCTGATGTGCCGCAGTACTCCAAACTCGTTTTCTGTTATCAGCTGGTCTCTCATTTTTTGATCATCCCAAACTCCCGAAGTGAAATACTGTTGGTTGGGAGCAAGCCGATTGGGAGCAAGGGACCCTTAAGCAATGATAACGATGATTTGATTTTATTCTCGGAAACTCGGCAATGAAGGGGAGGGGGACTTAAACCAGACATGGTGGATGAGCCCTGTAGTGTGGAATCTACTCCTATAACATACTTATAAAAATGTTAGATCATGCAGAACCAGGAACGTTGAAATGTTTATTGACACATGACTGGTGACCAATGCAGTGACAACACGTTTGTTTTTCATCCTCCCAAGTTGGTATCAGGCCAAAGAATAACCATGTTGGAGACAACAAGGACATGCAGCTCTCCGGGGTGACCTCTCCCACAGATGTGTTCTGCTCGGTCCCCGGTCGCCTGTCCCTGCTGTCCTCCACCTCCAAGTACAAGGTCACGGTGGCAGAGGTGCAGCGCCGACTGTCGCCCCCAGAATGCCTCAACGCCTCCCTGCTAGGCGGCGTGCTCAGAAGGTGAGTTGTACACTGGGTCTGAAATCTTCATTTGTGTTTTTTTTAAGTTCAATATATATATTTGTTTTTTTAAACAGCTACAACTGTTATTTTGTTAATCACTGTGCTCTTGCTATTTGCTTATCTGTAAGTTATCTTTTTCTACCAATTGCTGTTGAGGAAGGAAGTGTAAGGGTTGATAGCATGACAAATATTTCATTTTGCTTCCTTTGTTTTGTTTCTTATTGTGCTGTTTTTGGGTGGGTCATATGCTTTAAAGTGCCGACAAAATACAGTCGATGCGTCTTGTTGTGATCACACTCACTTCCGCGAGTTTGTTTTCTGTATGTATGTTCCGAGCTCATTTTACGGAGTTTCACCAAGAGTAAAAGTTTCATGTAGAATTAATGTTGTGTCGGCCGCATTATACCTTTGGTCTGTAAGAATCAACACGCAACACAGGTGATATATATATATCGGTTACCTTGGTGACTAATACTAAACTGTAGCTATATAGGCCTAAGTGAAATGAAGTAAATGTTGGCACAGACCTACCCACTAAGTTGTTAGAGTTCAGAAGAGGTGTCCATGCTACAATATGCGCTGCGACCCGTACACGTTCCATAGAGCGGAATGACAGATATTTGTTGTTGGAAACATGGCAAAGAGGAAAGAACTTCATAACAAAGTAGCGAAGCGTTTTCAACGGTCCGTTCGCCTTCCTGAAGCGTATCAGTGGGAAAGCTCTTAGCCAGGGGCAGGGCAGGCAGATGACACTTTCCCCTCAGCGATACCGATCTAATATTTGTTTTTACAAGAATCAGTATGGTGGAAAGTTTATCCACGCTGCTGGATCGGGTTCTCCCTGGTTGGCAGCGAGGGGCGTTCCTCCGCAAAAAATCACGGTCTCGTTATCCTTTATATTTAGCCAAGTTTCAACAAGGTTGGGTGGGAGTTTCATGACAGACTGTACCAACACCAATTGTAGTAGGGTAGAGATCGGTTTGAACAAAAACTACCAGAAACTGAAAATGTCAGCTTATGTAGAATCATTTGCTAGCTGAGCTAAAGAAAGACATTAGTTTTCCATTACATTCACATTACAAGTACAAACAGAGAACCCCTCAGACGCAAAGCCTTCCATGTGTTTCCAGCGTTCAGAAGTCGGACCCCCTCCCCCTTAGATGGCAAGTTCTATTTCATTAGGCTCAATTCCATTATATTGATTTACCCCTCTCCGGTGGTAAATTAATAGTTCCTTTTTGCAATTCCATTTACCTTTTTCTCACATTCCTACTCTTTGTGTTGTGTTTTTCGTTCAAAATCCTGGGTAAACGATGAAAATACCTCCACACCTGGGGGATATTTAGAATGAAATAGGCCAAAAATGTAGGCCACAACTTTTAAAGATTCTGTAGACTAGTTAAATGCTAGACATTGGCGCCCTTTGGTAGCCCCAGCCATGCGTACACGGGCTGAAGTGTTTTTTCCTACCGCCGGTTGGGCATGCTGCATTAGCCCGAGCTCTCTACCTGCCCGGGCGGGGAGGCCACCTGACCCGTAGCGGGCGGAGTTCGGGCACTCGGCGGGGACCCAGGCGAAACTTCCCCCGGGGATGTTTCAGGCTAAGCCGCCAAGTAGGCCAATAATTCTCTGAGAAGTATCATACTGACATCTCCCATCTGGCATTCAGTTCTTTTTTTCTCCAAGTTCTTGAAACGTATTTGCAAATCAGGAAAAAGACTCTGCATACTTAAAAAAATTTATAATATTACAGACATTTTCGTTGCTTTTCTAGCAGTCAGAATAACAGTTCAAGCTCAAAACGTCGTTTTCAATTACCAGCCCATATCTTTGTGAGTGCACGCACGTTTAAGGCCCAATGGACCGCACTCTTCTGTTCTAACGCCCAAGCTTGATGAAACATCGCGGCACCATATGTTCCTCATGTTGTAAAAGGCTCTGATTGTGAGTGGGGGACTATCACATACCCGGGCGATCCGTCAGAAACATCAAATTATGAAAATTGAGATTGATAGGGGGGGAAGTTGTTCAAAGGGCGGAGGGGGAACTCACATGGACAAGTCGGAGAGCTGAACCTAGCATTAACCAAGCAGGAGGGAATCAGGCAGACGGCAACAAAGGCCGGAGTTCTGAATAAGTCAGTGGTCGACAGGGGAGCGGACAGAAGGCGCGGAGCCGGGCGGAGAATATGGGGTTACATTTCATGAGAGTTCGGTCGGAGAACAGACGTTACAACAGACAAGTCGCAAGACGTGCCATGATTTGAGAGGTAGACATGAAATGTTCTATCTCATGAGCACCGAGTTATGCTAAGGTCACAATTCCCTACCCGGGGCCCGATCGGGCAGTTGCTGGGAACGAAAAGTATGACAAAAGACAACAATTAAAACAAAACTAATCATGATTACTATTTGTGTACATTGTTGATATGGATTAGTTATTTTCATTCATTCAAACAGCCCGGCCCGGTGTGGAAATGTGATCGATCATAGAATAGGACATAAAAGAGAGCTGGAAGTTAGGCTAAAGGAGCATTGATACCAATAGAAAGCTATGTTTTACATACTCCTTGCTTCATCTGAATATACTAAAACATTAAACAGTATGATGACTCCACCAGTTTCTTTTATATATGTAGTTTTGCATAGGTAACATTTGCTCTGATATTCCATTTTGAATATATCATGTACAATGAGGAAACTGTCGGTATCATGACAAAAATGACAAATGTCTAGGGAGATTAACATATTATCATATAGATAAGATTATTGTAACGACTTTAGCTATAGTTTTAATCTCATATGCATGAGCTCAAATGATAATGGTGAGATGCGAATTTTCTTGGCTGACCTTGGAATTATTCTGTTTGATTATATCTAGTTTGTTTAAAATTGAAGCAGTTTATGATATCTTTAAGTACCTTCACAGCGTTTTATTACCACAAAAGAATTATTTTTTTCTCATCAAAGTCCTCATTGCTTTCATTGCTTTCCTGTGTTTCCGGCCGAGGTAACTAAACATAGCAACACTTCTGAAGGCTGAACATACAAGAACTATTTCTGTCCATGAACAGACGGTACAAAATCCTCCCGCGCCTTATGTTCTCTGGTGTCCTCACTCAAACTGAGCCAGATCTAAAACTACTCACTTCCCAAATAGTCCTTCATCACGATATTCTTGTCGAAAAGGGAGAATGTTCATCGAAAAAGTAAAATGGAGATTTTCAATCCAACGAGCATGCAACTGGTTACATAGGTCCAATATTGCACAAACAACTTGTATTCTTAATAATATCATACTGAACATAATATGTCTACATAATATGTCATATAAACCAAATCTACAACAAAAAAACGACATGTCCAGAATGTTCTATTATTACAATTGTCGCTCTGCTATATGGTGCCAACGTTAATAGTATCGTAGCTGTCTCAATAAAAAAAAACGTATTCTCGTAGGGCGTGAATCCAGTCGTCTTGTCCAATCTAAGGCTGTGGATCGAGAAAACATTTGCCAAAGGGCAGGAACGGCTTGACGGGGGTATCGGAAAATAAAGGGATTATGTTTACGGAGAGGCTTCTTACGTGCGCTGTAAATGCACCCAGCTTATTGCGACAGAAATAGCAGTGGGAGAAAAGTCCACATGTCCTTGAGTCACCGATACGTCTGCGTGTGATGTGTGTGTGTGTGTGTGTGTGTGTGTGTGTGTGTGTGTGTGTGTGTTAGTGTTAGTGTTAGTGTGTGTGTGTGTGAGTGTGTATGTATCTGTGTGTTTCGGTAAAGAGCTTTGGTTATTTATCCCACTTTTCGGTAAGACTTCTACGACTTCACTTATTGTCCCGACCATTACATCTACAATCAAACCTCCAAACTCATGTCACTTCTTCCCTATCCCAAGAGCTATCTACCATCCAAAATTCATGACCCTAGCATGTCCGCATCACGAGATATCAAAACCGGAAGTTCTGCTGCAGTACCTAGGAAAGCCGCCAAAGGGGCCCAAAATCTCATCATTTCTAGGTCTCATGAAGACCTACTCACCTACCAAGTTCCAATTCAATCCATCCACTTCTCCTCCAGTTATCTTGCTAAACCACACACAAACAAACATACAAACATACACACAGACACACAGACAAACGCTACTGAAAACATAACCTTCTTGGCGAAGGTAATAACTAATAAAACAGCAATAAAATGTATCAGCGTTACATTGTGGTAACGTGTGGTCTCTGTACACCACGGCATATGAGCCCCAAATTAGAGGAGATAAAATTCAACTTGTATTCAATCAATACTGTTTCAAGCATCAAGGTTCAAGGCGTAACTAAATAATATCTGCCTTGGAGCTATATCTGTTGATTTTTTTATCTCAGTACATTGCTGTGTCTTGTCCAGCGACAGTTACTAAACTTGATAATGTTCTATAACCTCCACTTTTCGTGGCGACATGTTCGCATTTGATAAGATCTTGTGCCTCTGGCTCGTCAGATTTTCTTTCGCCTTAGGGTCTCACACAAGAGCTTATATGTGATGTAAATAGTGTAAGGTTCTTCTCTCCAACAATTGGTAGGCAGATGACAAGATAGATACTACAATAATGGATACGAAGGAAGGTGGAAGGAATTGAAGAATGGAAGAAATAAGAATACATTCATCCCAAGTTGGAAACAATAAAAGCAATTGAAAAGCCCGAATAGTCTTTTCCAACACCAGACACAGAAACGTGAGCATCTGAATTCAGTCCGCTCGCGTTTGATACTGTGTTGATTTCATACTTCCTAATTGTATCTTAAGGGTTGATTCCTTAGATGTGAGAGATCTAAGAACGATATATGTATGGCCTGAGGACGTGCGGTAAGGTGCGTCACTTCATGCGGTTTCGCCAGATCAAAGCCTTTCACACAATCTAATAAGTAATTACAATAAAATGTTACAATTTGACTACGTAGCTCTAATTTACGGCACATGTCTCATTAATAGAGTTCTTTCATCTTTCCTGTCTCTAGAGCGAAATCCAAAAACGGCGGTCGGTGTTTGAGAGAGAAGCTGGATAAGATAGGACTGAGTTTGCCGGCGGGAAGACGCAAGGCGGCTAATGTGACGCTGTTGACGTCGTTGGTGGAAGGTGAGACAACTTTTCTCAAACTTGATCACTGCTTCTCAGTTGGAATTTAAGTTGTCCATTACTATAGAAAAAACTTATCGCATGACAATTGTAGCAGCTACAATGTAGATAATTTTGAACGACTAATCTACCTTTTTTCAATTATTAACAATATGTTCATAACTGCATTCCATGTGTATGAATTTCATAGACAAAACACAGCTATTTTTGTAAAATTTTATGTGTTTTGTTGTCTTACAAATCATACTATTTCTTGCACCACATTTAAATGATGAAGTCAAGGACCGCACAAATTGTTCGCTGCACGATAGCAATGTGGGAAGGGCCCTACAGTCTGAAGGCTGCTTTTACTTTGCAGTATTATATGAAAGAGCCCAGCTTTCAGTTTAAAATGAAGCATGGGGCCCAATGATGAGTACGCACACAGCACGGATGAATTCCGACATATCATGCAGAGGCGCTATCTGAAGGAAGGCAATAGTACTGTTTCAATCTAAATGCGACATACTATTGCAAGATAGAAACTGTTCTTACAACAGCCTAGCGGATTACAAGAATTATGTTATTATCTGGTCGGGAGCATCGTGAAGAGTTGAGAGATGAATCGAAGAGACATCTGAGTCAGACGGATATAGAAAAAGATATTTGGGAAATAAAGGAGAATAAAATTGATAGCAAGAAAATCCAAAATAAAATTACACAAGCTTTTTGAGATCGTCACCACATCGCCACCATCTCTCCTACGAATATAACTTAAGTGGTTTGTTCGGAGATTGTTTCGATTGGGTTTTATCAAATAAGGTTGTTTTCGGGTGCTGGGAATCAGATAATTACTAAAGAGAAGGCAGTGATTATGCCCGGCTACATTCCTTTGGTAATTGGGCGCCTTTAAAACTTCTTTTCGATGAAGTGTTAATTTTGATCGATTAGCGGGTAGAGTGACAGGTTGGTCACCTCGCCTGAGGCTGGCTGTCATTATAATCGTATTCACTAAATACTCGGAGGTCGCGTTTTCAACAGTCGCTTGAGGTGCAAACTTCGGTCACTCAATACGGCACAGTCTGTTGAAGTTAGTGACAATTTAAGTCCACATCAAGTTAGGCATGTTGCCTAGGGAAACGATTCTGAAAATTGGGATGTAAAATTTACGTCAACGTGAATTATGTTCCTACAAAGGACGAATACGTGTACAGATGGACTTTAAAGCAGCGTCCTTTTTGTATTTTAAAGTTAAGGTAGCTTATAAAACTTTGCGTACGTGAATAAGTTGACGATAGCTCTGTCGTAGTTCACAGAAGGTCTGCAGTTCTGTATACAAACCACGGCAGATTTTCATATCCTCTTGGATCAGCAACCTGTTTTCAGGTAGACTCACCTTGGATGCGTGTACTTCTATGAGCGACAGAAACAAACACAGTTCTGTGTTGCAGGAAACGAGTTTTGTTGGGTGCGGTGCATTTTAACGATCAATGCGCGCAGGTGTGGAAAAAATGTCCTCCCCTCATTGTTGTAGCCTTTGTGTAACTCTGAGGGAAGGAAAGGTCATAGTTCATGTAAGGATACAAGTGTCCCTACAACTTTTCCTCAAATTGGATGTTTTCTCGATCTAGATTCCCCGTCCCAAACGGCATGGTTATCGAGTATAAAGTGTTGACCAAAAAAGTTTGATTTAAAACAGAAGTCTCCCTCTCAACATGTAATGTCTGTGGAATTATTTAAAGCTAACCCAAGCGTATCGTGTCACTGTAATTATCGTGATTCAAATACCAACAGTTCTACATTATAAATCTTACCTGAGCTGTCACGAGTGACAATCATGCGCTTTGTGTTCTCCTGTGTAAACAATAAGGTAGGGGAGGGAGGGTCGAAGGTCGGGGATAGTGAGAAGTCGGACCACTGCAACTGTGGCAACTGTCTGGTTTTTTTTTCAGTTTTTTTTATTGAAACATACAATGACAAGACGTGGTGGCGACACAATACGTAATACAAGCACGCAAAGCCCAAATTTTCATACAAAACTTGAATACACCAATCAATCAATAAACTAGTGAAACACATACATAAACACCGACAGGATCGATCAAGACACTACAACTGTCTGTTCTGTTGACATCGAACGAAAGGGGAGAATTTTCAAAGATGGACATGCGCTGTATGCATTTTTTTCTTAGCTAAAACGTTTCTACTGTAGTGTATCGTACCTCTAGTACAGTAGTGATACAACTGTCTGCATAATCACTGCCTTCTCTTTATTAATTATCTGATTCGCAGCACCCCAAGATAAAACTATGTTGGTGGACACTTTGGCACTGCTAATATAAGAAGTAGAAGTAGAAGTAGAAGACTTCAATACAGTCACCTACTCAGAGTAGGTTCCTTTCATATAGCCGTTGTGCAATTTGGGCATTATATTTTGTCCCTGAAAATTTCGTGGTGGTAATGTCAATTTCTAATCACACGTAACGTGTGCCTTAGTTTACAACCTTGATATTAAAACCTAACGTAGGATTGGACACTTTATAGATAGCAAGCGGAAAATAGTACTTGTACCACATACACTCATACGCGAATGTTATATAACACATGGGAAGTCTACCTGTTTACCAGTCAAAAGCGCAAAGGAAATTGCAGCCCTAACAAGTCTATGTCGGCTTGGGGTATGTCGGTTGTTAGTCTGCACAATTCGTGGTATGGGCGCCGGGAGGACCCACGACAGACGAACATTGGCGGAGAACACACGACAAATATTCGCGGGAGGCGGGGAGGGGTGATGTCGAGTATGTGGAATATTTCCGATCGCCTGAGATTTGTCTGGTTTTGAGATTAGCTGGCAGGGGGATTTGGACATCTCATTTCCAGGTAGAAGGGAAACAGTAATCATTTCCGGGAGGGTGGAGATGAGATGAGATCGTGATGATTATGGAACACACTGTCGGAGACAAACTTTGAGAGTAAAAGTTAGTAAAAGTTTGGAAAATGATCTTCTTTTAGAATGATATTTGTCAACTCTATAACGAAATTTGCTAAACATCATACTGATACCTTCGTGGTAAAAGGAAAACGGTACAAAGTGGTTAGATACCAACAGTAACCTGTATACAGTACTATTTCTCCTTGTTTATTGAATTTCGTGTACTCCATGTAAAAATATCATCCGACTCCAAAGTTGACAAGAAGAAATAAAGGCAACCCGAAATAACCGTTTATGTAAAAAGGTGGATGGACAACGTGCCTAAATGGATAGATAATCTACCGCTCAAACTCGCTGAATGTGAACATTGGTGATGGTATTTAGCAGCTGCAGAGAGGTTCAGAAGATGGATATTTTAAAATGTATGTCGCAGTATCCATGTGAGTTTTTACAGTACCATTTCGTCTTTGGTCCCGTGTACTCTAAGTCAACTGTCACCAGAGCAGTACTTTGGCACTCTCTCCACTGATCACACGTGTTAAACAACAACAATCCGCCGGGCAAAGGAACATGTGCAGCGAGGAATACCCATAGCCTAGGGTGGTGTACATGTAACAGCGCGCTGTGTACCTGTGAGGTAGACGTAAATTGGTCTGGTAAGCCAATACCCCTAAAGAAGAGACGGCTCTCTCTCTTTACAGCACTGTTCTTAACAAGCGAGGCCCGCGGCAAAACTGGCATCCCCCGCGCGACCGTGTGTGATGCTGTCACTGCGTCTCCGAGCTTATAATGGTGTACACCAAGTGGAATAATCGCAACTTTTCCGCCACAACGTCGGGACGGGGAAGATAAGAGAGTAAAACGTTTTAGACGGGAAGGTGTATTAATAATACAGGACCCCAAGGTGCAGTTTGTTTGTGTTTCCGCTGCATGTGCCACAATGGTTGGGTATACCCAGGAGGTGCAGTACGAGTTACGAATTACGTACTTGACTTCCTTCCATTGTCCAGACTTCTGCGGTTAAACGTGGCTCCATCAGGCAGGGGGACACGACAAACAAACATCTTGGAGCGGGGTCACGGAGGGTCAAGAGTGGATAATGCCGCACAGAAAACCCTCCCAGATCCGCCATGTATCAGCGCGACGCGCCGAGCCCCGCTGGGCGTTTGTTTTTCAGAGTGCCGTGCGTCAATTCATCCCGCCGTGAACTTTGGCAAACCGCTTTCTGCTATGTAGAGATCAATGTGAGCTATAAACATCTCTTTTGATGGCTCCAGACTAACCTGTGTGCATACATGTGCCGTTTGCACGTCAGTGGAACGTACGTACATATTTGTGAACATGAGAAATCCTGCGAGAAATCCATATAGAAGACGCGTAGCTGGTTAAACAGCACAAATATACTTCATGTTCGAAATTCAAAATAAGACTCTGAGCCACGGTGAAAACTAAAAGACTAAAGAAAGAAGAGTACTATTTTTCATTTTACAATGAATGAATTATTTAGCACATCCATAGCATAAGAACATGACACTACAACATAACATGACTCGATCGTCACGGCCTTTTGGTGAACCGGTAACCAAAAACGATTTTTTTCATTGGTCATCAAAATTGAACTTAGAAATTAACCATCCAATATTCAACTTATTTTCGTGAACTGTTATCTCTGTTTTCAAATGTCTCGCACATGATATATTTCATCAACTCGGATCAAATATTGAACTGTTTGTTGGTGCAACCATCGCAAAATTCGACATGCCAGGCATCCGTCCGAGGTGATCATGCCTATTTATAAGATAATAGACCGTAATTAAGAGCCGTGTGGGGAAGATGGCCGGACCTGGGTGCGCGTGTGCTGCTGTATTACACGCCGTGAGAGACAGATAAGCGTGCGATAATCAATGTTAACTGGGCGTGTGGACACCAAGAAAGGCTGTGACACCTGCCAGAACAACATCTGTGACCGCCTCTATTGTACGGAACCCTTTTAGCGAGTCTTGTAAGCTTTGCCCGTAAACCTTACACAGCTCCGGGGTACTAGTATAATGTGTGTGATCCAGCTAGCTTCGGGGGAGAGCCTATGGCAGGATAGTTACTGGAAGGGAAGCACGGCTTAAACTGCATTTTTATTTCTAGTCAGCAATGTGCCTGGGACGTGCCTTATGGTAGATAATAATTGGGAATTATTTCCCCGCAATCTCGGGCCCTTCAAACAATTACCCGTAATAGCAGCCCTGTTTGTTTCGCCGACCGAGTCCGACCATTATTTCAGCACACAGCCATGGTTAAGCCATGTTTCGAGTCATTACGTGTTATCGATATACTGCACGGACATTGAATATGAATAGAGGCAGGGCCATTCAGGTCGTGGCGGGTGACACACCGGCGGGCCGCCCGCTCTCCTCGGTGCTGAACTCCGTGTGAAGCCGCTGGCTGGCCTGTTTTTACTTGGGGCCAAGAAGGGATCGCCTGGCTTTCTGTGTAGGCAAAACTTACGAAGGTCAGTCCACCAGGCGGAACTGATTAATATTCATCAGGCAAGCCCAGATCACCCAGGGGTCAATCTGCAAACTGCAGACGAACAAAAGGGGATTTATTCTACACTAGACTGGTCGGTTCTCTGTATGTTGCTGCTTCAACAGGGAAACACGGCAGATATGCATCGGCTTTGTGAGTCACTCCACCAGAGCGAAATGTAGAAAGAAGAAAAATCAAATAAACAGCCAGACTTAGACCGTCTGTCGGCGTTATCTGTGCCGATCTACGTGGTCGTTATTGTGTAGCTGGCTCAGGCGCAGGTTGGTCAGGGAAACGCGCAGGTCTTATCGATAGACTCCATAAGTGAGGCTCTGTTGGAACAAAAGCAGAGAATGAATACGGCCATTTCTTTTCTCCTATTTTTTTCGGGGCGAAGGTTTCCTGTACCTGGCTGAACAATACCTGCACTGATGCATGTAGAGAGGGAGGGAGGGAGAGCAATTATCCATGAATAATGTTGGGTAACGCCGGGAACGCCGACCCGGTGTGCAAACTACCCCGCTTCTGTGCACAAATCTGCCGGTATCTCAACACTTGAACACTATCGCGCATAAACACAGACAGATATCGAATCTCCGCTTCAGAAATTATCTTATTAGCGGGAGATAATTAGTTTGCTATCGATTCCCGAGAAAAAGACTCGAGGATTTCTTATTTCTTTTCAGCCAAGGATAATTAAGCCTAGGTGTGTGCCTTGAATGACAATTGGCTCTTGTGTTACCGATAAACAGAAAAGAAAGATATTCCGGGCTTAATTCTATTATTTTTTACACAAACAGGTGAGGCGATACATCTGGCGAGAGACTTCGGTTACGTATGCGAGACGGAGTTTCCCGCCAAACAGGTTGGAGAGTTCGTTGCTAGGCAACACGATCCCAGTGAAGTCCACGCCAGGAAACAAATGATCATCGCAACCAAGTAAGTGTCACCTACTGCTAACTCAGATATCACTCCGCCGAACTTGGTTTTTAAGTGATTTAATTATGATCATCTTTAATCGTCGGAAAGAGTGGGAATTATGATACCATGAAAAGTGTATCACTCAGAGGTATAGCAAGGTGATAGATAGCTTTATTAAGAACAATAGGCAAGAAATACTAAATTACATCCCCGTGTATGGCGGAGGTTTTATCATATTTCAGTATTTAGAGGTGAAGGTGTCTGCATTTCGTAACCAAAACGCCTTTATTTTAATGCTAGAATTTTCGAGGCATGGACCCATATTAAAAGTTGAGATGTATATGTAAGCCAGGTGGGACGGTACTCTGCAGCTGTACAAAGGCAAAGTGGTGTAACGCACGAAAACGTCTTACCTTGTTAGTGAGATTTGTTTTAAAAAAAAGACCGATGATACAAAAATATTACAATGGATATAAGATCATTTTCATTTCTCGAAAACGTTTTGTGATCATGAAACACCTATTCCACAGCGATATTCCTTAATAGTTATTAGGAAAGTTTGGTCCCAAAGACTTGGACCGTTGAAAAGTTTTAAAGGTTGCGCGAAAGGTCAGCCAATTTTCTCCTGTGTCCACCCTCCCTGCGCCACTGTAAGTGTAACGCGTCTGTGACAGATTTGATCAAAGCTCACGGTCGATAAACATCAGAGTTTTGTACCTTGTGCCAAAAGTCATTTTTCTTGATGTTTGATTTGACGCGTGTGGGATGAGTAATTATAGGGTTCGCTTGAGTTGATAGGCCTTGAGGCTACTGTTGTTCCTGTTTACCTGCAATGTTTATCCCACTCCATACATAGTTTTGGTCGGCGGCGTTTCTACTACAGTTTTGCTGTATTTGTTTTTGTTGGATATAGCGAAAGCAAAGGAATTGCACAATGCAAATTCTGCAGTGCCGACAGAAGTCAGCTACTGTCGTATACATTACAGTCTTCCAGGCCGAAAGTCTAGAGTGTGTGCACCAAGGTGAGTTTGAGTTGATGTAATCTAACGTTTGTTTTCTTTTTTTTGTTTTACAGACAGATAACGAAGGAGATTCAGGACTTGTTAGCTCAGGACCGATCACCGCTGTGCAACAACCGGCCCCAGGCCATCCTGGATCCCAACCTGCAGCGCTGCCTGACGCACTTCTGCCTGATCACGCACGGCTTCGGCACCCCCGCCTTGTGCGCAGCCTTCACCGCCCTTCAGAACTACCTGACGGAGATGCTGAAGTACTTAGAGAAGACCTACCCGTCCTCGGGCGGCAACAACACAACAGGCGCGCACCAAAACAGCATGGACGCGCCCAAGAACGGCACGGACAAGATGGAGGACGGGAAGTGATGACGATGATGCGAGGATTCTTCATCTTTCTTTATGTCCATGACATGATTTGACGACTCCACCCTGCCACCCCCAAACAGCCAATGGCAGACCTTCTTCTACCTGCTAATCACACATCACAGCCAATAGAACACGAGAATTAAGAAAAAAGAACTTCAATCAGCAAATGAACAGCCAATCACGATCAACAATCAAGCAGTCCAATCAGATACAAGTGAGCGGTGTTCCGTTAACCAAAAACTGTTGGCTACGAGTTTTCCGGACTTGTACTTTTGAACTGTTGACTTTGAACCGATGTAGGTTGGATCAGTGATGATATGGACATGCTCATTTGAAATGCACAGATATAACATTCTTTCTACCGACCTTCATGCCAAAAAACAGAGTGCCATGTGTCTGAAAATCTAGGGGTTATGCGACAGTGTATTGATGCCATATGAACTCTTCTGTGTTGGTGGTGGAAATGTACACATAGGAATTTTTTGTCGTTTGGAAACTATATCAGAATTATTATTGTGCCCTTGTTGCCAAGGTATATAGACTTAAAAAATCAGTACATCAGGGAATGGATGGGGTGATTAAGTGGAACAGGGCTAGAGGGATCGAACCCAGGACTCTTGTCTCTAAAAGCATTAGAGCGACATATCAGAATGTTAAAACGACTCTACAACTTGCATCTGGATGTTGGAGGGTCTAATCAACATTTCCTGCCATATTCCCCACGGCCACTTCTTCCCCTCCGGCAAGAGAAATTAAATTATTAATGTAATTTGAAACCACAAAACGTCATAACCACTTCAACATTTTCGAATTACAAGCCACGAAAACCCCTAAACGACTGAGCAATTATATTTCTCAAACGTGATGGAATAGGGAGATTTTTGAACGGGGAACTAATTATATAGAGAAGAGAAACTGGTGGGGTGATTTTATCGACCATTCCCTGTGCCGGGGATAACAAAGGGTGTCGACTTGTCCAAAGATCTAGCCATATTGGTCTGATTTCCGTGGGAATTATGGATTTATTTTCCACGTACCAACCTTTTTGTTAGATAAGGGAAACGCATACTACTTGACACCCAATTCGTTCCAATGCTGTATACAGACGAAGCCACACAGACTGATTACAACAGACGGATTCGACTTGTAGCAATAACATATTTATGATATTTACAGCAATAAGGCATGTTGAGTAGAACAACCGCCTGAAGGTGCCCTGTCTCGCCAAAAAAAGGGAACAGGGGAACACTCTTCTATATTTGGATGTGAAGTCGACGATATTCTGGGACCCTGGGGGAAGGAAAACGTGCCAGTTTGTTAACACCCAGCAATAATTTTGTACGCTTACGGTATAAAGCAGGCGGGTAGTGGAGTCGGGGGCCATCGTGCAATGGTATTTTCTTGGTGCAAAGTCATTGTTATTGTTTTTATTTTTCTTTGTTTTGTCTATTGTGTTCATATACGCGCTTTCCTGGATCGTCTATTGAACGTGTTTATGATGAGCCATGAAAACTCACTTTTGATGAAAAACCTTGTATTTTTAGCGGTGGGATATATGGATACAATATCCCGTGTCTGTAGATGTGAAGAAGTTGAGACTTGTTATAACGGCAATCCGGGGTAGCTGGGGATGTAGGTTGAGCAGCACCTAACTCCTAAAAGGAGGGTCAGCTGCCTATGATAGATGTTTGCAAGGTGTTATCTTTTCCGGTGCTCCAAGAGCGCCCTTTTTGGTGGAATGTTGCTTTCTAAGGGTTACTGTAAGTTTTTCTATAACGATTAATGGAAGGTGCCAAAGCTGTATTGGTATGAAGGGCAATATATATATGTGTGTATATCCCATTAAATATTCGATGTGCTGGCGGGAAGATGGGAAGACTAATATCGTTGTTTATCTTTGTCAGAAGAAGAACTATTTCCACAGACACCTTCACATTGTTTGACGTCACGTCCGGTTCCGGTTCTTTTCCGTAGTGTGTACGTGTGGCGGCCATGATGATATGATAACTACCGGTCGGTTTGTGTGTGTACCACACAGCTGGGCTACATCTTTGTTTACAGCTATTTATAAAAAAATGTTGAAACTTATTATGTTCTTTGAAAAGATATTCATCCGTCGTCAAATTTACATAAATATATATATGATATGTATAATAAATAAATCGTCTGGGACTGACAGGATGTTTGGAATTTTCTGTGTGTTTGAATCATTCAGTGGTTAAATATTCTTGCTCTATGTGCCGTGCCTCCCTCCCCAAGCAAGGTTGACTAATATAGATTCCAACTGCGGCAGACGGAGACAGATCCACGTTAGTTGCTCGGTAATTTCGTTTCCATGCGACACGAATAAATACGCCGGTGCTGGCACGGTAAAGATGGCGATTCACAGGGGGAGTTAATTTTTCCTGGGTTAACATAAGTGCTCAATACTAAGCACGTATTCACCGAACACAAAGTCCTATTTGTGCCGGTCTTAATCCTGACAGAGTTGTCTTCTAACAGGACTAGACAGTCCTAAACAAAGCCTGTGCATCCCACAATTTCATTTCTTGTGGCACATGTGGAAAAGCAGTGGCTGAGGTAATACCTGTGTGCCGTATTTTGGGGAAGACATTTATTACAGAACGCGAGTCAATCTTGTACCATTTTTGAAGTTTTGACTCAACTTGAAATGTGCAGACATACAGTAGCAGAGTAGTAGCTCTCCAAACAGTTTTGTTCATGAGTTATATCAAATCGATGTTATAATTTCACACAACTCACTCCGGACTCCTTCTGGCATTTTCTTATCCCCACAAAATCGGTGACAAGCATTTTGCAAAGCCCCATATCGGTTATCCCCCGATGATCACCCGAATTTAAGACCTGTACTTTAAAACAGCCGCGAGGCAGATAGTCCTTTGTCCCCTCTGTCGATTGTCCCGTTTGTAAGGCCCGCGGGCCCCCAGGCGAACCTACCTGGGAATTCTTCACATTTCCCAGCGTGTCTTAACTGTCAGTACACCTTCATGTAAGCAACTTCTCGGCCACAAGAGCGGCTGTAATGGCCGTTCGCGAGGTGCTCTTGTTGAATGTGTGATGGCGGCGCCGTGTGCGCGGAATCACTAACCGCCGGCGGTGGTTCGATGCACAGAAGGAGGTGTCGCACTCCGTAAAGATATAATGTAATTATCCCGGCACAGCGCTCCCGGCGACACATCCATCGTGCCCGTGGAACGTCCCATCAAAGCTTGACCCCGCACACAAGACGATGCGTCACATTTCTGCACATTTGCATGCAGCATTATTCTTCGCCGGTTCGACTGCCATGAGTATTAGCACACACCCCTCCCTCACAACACACACAGTTTTTTCCTCACTACTATATTTTCCAATCCCCAACATTAAGATTAAGAAGATAAACAAACAACAGAAAACAATAACAAGTTAAGGAAACAAACAATTCGTGGGCATTGTGTAAATACCTGACACCTTTCCATCGTATTTTGTTGGAAATCATGATAGCAATTTTTAAGATTAGATTGCAAAAAAAATTATACCTGCAGAAATGTGAGGTACGGCACCAAAAGGACGTATACTCCTGCCTAGGCATAGCGCTACTAGTACTTATGCTTGTAATAGAACTTTTTACGAAGATATAAACCCTCTTCCTCCCCGTGTTCGTTTTAATGCAGCGATTATCTTGAATCTTCATCAAATGTTGTGAGGCTTAGTAATTAATGGCTGAACATGCTCAACAACATCGACAAGTTGGCTGAGAAAAAATTAATCGACCAAGGCAGTGCCCAATAAAAACTTTTCTCATAAAATTGTTTGCTCATAAAAGTTTTTAACAACGTTAACTTTTTTGAATATCACTTTCAGTAATATGTGATGACGCCTGAAGAAAACTGTAAAACTACATCTGATGTTCATGTTTTAGCAGGAGGTTGGGATCTCATATGGTCCCGAAGCGTTGACTCGTCAGTAACTTTTGGCAATTATTATGTGCATTAGCACAAGCTAAGAAACTGCTACTTTTGTTCCAAATTGTGGAGGAGCCAGACGAGAAAATTTTAAGAAAATGACAAAATATAACCTGTGTCGAACGATGAACGAAGTATGGAAGGGGGGGTGTATTTACTGTGGACAGTCTGTTAAGAATGAATGTAAGTGTATGAACACAACGCTTGGAAAACAAATCACAACCTTGGATCGCAGTAACGTAATTACGTTGTACATCATGCAATATACCAGAAATATATGGCGATTTGCATGATTTTGAATTACTGTTGCTAATTTAAAGCAATATATTCGACACTAACTTTTATCATTCAACACTCGAAAAACGTAAGATTTCGTCTTGGCAATGCTGCAAAATCGGACGAACTTCTACTGCTATCCTTTGAAATGAGATGCTTAAGAGTGATACTCTGCATCACCCTGAGGGACCGCATCCCAAATGCAGAAATCCGGTCAAGACTTGGGGCGGAACAAACCATCACTGATAGGATACGCACTAGAAGGCTCAGATGGTTTGGGCATGTGATGCGAAGACCGACAAACACCCTAGTTTATAAGGCATACCACCAGGACTTCCAAAACCCTAGACCCCGGGGAAGACCACCCAAGAGGTGGAAAGATCAGATCCAGAGTGACACAGGGATTACTCTAAGTGTAGCTGAGGCTATCGCTCTTGACAGAACTGGTTGGAGGAACCTGACGGAGGGAAGCAAGGGGCCAGTACCTGGCCTGGGCACTTAGGCAGGTAGGCAGGCAGGTAGGCATGCTGCACTGAGATTACGACATGGCGCAAAACCTCTGCTCTAAGGGTTAAAGAGCGCCCCAGTGTCACATAGGGGTACTGCAGGGCACAGGTACTATGCAGCATCATACAAACTCTGTAAACAACAATACTTGGACTTATTGCAAGTATAGATCTGATGCTAACCACCCGTTATAGCTATTACATGCGTGCATGTGTGAAAAAGTAGTAAATCTAAATATCCTTACCGAGTCCGGGGGCTATGAGTGGTGGACATTTCCCATAGGTTGGATCAAGGACATTATACATGGTCACGCATGTTGTAGGTAGATGACAAGAGGTTTACGAAAAGCGGGCTTAGATAGCGGGCACTACAACTTGTCAAAGATTGGCCAAACCAAAATTCACAAGGAGAAAACTGATCTTTCTCATGGAAACGTTCATGCAACAGACCGGCGTCCTCGCGACAGAATATTCTTTTTTAATATATGCATACAGGTGATAATGATTCTCAATATCCGACAGCTGACACAAGTAGCCCAGCCTACATTTTGGGCAGTCCATTAAGTTTGGGAGTGTAATCTAATTAAGAATGTAGAAAGCAATTTCTTTTACGGAACTGGTCGTGTTGGTTGTGGTATGTCTCAAGAACAAAGTATGCCTGGTGTTTGTTGATAGTGTTACGTATCATTGTTAGAGTTTAGATTCGATACCAAGTACCCAGTATGAACACTCCCATTATTCTTGGGACGACTGATGATCAGAAAAAAATGAAGCAATGGGCTTCACGTATTTTGTTACCAAAGCCTTTAAAGATGAATGTTTGTAATCTCCAAGCAGATCCTAGGGCGGCAAAAGACGGTATCAAATTGGCCAGACAGTATCCATTGGCCAGAGAGGGTCTAATACGCCTCTTTGGTCAGATGCCGGATACTGCCTGCCCAATTTTATTACTGTCTTTTGTCCACCTCTGGGATCTGCTTGGAGATTAAAATAGTTCTTATTGTTTTTGGTTGTAGAAGTAGAGAGAGGAGAGAGAGAGAGAAAGAGAGAGGGATGGGGGGAGGAGGGGGAAAAGAGAGAGAGAGAGGGAGTACACAATACGGTCGTGTGGAAATGGACATCTGTATTCTGCACAATTCGTACCCAGTGCCAGGTCAACGCACATCACTAAGTCTTGATTAACAGCACCGGTAAACTTTTCTGTCACCCGTCTCTGCTCGACCTTTCTCTGACGTTAAAGTTGTATTTTATGATGATAGTCACGAGGTTGAACAAGCAGGTGCTGCCTCAAAACAATCCCGAGAATGACAAGCTTCATGTCAGAGGTCACCGCACCACGTTTAGTCATTTCCTCACAGCTGGCTGAGCCAGCACTTTACGCAGTCGCTCTATCATTTAACACGCGTAATGTTCCTGATATGAGCGATTATTTCATCCGAAAGGAAGTGGATGCGAACTGAGTATTCCAACAGCAATCCAGGAAGTCTTCATGTCGTATTGGTAGATATTGAGAAGTTTTCTGTTGGAATGTGTGTGGAACAATAGGAGGGTGATTATTCCGTAGACTCAAGCGTTGCGGCGCGTCATGACACATGGCAGGTGACGGCAGAGTGAGGTTACCTGTACCGGACCTGTCTGGTCATGTTGTACCCAGCCGTGTTACACAGGCAGATATCATCACCGGGAACAATGGGGCGTCTGTGTTCTACCACACTCGAATCTAATCCACACCCTTTACTCAAAACGTTAATACTGACATCGTGAAAGAAAGCTTTCTTATTGGGAACGTATGGAGATGTATGAAATTCGCAACCTATCTTCACAAAAAGCTTTAGTTAACTTATTTGTGTACCGTTGTATTTTTGTTGGTCAAGCTATTAGATAATCTTTCGACAATCGGACAGTTTTTTTTCCTGACTTCGTCAGACTTTGTTAATATGTCCCATCCCATGTGTATCCCCCAACTGCATATAAGATACGATGAATCTCAAAGATATAAGATCGTCACACTCCTAAAATTCCAATTGAAGAAAATGTACAGTAAAGCTAAAGAGACGAGTAAACATGCTCGGCATGGTTAGCCAGAAAGGAATTATATTTCTTTACAAAATTCATCACCATTGATGAAAAACATTGATTCTCCTCCCTTGCTTAGATTGACCTTTGACCTACATGACATCCTTCTAAACGTTGTAAATCAATACGGTAAGTTTCCAGTAACAGTCACAGCCATTGGACCAAACTTGAACTTTTGAAGCGCTTAGTCATTAGATAAAGAAGATCTATGAACTGCTTGAGTCAGTGAATGCCATTATAGGGCGGCTTATTGGAGTGCACTCCTACATAGATTCTGTTAGTTACAGCAAGTGAGTGAGGAGTGAGCATGTGAGTGAGTGAGTATGTGTAAATGAGTGCATATAAATGACAAGCATATAACTTCGTAATATATATAGTATAGTGGATTTATTCCTCAAGCAAGCTGACCTCCATCTCGCACACGCAGTCGTCCCTTAGTAATACATCTGGAACCGCAAAACATACATGTAGACCTTCGTGTACTCCAAATTTGGTACCTGAAAGGCTGAAAGTTCATGAATGTGAATGTAGCAAAGTTCGCAAAAAGCACAGATGTCAGGGAAGTTGACGGGGGAATCTTGCAAAGTCGGTGATGCAGCGAGTGACATGACGCCTGACGGAAACTAGGAACTGTGGAGTATGGAGTCAAGCAGATCAATATAGAAGAAAGTCTCTCCTCTGGGCTCAGATCTGCCCTGGATGGTTCCGTACAGTAATAACGTGTACTCGTCAAACAACATGACAAGGTTACATGTCGGTACAGTGGAGACTCAACACTCCGGGTGCACCCTGTCTACAGACACTCTTTGGAGATGTTCCAAAGGACATGATGTCCTAATTAACTCAGTCTGTCGCTAAATGTGTCATAGAACTTCAGAAATAATGGAAGCAGACCCTTCGTGTCAGAGAAGATGGCATGTGTCTGTCTAGGTCCATAATGGCTGGATAACGACGCTAGGGATGCCAATAAACACCATCTATCTCGTGCATAAAGACAGAATTAACTATTCTTGGGCGATTCTTTATGACGCTTAAAGGCAACCTTTTCCTCAAAGCACAGAGATGAGCTTGTACATGTATCTACGGTCAACAGCCTATTTCTTCCCATGTGTTTGCGTAACACATTTTTCTTTACTATGTTATCCCTCTAGACAACGTCGTCGGTATATGGGGACTCGTCACAGGGCGGAATATAACCATAAAGTTAGTTACACATTTACGCCAAAAGACAGTTACTGAAGCAACTGCATATGATTTTGGAGTTGATTATTACCTGGATGTCTGACCTTTACCGACGTTAGTTACACATTTACTACAAGAGATCAGAGATTTCAGACTTCCAGGAAGGATTTTGACTTTTCATGACTTACAGTAATCCCTATTTCCTGTGTCTGGCCTTTTGACCTCTGCTATCATTCTGCCTGATAACCCCCACCCGCGTGATGTCGACATACTTCGTCAGGACAAACAGACACACAAACCCACAGACAAACCCAAAATAACACTTCCGTCCCTGGAAGTAACAACACTCGGCTGAAGACGAAAACTACCTTGGCCTTGCTATAGTTGTTTTGTTACCTAAGTACTACGCTTCGAGGCATTATTTCAATGTATGCTGTTTTTTTATCCAGCAATGAATCAAACACTAACATCACGAGATTGGGTCTTACATATGACCCTAATGCGTTTTTGCTTCACAATACAATTAACAGGTATGAAACTTGTAGGTTCGAAGTCGAGGATTTCTTAGCTGTTGAATCAAACCTGATAGATGAAAATAAACCTATTGTCGCTGACGATGGATAACAGCATGGTACACGAGAGTTGTCCAGGTCATGACTCCAAACCCCTATATTTCCAAATGCCTTCCTACCTTTATCATGCATAAAGAGATTCCTCCAGGCTGCGAATATTTTGTTTTTCTTCAATCTTTTCATTTTTTTTCATTTCGAAATATGATGTTTGTGCACAGTGCACCAGTCCTAGCTTTCGCAAACATAACGAATAAAACAACCTAGTGGCAGTGACAGAGGAAGGTCTGAAACATTTCAATAAAAGTTTTACGCTAGCTGAAGGCTGTATACTCGCCGCGTGTACCGCATGAGTGAACATTACTACCAAACTTGCTACTTAGAAGTTTGCAAAAGTTTGTGTTTATTTGAGTTGAAGAAAGACGAATCAGTCTCGTCGGAGACGACGTTCTCGGCACTGAGGACCATTAGCAAGCGAAGTGCACTCGCAATTTAGGAGTCTGGTTACTGCGTTAATGCGAGTCCCCATCATGGCCTTGGCGGCGGAATTGCTTCTCTTCCTCCCGGCGACACCGTCTGTTCTTCGATCCGAGTCCGTGGCTCCTTTAACAAGCCTACCGCCGAGTGGCACGCGTATTTCCGGTTCACCGTCTCGCTGCAGGGGACAAACTCGAGAGAACGACGCTTGCATGAACAAGCAACAACTTCTCCGTACAATTTCAGGGAGGGTATGAAGGTTATTATGGAATTCTTTTCCGTACGTTGCTCCAGCGACGGAATGAAGTATTTATCCCACCGACCACTCTTCGGCAGGGAATGCAGGAAGCACATGTCTCGTAGGTCTAAGTGAATGATTTATCAAACGTGACTACTCCTCCCCCCCCCAAAAAAAGTTTCACAGACCAAGTTATCGAAATGGTAAGGTGTGCACAAGACCAACTCGTCCCTTTTATTGTTTACATTATACAAGTTACAGACATTTGTTCCTCCTAAATCATCCAAACTTATTTTGTCTAAATTTTCACATCGTGAATATGTGCTGATTGCAATCGTAATGTGCGTAAATACACATCATTGAAAATCCATTCAAAATTAATCTAATGCGAATGAAACAGAATGAGTGTCCTACCTTAAGTTTGTGGTGAGAAAAAGAAAGAAATTGAAAGTCAAGGCAGTTATGCGCGCCTGATTACATGTATAAAGAGCTTGTCTTCCACTGGTCTTGTCAGGGAAGACGGACGCTGTGTACAATTCGCCTAGCTCTTTTCGACGAGTACAATAAGCAATAGAACACAGTTTAACGGGTTGCCAACTGCAATGTCGACCATTCCAGTGCAGGTCGTTAAGCCATAAGAGCCGGGATTGGAACTCCTAACCCCTTGTTCCAGAGGCAGGGGCGCTAACCACTGGACCACGCTGGAGGTGAAAGGTTGGAATGATTAAACCACAGAGATGACCACTTACTATTATACTACCCAACTTCCATAGACTTTGTCTACAGAGTGTCCGAAAAAAGTGCATGCTGCGAAATTAAAGTTGGAACCAGAACCTCAGTTTTAGGGAAATGGATGCATGGACAATATTCATTTCAGCACCGTTCTTTCAAAATCCCATCTGAAAGAAGACGGTTTGCTTCTTTTGGGATCAAAACGTTTGAATTCTGTATGCGTTAGCTTTGAGTCTGAAATGAAGAAAGTAGTCTATTTTGCAAGCAAAGTGGACGAAACTTCGTAGTGGTTGTTAACAATTATTACGTACTCTGGGCTAATCCGGCGTGTCAAACTTTGTAGCGACGGAGAAAGATATACCTTGAGACGTGTAGGGATGTTCAAAAATCATGTTTCTACGGAACGACCCTGGTACGGCGGAAACAATGGATGCCATTCCCCCAACTACACGGTCACGAAGAACTGTGTCATGTAATAAACAATAAACAGATGATCACAGGCCTAGCCGCTTACTTAGCTCGTGTTGCACGCCTCGTCAAACACATTACTTAGAGTTTTAAAAAATAGGCAGGAGAAAGAATGGTCGGGGGGTCGATGCATGACAAATGCTTTCAATTTCAGCTTTCCCCCCTCCCGCTCGCGGCGCTGTCATTAGTGCCATCTGCAGTGTCGTGATGAGTAACAATTATCGACCTGAACTTGGGCATTACCTTTAATTTGTTATCGGTATCATCGCAGAACAGGCAGCGGAAAATGACTCTATCGCTAGCGCGGTGTGTCGAACCCATCAACGCGGGAGAGACTCGCTCGGGGGCAAAGCTGAGCCTCCCCATCACCCCCGCCATTACGGGAGAAATATTCTCCCGCGGATGATAGAGACGTGCGGGAGACAAAGGCCACCGTGGGCCTTAGCAACCGATCGAAGACGCGCCATCAAGTACAGGATGGCGGTGCACTCGTTCCCAGCTCGTTCCCAGCCCCCCGAGGCACAGCTCCTTATCATCAGTCGGACCAGGACTGAGCGAAATAGAATTTTGCGCTGAGAGAGATATGGCAGGGATCAGTAGCTCCCAGGTGGATAGATGTGTGCATTATTTCAGCTAATATTTGTTTGGAGATGGTGCCGCGCTGTGCGGGGCTGAAAGCTTACAGACTATCTGGGCTTTGTGAGTAGAACGCGGTCTGAGCTATTCAAACAGACAAACAACAGAGAAAAGGACGGAGAGATTATGTCTCCTGTGAAGAAGAATGTTTAAATTGCTGAGACAAAAGAGCTGGTGAATGTTATTTAATGTTATGGTTGTTTATCTGTGGACAAAAAAGCTGCTGAACGTAAAAAAACCCAACCCCTCTTTTGTATCGCCTTAAACAAATTCAAACTTGTGTCAACCTGTTTGGGACCGAAGCCACACGCAAGCAAACAAACTTGGAAGCATGACCGAGTACCTGTCCCATTGTTGTATAGTGTTTTCTTAAACGCTTCATTGTAAATCTTGGATAGCATTTTTTTATTCGAGTCATATTATATTCGTCTGCATTTCTAAATAATGTTTAAATTGAAAAGGTAACGAGTGTACATGAACGTGGGCGTATACGTACGGGGGAGGGTGTCCTTCAATGGTTAGTACTGAGTGTATTAAGTCATTCTTAAGAAATGATTTTGGTATCTACACGTACAGACGTACATGTACAAGACTGGTATTTACACCGGAGGGATACAAACGTCAGGCCTCCTTTCCACCGCAAGCGATCCCCGAGCGACCGTTGTGCGACCAAACCTGGATTCGTGTAACTCTTTATTTTAAAATTAGAACACAATGAACGATATAGAACCATACAAAATCCATTCTTTATCTATTAAGTCTGTTGAGCGATTTGCCAAATCTTTGGTCCTTCAGCGGTCGCAGTGACACCCATTTTGTATAGTGGAAAGGGAGTCACTGAATATAGCTAAACCTTCCACAGACGATCACGTGATACCATGGACTCAGGAAGCCTGCCAAACTCAAGATTCGTGTCAAAAGGGTTCTACAAGTACACTCCTCCGCGTGTCTCCTTCATGATAATTCAAGATTATTAGCTTTTTCGAAGAGAAAAAGTGTTCCATTATCTACAGAACCGATGAAACAGGAGTTTGGGACGTGCAAAATGATTGAAAGTTTTTGAATCTATTGATATTTATCTAACCTCTACTGTTACCGGGTAGAACTGTCTTTCATGTGTCAATGACGTTGATGAAGGTTAGGCATCCAGAGCAGTACGTTACAGGATAATCAAACATTCACTGAAGACGCTCATTAATGTACAGGTTACACTTATCTTCAAACTCATTCTCAATCACTGATGAAAGATAGCGGATGCTATCTGAAACGCCTGACTCCTCAGAGAGGATTTACCCGTATCCAATGACGTGATTTATTTTGTATCACGTTATGTGTCAGTTACCTAAAGCACACGACAAGAAGAACCTATAAGGGACATATCCGCCAGTGTCATGTCGGAAAGGACTAGGAACTCAAGTTAGTTGTGAGCGGATGGGTGCGCCCGGCCTCCAGCGCGGATTGACTCTGTGTCGTTCTCCGTTGTTTCCAGTGAATCCCAGGCTAATTGAGAATTGAGACACGCTGGGAAGGTGACAATGTTATAGATCCTTTTAACTGGTACGGCTAGGATTACTGAGCAATAAAACCTTTGGCTTGGAATGGTTCAACACGTCCTAAAACTTGACTTTTATTGCATGCCGGCGCGCGCTGAAAGAAAAGTTGAGTATTAATGTCCTGTAAGTTTAATGCGTTACAAAGTTCCGCCCGAAGCTCGGCTGTTTAGGCCAGACTTCTGGTGTAATGTTCCTCCTGCAGTAATCTAGACAAGCATTATGGGATCGTTAGGCCAATGGCCGCCTCTGGCGCGGAAGGATCTTTACAAGGTGCCTTAGGTACTACGGTTCAACTTTTACTGCGTATCTTTTACTCATGTTGAACCTGGAGGCATGGCCATAGCTCAATTTTCTGGCTCGTTGCCATGATAAACTTCTCTCGCAGGTTCACATTCATTTTATCATACTCTTTCATAGCCCTCTCTCCAAGTGTATGTGATATATAGGACCGCGAGCTGCCATACAGGTTAAGCCCCTGCTAAATGAAAAATATAGATTGAAAAAGTGGTGCCACGGGCAGTCCGAAATCAAGTGGGTGTGATAAGGGGTTTGTAAGATTCATATCTCTACACCTTGTTTTTTGTACCGGTGGGCAGAAAGTAAGTTTTACAAGATACAAGTCAAAAGTATCAGTAGCAGGTGACCTATAAGGTGACTCACTTGTTTAATTTCCCAAAACTACAACTTCATAGATATAGGCCGAGAATATAACTAATAGACAACAGGCTTTCACGTTTCAGACAAAAAGCTATCATATAAGAGAGGTCACAGACTCGCACTTTGGTCACATAGTTTGGAGGTGTGGGAATTCGAACTACTATGACATTTTTCCCAGGCAAAGAAGACTTTTGCGAAACAGAGAATTTCTTGTCGCCTTCACATTCAAAATTTGACTGTTTACCAAGGACAAAAAGTTTGTTACCTGTTGATACAGTACATGAGCAATTTTGATAGATCTACGTAACAATGTCAGAAACAGTTTCTAGCTATGATGGTTTCCTAAAACTGATCGAAGGAATAGTATTTGCCAACAAACATGTTCTATTCTGTGAGACCATTAATCGTATACAAAAACTGAATCATGCGTCTTTTCAACAATTCAGCGGCATATTATGCTGTCTGTCTAATGATAAACTGCCATGAGTTTTACAAGCCGCCGCTGCCAATCATATATCTTGACGAATCTGACACATTTCTTTGTTCGAAGACGCACGCATGAGGACACTGTTCTACAGTCTTAATGCTGATGTTCATGTTGACAAAAAAGCACGGCTTTATTTTTGTCCAGTTTGCAAAGGGGTGTGGAAAGCAGATGGAGGGGACGGTAACTTGATGCGCAAACTGGAGGCATTCCTGGGGCAGTCGTGGATGATGCAGAAAGGCTGTCTTAGATCCCCGTGTTGCCGGTTGGTTCTGTCACAGCCAGGATTAAAATTTTTACATCAAAATCTTATATGTGGGACAGTACGACGGCTTACAACGAATGTGACCGCGCCGTAACTCACCACGTGACAGGGAGAACATGTGCCCGATGTCTGCAGTTCAACTCCGGCAGTATATATCCATAATCTCTTTCCTGCCATACTGAGGGGAAGAGAGATGGTAAATCTCCTCACAATGGCGATGGAAGAGTCATTGTTTCATTGACTGGTTTCTGAAAATCACACCTGTATCCCTTAGGCCAGTCCCTCTCATCCTTACTTTAAGTACAATACGGCACCAGACGCATTTTCTCTACTCTACACCGTGTAATGTGCATACCTTGAAAACGCATGGTGTAAGGGCAGGGCTAGAGGAAACGTGTGTAGGTTACCCTGGACGTTTATGTGTTCTTCTAGCTGAAGGTATCTAGTCTCTACCAGACCTCTGGCAGACTAGAAAAACATGGCCATAATGAGTTTTGTTTATCAGAGGGCTTGGCCTGTCATTGGAGTACAAGTTTTTCCCAGAACAATTACAAATGTAACTATATGACCGGCTAACTCATCTTTTTTTCCAGCGACCCAAGAAGTCTGATTGAGACACCAACCTTCACAAAGATTTCTTAATCTTCATTAATACTCAAAATCGTATAAACTTAACGATAATCACACTCATCCTCGTTGAGTTTACCAGCAGCCCAATGAAGAGGACTCACTGTACATGTACGCTAATGTTTACTCAGATCATCCTCACATGGATATTTGTTTATTTGAAGACAACATAAATAGAATTGCATCAGCAACTGATCTGCCATGATACCATGTAGCACTAATGAAGGTCCTAATAAAACAAACAAACAAACAAACAAACAAACAAACAAACGAACGAACGAACAAACCGCCCAAGTTCCCCAGCCACTATTTCTTGTTGACAATCCGAAGCACCTATAGCATATTACACACCTGTCATACGGTGGCAGTTTAAAAGTCTTTACAAACGCTTTTTCCAAATGCCAATTCCATTATCTTAACGTTGAGGACGTTGTAACCATTAGGATTCGCCCAATGTGACTTTTCTTAATTCTCTGTTCTCTAGAAAGTAATTAAGTGGCATTACGTCGCTTTATTTTGCCCAAAATGTGATGTCTGTCACCTGAGTTTCCTCCGCAGTAGATGATGACTATTCCATAAGCGCGGTGACAGGAGAATATTAGCATCGATCGGGGTCCACACAGGTTGTATGTCCGCGGGGAGGGCTGCGAATTGACGCTAGTGAAGACATTGATGGATCGGGCAATCTCCCGCCCCCTCCCGCAGCTCTAACGAGAGGGGACAGCCTCATCTCGGCGTAAATCACGCCGTCCGGCAGCGGACAGCTCATAACGCGCTATATGAGCAGCTGCCAATATTGCAGATGGACGTTATTTATGTGAGGGAAACCACGCCGCTGGGGAGAGTCTATAAAGCAGACGGAAAGTTGATTAAAAGTTGTTGGGGGGACGAAGGTCGGTCACAAATCTCCGCAAAAATCACCGCTCGCGACCGCGCGAAAATACAGATGACGAAGAGGCCAACCGCAATAATGGGCTCGCATTGATTTCCGCGTCGGGCCGATGTAAATTGAAAGTAGACATGAATATTTTACAACTTTTCACCGCAGTTATGATCCAAATGACTCATGAACTATGAAGACAAAATTCATGGGGAATTCGGGTTGTCATTTGCCGACCGCAATCAATTCGTCAATGTCGTAGTCCATCCTCGTTCAAATTCAATTTCGTTCTCATGAATTGGACCGTGGAGCGATGCACTTGGACGAACTTTGTTCCACACATTTGTATCATGATTCCAGAGTGAGCGAAGATGTTATCTCTTGATATCTTTGGAGGCTCAGACTAGAAACCCACCGTGCGTTTTAGCAAACGTTGCAAAAACGTATTGAGGTTCATTTCTTGAACAATGGTCTTGATCCTTTTTTTCTTGTGCCATGGTTTACATTGAAATCTTTCACAACGTCTTTCACAACGTCTTTCATCGTAACCTATACGACAAGACACCTGAATGGACCAGTATTTCAGGGCCCGGTCATATACGTTGCTGAAATGCCGTACAAAGCTCATGAGTCATTTTTAGAGAAAGCTGTCTGATATTCTTGTTGGTGGTTGGTTCCGTCACAGCCAGCTGAAAATATTACGACAAACAAAATCTTAGGACATCCTAAGACGAATATGACCGCGCCGTTAGAGGGACACTTTGCTAAGGTTTGACCAATTCTGGACAATAAATTGGATGTATAGGAAGAGCACTTACCTTTATTTTTTGTTTGTCTGTTTGTTTGTTTGTTTGTTTGTTTGTTTGTCTGTTTGTTTGTTTAGGATCTCCATTAGTGTGCATTTTCACACCACTCTTCCTGGACTTGAGTTACGTATATAAAAGATACTTGAAAATAAAAAAAAAACTTGAACCATGGACGACTTGCAAGTTTTGGCTAAACGACATCATATTCTCCCTACGTTTAGTCAGGCTAATCACTGACAACTAACTATAAGAACGCTAAGTGGGATTGGTGCCACACAAGCCATAGCATAAGCCCAACGATGATTAAGTTAATACTACTGAGATCTACATTGTACTAATATCTACAGCATGCAAATAGACCACATGGAAACAATGTGTTGACATTCTTGTTGCTTTATTGAAACTTTGCAAAAACATACAAGCCAACTGACTCCAAAAGAACACCGAATTTCAGCAATGGAAAGAATTGCCTTGTTGTGATGCATGCTGCCACCTTGCGACTAATACGCGAACTATACCGCAGTACGTACATTGCACGTTGAACAGTCTTCACGTCTGCCCATGGCTGCACCCTTAACGTTGTATATCAAATGATTATGCTGTCCAGGCGTAACTAGAATTTCAGATACCATTACTATTTCAGGGCCGGCCGGATATAATAAATTACTACAGACAGTCATACTGGCAGTAAATTACATATTATTGACAGTCATATGGTGCTAGTATGTAGAGAATTTGGTTGCGATGGCCGCGGATTAGGGGCTAGTACCCAAAATCATAAGACAAAATACTTGATTCCAAAAGATGTTATCACATGGACGGTTTCTACACATGGATATCGAGAAGTTGTAGTATAATTTGAGAAATCAACCTGATTCAATATCACAACTGAATAAATATTCAATTCTCTAACATTAAACATAAGTACTCTGAAGGAACAGGTAGTTGCTATTGTACCTTGTATCCGTCGTATTTAATAATTTGCTAGATAGTTAAATGCCGAGAATCTTGGCTAATAGTGACTAGATCCATATAGTACATAGAGTCACAGACACAATTGTGCAATTGCAAACTAAACAGCGAACACAAAACCATTTAAATTTGATTACTCCGACCATCCTGAGCTTGCAATCCCTTAGTCAGTATTTTATTACTGACTCATACTCATTATGTATATGACCCCACAAGTAGATCGTCTTCTTCGGACAGATATCTACTCATCTTTGGATGTATCTGTCCATCATTTGATCGTCTCTTTTCTAATTATTGCCAACCTAAAGGATAGAAAGCAAAACCTCAACTATTGGCTGAAACACAACTTCATTCAAACAATAAATAATACAATGTCTCGTCTATTTGTATTAGAATGATGATCACAATTCTGTGCAATGACTAGGCTTGCTTATCTGGTGTATTTCTGCTTATTCTAAGTTACTATTACTAAAATAATAGATTTGACAAATCACACCATTTGATTTTAAAATTAATTCTCACTACCAAAATATTGATTTTTTGTTATAATTGTTAATTGTGAGTGGAAATGATGCAGATTATAACATAGATTAATGGTTCACTTGGTATTACTGGATCAATTTCTCATTGTTTTCGTTGTTTTAGCATACGTACGGGAATAGTATAGTGTCAAGGTACACTGATGTTTTCTGTTAGATATGTCCCCTTTTCACTAGAAGCTACTGCGGCTGTGCGATGAAATGTTAGACAGATCTCTGAATGAATAAATAACGAATTTCACGTTTTGTGTGTTTTTCTTGCCTTTTAAATTATAACATCGTGCATTATATTTTAAATATAACATCAAGAGATCAAGGGTCACCCAAATTCAAGTTCTATCGCTCAACCATCGTTCAGCGATCTCCTTGTAGTGGAAAGTCGAGTACATATAAGGGGCCAACCTGTCAACCTTATGTTTTCTACCCATGCACGACCGATCAGTAAACCAGACATGTTTTGATGCCGTGTCCGGGGCAATGTTTACTTAATGACGTCTGCCTCGCTGTAGTCGCTACCCTGTAGCGCGAAGAAATCCTCCAGCCGCCACTGCAGCGACTCGAAGGTTGGCCTTTCACATTCGTCCTTCTTCCAGCAGTCCAGCATGATCTGGTACAGACTGTCCGGGCAGCCTGGCGAGCAGGGCATCCGGTAACCCTTCTCCACCTGGGTCAGAACCTGGGGACGAGAGGGGGGATCACGACTGCTCAGTATGAACCATTGTGGGTAACATGTAGTAGTACATTTTAAGGCCTCCGAGAGGTAAACAAATACTTCTGGACATGCATAAAGCATTGTCTACGCTTTTGGTTTTGCCTTTGACACTTGGCAAGGATAGTCTATTTGTGAATGTCCTAATAAGGATCATATTTTTAATGTAACTCCGGGAAGAAGAGAGTAGGCTGTGCTATACTACATGCAACCCAGGACTATATTATTTGTCATCTAACTTTGTAGTAGTACTAGTTCACAATGATTACTGCTGGGTAGGAAGTAATGTTTTAGGTGTGTGAGTTGTGGGTTTGTCTGAATGTTTGTCCGGACAAGGTATGCAGACAAGACAAGGGAGGGGGATAGAATGGCAGGCAGAATGGTAGGAGCTTAAAAGGTCAGATACAGGCAAACGGGGTGCACTTGAAGGTCATGTGTTTTGCGACCTTGAAGACTGACCTCTGCGTTGGTCATGCCCGGGTACGGCATTCGGCCATACGTCACCAGCTCGTACAGCAGGATGCCGAAGGACCAGACGTCTGACTTGATAGAAAAGCGGCTGTACAGGGCGGCTTCAGGCGCCGTCCATTTGATGGGGAACATGGCGCCCTCACTGGCATTGTACTCACCGTCCCTCATTAACCTACACAACAGGGGATGGAATCTCAACGATACCAGAAGCTACATGTACATGTATGCCCTTTTGGTATCATCAAATGTATGGAAGGCTAAGAGGATAATCTTTAACTTTGAAGTGGTGATCAAAAAGGTACATAGGTAGACCCGGGTCATAATGTAATATTGAAGGGGAAAAAGTACAGAACAAAATTGACTTTGATTTTCTAAACGGAAAAAATAATTATGCTGCATCAGATATGACAAACTATGTTAGATTTTTAAGAATATCTCGTATTTGAAATACAGGAAGAGTTTCAATAAGAGAATATAGCAAATGTTTTAGTCAGAATCTATATTCAGATGATTCTATATTCAGTCTTCCAATGTGATACATCCTGAAAAAGAAAGAGGGCGATTTTGTATCGGACTTAAACTGCCCTGCATTGACAGATAGGACGCTAGGTGGCGTTTTACAGCTGTGTTACCTTGACAGTCCAAAGTCGGCCACCTTGCAGATGTTATTGTCACCACAGAGGACGTTCCTGGCCGCCAGGTCACGATGTACGTAGTTGTTCTGCTCCAGGTAGGCCATTCCTGAGGCGACCTGGGTCGCCATGTCCAACAGCTCTGGCAAACGTAGCGAATTACCTGAAATTAAAAAAAAAGGATCGAAATTGAAAAAAAAGGCTCTGTCCTTGGTGCTGAAACCCCTTGTGATTAAAAATGCTCTGTCCTTGGTGCTGAAACCCCCTCCATAAAATAACATACTGTACTTGGTACAAGAACGTTCTGCCATTGGTGCTGAAAGGCAATTTCTATACAGGAACGTTTTGTCCTTGGTGCTGAAACTTCATATCCATACAAGAAAGTTCTGCTATCGGTGCTGAAAGGCAATTTCTATGAAGGAAAGTTTTGTCCTATATGGAACTGGTACGGAAGCACCCTGTCCATAAATGAAACCTCTGTCCTTGGCGCTGAAACACCCGGTTCATTAAAGAAAGCCCTGTCCTTGGTGCTGAAACACCCTGTGTACATTACGGTGCTGAAGCATCTTGTCAATAGTGAAATGTTCTGTACAGCCAAACCATTTACCTAAGATTCTATATATTGTTGTCTTCGACAAAAGATGGTCATGATATCTGATATTCGCCACATTCTTTTTGCCCTAGAAGGTGCAAAGGGGATCAAAGTTATGATATACCCTTGGGTTGTGTCGCAATCAAAACTAAACCACTAATCGGTTAACTTTGTTGTTTTATAAGGCTAGGAACTTATTCCTGACGGATCACAGTACATTGATGATCTTTCCCGTCTTGTCTTTCCCTAATTAATCCCAATTGTCTTTCTGATTTTTAAGCAGATGTAAGAATAGCGATCCATCTTTTACGTCTGCTTTGAATCATTTTCCTCTTTCTAGTTTAGCAATTTTAACAACCCTGTAAATATACCTATACAATTCAATGTCCGACAGTTTACACTTTAGTGTAAGCTTCTTCAGGGAATTAGACAAATTGTGAAAAACAATTCAGAAAGGATCAATGATCAACTCATTTCTATATATAACCACCCAAATACCAATTCAGAGAGGAGTCTCGCAAATGTGACGAATGGATTCTATCAAGATCCAGATACCGATACAGATTGCTTTTAATGCAAAGTATGAATTTGATATTACAGGATACCTTTATCCCTCTGTAGATAGTCGAGGAGAGAGCCGTTGGACATGAGCTCCGTGACGATGTAGATAGGTTCTTCCATCGTGCACACGGCATACAGCTGGATCAACTTGGGATGACGTAACTTCTTCATGATAGCGGCCTCCTGAAGGAAGGCGTCTGGTGACATAGATCCTGTCAGAGATTCAGAGATAACAAGATGTGTAAGGATAGTGTAAGTTCCTGTTATGCTGCGTGTCGATATTAAACTCGGGTATTATCCCCCTACTCTGTCTGGACAGACAGACATATCCACAAATCAGCTATCTAAAGCCATACTACGGTGTCTAGGAGTAACCAAAAATTATTATATGGCCCTGGCATATTCAAGACGCGACATAACGGCAGGTCCTGCTGCAGTACCAAAGAAAGCCGCCAGGGAGTCCGACATCTAATCGTTTCTTTCATAGGTCCTAACCTAACCATGTCAATTCATCCATATCTTATTAGGATACCGTGGTAAACTAGAAACATCGTTTCATAGTTAGAAATGCCACGAAAAAAACATAACCCTGTTCGACTCAATGCTGAACGTCTTACCCGGCTTGAGAGTCTTGATGGCGACCGGGGTGGTGTTGTTCCACACACCCTGCCACACCTCCCCGAACTGGCCGTGTCCCAGCTTCTTAATCAGCTTCAGGGATTCCCTGGGAATCTCCCACTGGTCCTTGGAGTTGTAGCAGAGATCGATCTAAATATGAATACAAGTCCACCCATTAGAATCAATTCAAATGCTAGTATGTACACATATAGTAAACTAGAAAGGTAACATTTGCATGTAGATAAAACATCACTAATAACCATGGTCATTGACCTTATAATCTCCTGTAAGACCTTACTTGACTAATTAATTTAACTGGAACGGAAGAAGAGGAAGAAAAAACCGACGTTTTCTCCTCTGCCAATATAGAATAATACAAGTAAGGATACGAAAATAACCAGTGCATGTTTTTCTTACTATTCCAGGCCTTGGAGACACTCTAACTGTAAAGATGTATTAGACATGTAGGTGCCATTCAATTACCTGCGGTTTCTCTATGACTTCCAGTGGTTTTCTGAGGGTGCAGCACAGCCCGTAGGAGGCGGTGGAGTAGTGGTCCACCAGGGAGGCCAGGTCTGGGAAGGTCGTGCGGCGGTTGATGTAGAACTCGCCGTTAGCCCACCGGCCTAAGCGGTAATGTTTCACTGCGGAAAATTAACACACCAGGTCAGCTAATTAACAAGGAAGTTGGAAACTATCTGCAGTCTCTTCTACTAATAATTTCCTCAAATTATATACAAAGACTTGTCTTGTCCAGCATATGGCTGGATCTCGGCAACTCTAATCAGAAAAGTTTGTGTTTCTTTTCTTTTGTGCAAAGCTTTTCATTCTTGTCATTTGTAGCGTTAAACTAGTATTGATCATAATAGGTAAATGTGTAAAAGTTGCAGGTGCGAGAAGATTCTTAGTCAAATGTTGAAACCTTTTTATCTATCTCTTTATCTATGATGTGATCAACTGTGTTCAATGTCTTACCACTATTGACGTCCCGGAGTGACAGGGAAAACTCCCCTAGCTTGCTCTCACTCTCCCTCACGAGGAAGGAGCCTTGTTCTCCGGTCTTCAGCAGCTGTCGCTCCGCGTCCATTCGCTTGATTTTCCCGAAGAACCACCTGTAGTAACCATAACGTATACGCGTAAGGACAGTACATGTACCAGTACACTCATTATCGTCCTTGTTACACGAAGTAAGAATACAGATAACACCCCTACACATTGTAATAGTATAGCCCATCCTGCCAAGTAACGCTGAGACCAGAGACTCGATCTCTTTACCATCTGGACGGCATTGAGCACTGTACCTACTAACACAGCACGTAGAATAAACCAACTGGAAATGCACTGAATCTGTGCTAATTCCTGACGTGCAAAAGCAACATGGTGTCAAGAAGTGGCCTTCAGCAAGTTCAGGAGAACTGAGAAAGGCAAAACGGACCCGAAAAGACAGAAGAAGACAGAAGAAGACGAAAGCAAACGGTCTCAAGTCAAGACGGAAGGACAGAGAGAGCCAAAGTCTTCAGAGGAGACAGCTAAGTCTAATGTCTTTCTTCCAAGATAGCATCCAGAGAATGCTAGTCTAAAGAGCACAAGAGAACTTTGATGGAATAGAATATTGTGAGAAAATTCCATTAAGAACTTGTGAAGAATTTCCATTGAGAACTTGTAAAGAATTTCCAGACAGTCTGTGAGTCAAGCACATGCGTAGGCATAAGGGCTCTATTGTTTTAGCGTGTCCCAGGAAATAGGACACATTCCTTAGCGTCTGGAAAGTTGACAAGTAGGAATTCTGCTAACGAGAAGGATCTAAGGTCAGAGGTGCCAGGAACAAGCATATGTCAATGTCTAGTTACTGTGTGGGCAGGTGACAGCATCAAAACAAACACAGGCAGACGGTCAAAAAGAAGACTTTTGAAGGCATAAAAATGGCAGACAATCGACTGTTACCAGTACCAAAGCCCATGGAACTGACAGGGGATGTTGCGCAAAACTGGGAAATTTTCAAAGATGAATGGGCCAGCTATGAGATTGCTACAGAGAAGAATAAAAACCAAAGGAAATCCGAGTAGCAACACTGAAGACCGTGATTGGTAGAGATTGCTTGGACATTCTAAGAAACTTAGATATTCCAGCCGACCCAAATCAGCCAAACGTAGACCCCAGGCAAGACCCCGATAAGATTATAGAAGCCTTAGATAAGCACTTCAAGCCCTTGAAGAATACCGTGTATGAGAGATACAAATTCAATACATGTGAACAAGCACAAGGAGAAAGTATTGAAACGTATGTGGCTCGCTTGAGGAAACTAGTGTCTACATGTGAGTATGGCGCTCTGAAGGATGAGATGCTGCGAGACCGAATCGTGCTTGGAGTTCGAGACAACA
>NW_017804453.1:1555816-1556398 GCF_001625305.1 Branchiostoma belcheri
AAGAATACAGATAACACCCCTACACATTGTAATAGTATAGCCCATCCTGCCAAGTAACGCTGAGACCAGAGACTCGATCTCTTTACCATCTGGACGGCATTGAGCACTGTACCTACTAACACAGCACGTAGAATAAACCAACTGGAAATGCACTGAATCTGTGCTAATTCCTGACGTGCAAAAGCAACAGTCCTACCCACTATTATTACCTTCGTGTAGCAGTATATATATGATTCTGGCAGTGTTTGTTTAGATACATGTATTTACGTATGCCGTTTATAACTATAGACCAAGAAGCTACGAATCTGTTGTCATGAATTTTATTATGTGGTTATGGCCTATTAATGAAATTATTAGATTTCGGACCGCCTGCTGGCTTTCCTCAGTACGTACTGCAACAGAACTTCCAGTTTAGATATATCATGTTCTGGACAATCTAGGGTCATGATTTTCTTGGGGGGGCGTGGGGAGATAGCTCTTGGCCACGTAGTCCAATCTTTCACATTGTATCTTTTATTTGACTTCTATTCACAGTGGACACATGATGTGCTCTACAAATACCAGACAGTAGCGACGATGGAA
>NW_017804453.1:1556418-1575398 GCF_001625305.1 Branchiostoma belcheri
TAGAAATGCCACGAAAAAAATAAACCCTGTTCGACTCAATGCTGAACGTCTTACCCGGCTTGAGAGTCTTGATGGCGACCGGGGTGGTGTTGTTCCACACACCCTGCCACACCTCCCCGAACTGGCCGTGTCCCAGCTTCTTAATCAGCTTCAGGGATTCCCTGGGAATCTCCCACTGGTCCTTGGAGTTGTAGCAGAGATCGATCTAAATATGAATACAAGTCCATCCATTAGAATCAATTCAAATGCTAGTATGTACACATATAGTAAACTAGAAAGGTAACATTTGCATGTAGATAAAACATCACTAGTAACCATGGTCATTGACCTTATAATCTCCTGTGCTATCACCTTATACACCAATGTTATTTGTTATACTTAGATATAATAAGTGACCCTATGTTTTATCTTAATACGAGCTCTGAAAATGTTTGTAACGAATCCGCAATTCAGCACGCGGGCTGCAAGTGATTTGCATTTTAATAAACCATTCATCATCATCTGCAAGACCTTCCAGGCCTTGGAGACACTCTAACTGTAAAGATGTATTAGACATGTAGGTGCCATTCAATTACCTGCGGTTTCTCTATGACTTCCAGTGGTTTTCTGAGGGTGCAGCACAGCCCGTAGGAGGCGGTGGAGTAGTGGTCCACCAGGGAGGCCAGGTCTGGGAAGGTCGTGCGGCGGTTGATGTAAAACTCGCCGTTAGCCCACCGGCCTAAGCGGTAATGTTTCACTGCGGAAAATCAACGCATCATGTCAGCTAACAAGGAATTTGGAATCTATCTGCAGTCTTTTCTTCAAATAATTTCCTCAAATTATATACAAAGACTTGTCTTGTCCAGCATATGGCTGGATCTCGGCAACTTTTATCAGCGAAAGTTTGTGTTTCTTTTTCTTTTGTGCAAAGCTTTTCATTCTTGTCATTTGTAGCGTTAAACTAGTATTGAACGTAATAGGTAAATGTGTAAATGTTGCAGGTGCGAGAAGATTCTTAGTCAAATGTTGAAACCTTTTAATCAAAAAGCTCTTTATCTATGATGTGATCAACTGTGTTCAATGTCTTACCACTATTGACGTCCCGGAGTGACAGGGAAAACTCCCCTAGCTTGCTCTCACTCTCCCTCACGAGGAAGGAGCCTTGTTCTCCGGTCTTCAGCAGCTGTCGCTCCGCGTCCATTCGCTTGATTTTCCCGAAGAACCACCTGTAGTAACCATAACGTATACGCGTAAGGACAGTACATGTACCAGTACACTCATTATCGTCCTACCCACTATTATTACCTTCGTGTAGCAGTATATATATGATTCTGGCAGTGTTTGTTTAGATACATGTATTTACGTATGCCGTTTATAACTATAGACCAAGAAGCTACGAATCTGTTGTCATGAATTTTATTATGTGGTTATGGCCTATTAATGAAATTATTAGATTTCGGACCGCCTGCTGGCTTTCCTCAGTACGTACTGCAACAGAACTTCCAGTTTAGATATATCATGTTCTGGACAATCTAGGGTCATGATTTTCTTGGGGGGGCGTGGGAAGATAGCTCTTGGCCACGTAGTCCAATCTTTCACATTGTATCTTTTATTTGACTTCTATTCACAGTGGACACATGATGTGCTCTACAAATACCAGACAGTAGCGACGATGGAAAATGTCGAAAATAGACAAATGACCCTGTCCCTAAGCGACAGTGCGTAAATGTTCAAACGCACACGGGCTTTTTCAAAGTGTGAAAAACGTACACATTGGACGAGGCTACAGGCCTATAGGGAGAGTATCAAATAACAAGACAAAATGAATCTTTGTTTATTGTTTCGCCCCGTCTTATGCATGTATTCAATGCATAACTTCCGCTATCAAATAAGATGATCATATATAATGTAATATGAGTGATTGGTAGGGTCGCGTGGCGTAACGGCAGAGTGCTCATCTCTAAACCAAGGGGTCCCGGGTTCGAGTCCTGACATGCCATCGATCGTGTGCCCTTGGAAAAAGGCACTTTACATACCTTTCCTCACTTCACTCAGGTGAAAATGAGTACTGTATTGTCCCATGTGTTGGTGGCGGCATTAATATAAGCCGAAACGACTTGTGTACCGACACCACGTCTTGTGATTACTTGTTAGAATAAACAAAATATGCGTAATTAGTTACCATCTATGCATTGAGTTGCTGTGAATTGAATCAAATCGAGTCAACAGATAAAGTTCGTAATTTTTTTCAGTATTGGTTGAAGTCAATCGTTTATATCAACCATTCTTATGATGTAGAGGCAAGTTTGATATAAGATTTTAAAATCAAATTCCTGAACTATATAGATCATATGGCAAGACTTTCCAACATAAAAAATTGCTACCGAGAAATATAGGATCGTCTCTTTTGTCACAATCCTTCTGACCTTTCTTTACATACGTAACCATTTTCTCAGAAGTGCATTTCTGTGCTCCTCTGTGCTTACATGTCGTCTGAATTCTGACATTTTTCGCCATCTTTATTTATTTTTAAAGATGTCAATCTGGCATTTCTACACCATGTCTTCGATGCAGCAGTTCTTCTCAATCCATGTAATTTCATTACTTTCGTCTGAGCTATGATTGGTCTGCTCATGATTCACTTATCTTGGTGATGTGGATTAAAATACGAACGTCTAGAAAGAGGGTAGCTTTCACTTAAAAGTGGCTGGCCAGGATACCAAAGGAAAGGCCGTCCAAAAATATAAATCACTTAAAAACGCTTTAAAAACGTCCGAAACAGGCCTAACCTTTGCTTGAAGGTTGACATGTAGACTGAGATCAATTAAGTTCAGAATGCGTCGCGATTGGTAATGTACATGTATACCCAGCGGGCGCGTTATTATTGATTGTAGCGTTATTACTGTATTGGTAATAAAAATGTTTTTATTCTGTCAAATACGTAGCTGGTGTTACATTTAGCAAACCCTAACAAAGACACACGTGATGGGTAATGGAGATCTTCAGAATGGCAAGAAGCCAAAGACTAGTCTTCTTCCCTTTAAATGATGTGGTTTCTATTTCTAACTAGAGATATTACAGATTTTACAGATCCGCTAGCCGCTAGCTGAGTGTTGAATTTATATTCTGCAGTACTATCTACACACGTTTGTTATGTGTCTGTTAAGTCTTGACCTGTACCTAGCCCGTCGTGGCATGAATGTACAATAAAGGTATTTCATTCATTCTTTATTATTAAAAGCAGCTAGCCTTTTAATTTTGATGAAGCCTACTTACAGATCAATTATAATACATATCAGACAGCAGATACTTGGCGTTTTAAGGTATAACGAAATAGATTTTTAAACATCTTGGTGATAGTAGTACTATGAAAATGCCTCCAAAACTACACAAATGAAATACTGGTTTTCAACGATATCTAGGTCATGAGACTTGAAAAAAAACAGGCATCCTTTGTGGCTTGGTTTTATCATGTATATTGATACAGAGTATACTCGAAAAATCCGGAAGTATTGGTATTTCAGAAATTTGACCCGAATGACTATTTGGGCCATAGGGACATCTTTATCATAACACATACCAACTAAGGCTAAGGCAAAAATGTGTTTCCAGTTTTAGTCCTGAAAAATATGGGTAGGTAGGGATTCTCTCTTTTTTTGCTTTATTTAACAAATGCAGGTAAGTATGTAAAACTGAAATACATATCAGAACCATTGTTTTCTCAGGACCTGTCCCTCCGTTTGCTTCTAGGAAAAGGCAAAATATTTCATCTGACTAACTCAAGCAAAAGTGTTTCTGACTATGCTTGAAATAACTTCCAAGAGGGTTTAAAATATATAATAATATAACTAAAATGCAAATATCAGATCGTACAAGGACAATGAAGGCTGTGGCCGGCGGGTTTTTGTTAGGCCATAGGGTCTGTCAGGAAACAATGGCTTTTCTTCGCTTCATCTGCATTCTGAGAGGTGATGGTGGCAGGAGGGTAACAACAGCACTAATGTAGCGACTACCCCGATTAACTGTCACAGACTCTGATAAATGACGTGCTGAAAAGTGGTAAATGACTCGTGCGACAAACGGAATCCACTCTAAACTACGTGCGTCAATAACCCCCCCCCCCCTTCAACAAATAGACCAGTACAAAAGGTTTGTCACTTTTGACACAAGTGAGAGCGGGTATTTCCCTAATGCATGTAATTCGTCATTATATTCTTTTTACGCTTTCAATCTGTAAGTCATTGTATGCTTTTTACGTTTTCAGTCTATAATTACATAGATGGATGCATACGGTAGCAAGACAAACTTCTGACAAGGAGGGATTTAAAGTTTTTAAATTTCCCTGCTTTAACTTAAAGATACTCTCGCGAAATATCTTATGAGGACATATAGAATATCTTTTTTGAACATTTGGTATTTCGAAATTCTATTTTAACCCTTTTACTGTATGTCAACAATATCGCACTGAGGTGTAGTTGGTGCGTCTGGAGGGAGGGGGCAAATCTTCTGATATGATGGTACATCATCAGGCGGAAACTACGGGGGCCCAAAGAGGCACTTTTTTGTCTCTTGTCTTTTTTTAATCCTGTCCTTTTGTTCCACCGTAGAAAGGAGATACAAATGTTATGTTTAACAGGTGTTAGAACTTCGCAATACCTTATCTCATGATCTCTGTTTTTTTTTTCCCTTGAATAAAAATTAGACTGAGTATGGTAGCATTTTTGTGGGAAGGCGGGATGAGATTGGGGAGGGGGGACGTCCAATACCACAAAGGAGTTGGTATTTTTTGGCATGAGATATTGACTCAAATTAACCTTAACTAATAGTAGGCCCAGACCCAGGCACTCCCTTCTTAGACCTGCTCCTTGTTTGGCCATGATAAGGTTATTTTAAGTAAATTCACAAAGTACTCACGGTTTTGCCTGTAGAGAAGAGGCAGGTGCCACGTAGTTGGAGGGGATGTAGCCACGTTTCTTGGTGACGATATTTCTTGCTTGCCACCAGTCCCCGTCCATCATGTTTAGGATCTCTAACTTTTCGCCCTTGCGAAAGGACAAGTCCTCCGTCGTGCGAGCCGAGTAGTCGTGTAGCGCGATGAAGATCTCCTTCTTGGCGCTACTGCTGTTACAACGTGAGGGCAGGGCAGGTGGGCCACCGTACCCCCCGCACATCCCAGTCGGCGGAGTAGGAGGCACACCACCGGCAGCCTGAGCGTAGCTCATGCGGTTATTCTGCGCCATACCGTTCATCGGCATCATGGGCACGCCGCCATTACCGAGCATATCGCCGGCGACACTAAAGCGTGGGTCCATGAAGCCCTGCATGTTCTGGCGAAGCAGTCCCAGCTCCATTCCGTTGGGAAAACCTCCGTTCATGGCGTAGTTTGGGTGCTGTGGAACCGTGCCCAAACAGCCACCCATGGTTTTATGACACAGCGCACTATTCTGCACAACTATAATAAAATATGATCCTTTCTTTTTTCCTTCGGAAACGCTTACCACCCTACAACTACTCTATTCCAACAAAAGAGGTCTCCAGAAAACAGCGCTACTAAGTTATAAGTAATCGAGTCACCTTACAAGGTTCGTCTCAACCCGAGAGCACCTTGATCCTTTGTTTTTCGTCCATTTTACTGTCCTGCCATATCCACACGACCACTCCCAGCGATACACACAAACACCCTGTGGGCGAAAAATGCGTCAATCGAGACTAATTTTCCACCTAACTCATGATTATTCATTGTTTAATCACCTCGCAGTTCTGAAAAAAAATACTAGTAGCTGCAGCGGCTTTTGCTGTGTAATGTTTTTCATCGTCTTCCACAGAATAATCATTCCACCTAATCATTTTCTTCAACTCACTAACTGTCACTTGGGCGATTTTTTTACGTAAATTGTTTTACGTAGATTATATGTACATTTAACAACACGTTGATCATTTACCTTTCTATAGGCAAAAGGTCAAACCTAAGGATTGATTTGTCTTGAAAAATTCATTTTTATATAAGCAAGCAACTTTGTACAGCAAATATCGCGGATATGTACAATAGTGGTAAATGTCTTGATTTGACTCGTTTTGTTACATGTAACCCTTTAGGCGGAACGTTGTTATTTTTAGTGGCTGTTGTTTTCCCCACTCGCCGCCATATTTATACCAAGTACTACAATGCAGTCTTGGCCAATGGAGGGTTGATTTTGTGATGTCAAAGGTCGAGCGATAGTTGTGACCTTTCATGCCTAATATACTATGCTATATTTTGTGTAATATATACATGATATATGGCATACACGAATATACTTCAAAGTTAACAGTTCATGATATTAGTAATGTTTTCGTAATAGACTGTAAAACATTGACACGTTCGAAGCTAACACGGCATTTGAAAGCTGAATGAAAACTTTATACGAACTGCTGAATACGTCACTGCTGTCTGCTGATATACATAATAGATGCTCTGACCTCAATGAAAAGTGATCAGCAGTCCCATCTAAATATTTCATGAATAAACAAAAAAATTGGAGATTTCAAATCCCCAAAAAATATTAAATATGATGCCAAGCTTCATACTTCCAGTTTATATCGTTTCGTTTGCCCCTATGATAGATGTAGGCCGATCTAAAAGTTAGCACTACCGAAAATTTCCCGAAAGTATAGGTCTGATGAAGGATCTACAGCCGGCAGTAATACCAAGTGACCTGGCTCTCCTGATGGGACATAAACGATCGGTACTTAGCAAGTGAACCATCGGATGGTCTCTCTTTCAACTCCAACGTTCCCATGAGACGCCTACGTGCACGCCATCACGTTTATCTCACCGCGTTTCTTAGTCGCCGTTGGTGATTGAAAATGGTACGATATAAGTAAATGTAAACTTTAAAAAAATACTAGTCCACACATTAAGAGAAAATTAAATGACACAGTACATGTATATCATAAAATTAAATGACACAGTACATGTATATCATAAAATTAAATGACACAGTACATGTATATCATACTTTCGAAGTAGAGGAAGCCAATATAGCCAATACAACAAGAAATCGAAGATCTCATACCTTCATGAAATATTGAGAGTTTTTGTGAATTGCTTGTTTTATTCATCATTGTAAATTTTTCGCTGATTATATCTAAGTATTCTGTCACTGTCTTTGATAAGGCAACAGGGATGCATGTAGCAGGAAATAAGATGACCTTTTCCAACCCTTCCCGGGACGTTTGACCTAACTTCCTGTCAGTGTCCCCGACGTGACTATTACGTGGAAATAACAGACAAAGCACTCTATTTCCTATTTTTAAAAAAAGAAAGAAAATTAAATCATAAGACTTGTCCTAAGGTGGAGTATGCCAATAAAAAGTCAAACAGGTCCATAATGATTTTAAACGTGAACCTCAGAAAGCAAAAACGATCTGAAACATGACATAATTTTATCGTTATGATATATTGACGTAGCTTCCATATGCCATTTGTTGACCTTGAAATATGAAATATAAAGCTACAAGCATTACTCGTTCATAAAATCATACCGAGTAGCAAGGGCCAGGGACGTGCTTGTGTCTTCAGGTTATTTCCAAGGACTTTCGTTTGATTCTCAAATGTCGTTAAATGGGTTTAAGCTGAGACTTCATGGCAGTGTGGTTAACTTTGTCATCTTTAATTAGCGTAGAAATTTGAAAAAAAAATCCATTGGGTGATGTATTTAGTCAACCCAAGATGGTGGATCCAAGCTGATATCTGTGTGGCCATTTTATGACGTCATTTGACATGGCTGCTGCTGAAATGTATTCTTTAGTTTTACGGGAATTTAAACGATTTCAGATAAAACCAAATACACATGTAAATGTACCATAATGGCGTCATAATTCGTCATAATGACATAAAGGTTGTGGTAAAACCTAATTGTACTACAGTATCCTGGTTTTAGTGGTCATAAGACACGTAGTTTAGACGTTGCAGGTACATGTAGTGAGCCTTCAAAAGTCCGGACTGAACAGAGTTCAAAGCGCCGGAGGTGTAGAGCTGATTATCTCCTTTATAATGTCTCTGAAACTGACTACACAAGGATAAGTCACGCGATCGATAGAAGATCAGTATAACGTGAAGCCGACAGTGCAGTCCTTTTGAAACACCTTTGTAACATGGTTCTGGTAATGCCAGGGGAACCGTCCTGTGCCCAGACAAAGAAACTTGACCAGTTCCCAAAGGTGGTTCAAACAGGGGCTACATCATGCGCGTCATCATAGAAACTTTAAAAAAGCATCGTGTGGGACAGCTGCCACTCAAGGGTGAAGATGTGCATTGGGCGTGGGAGGAGCGCCGAGTCACGTCTGACGCAAGCACGCCTATAGAAAGAGCTGCAGTTCCAACAGTTCAGCCACTTCTTGCCAAGATGATCACGAAGACCCATCTTCTCCTGCTGGTGAATGTGGTACTGAATGGAGCGGGACAAGGCATTGTCTTCACAGGGGTAGGTCAGTCGTTTGGCAGCGATCAGTTATCTGTGGTATTATGTTTTTAAGTACGGCTACTTAATTCCCTTAAATATTTTTTTGGTTGCGAATAAAAACACCAACCGGTATGGTTATCGTAATTTTACGGTTACAATCATAGACTACATGACTATTGAAGCCCAGGAAACTGCCAAGTCTTTTTATTTGCCTTATTCTTTCACAGTAATAATGTTGTGTAAACTGCAGGTTTCAGATGATCTAACAGGATCTTTCATTTTCCACAATTTAGAACTTTAGCTTACAAAGCACAACTTGCATTGTGTTTCGATTCTGCAACCTTTACAACGTTTGTTCGTACCAGTACCGGAAAAATATAATATGTATATAACGTCATATAGATGTCTGAATTCGCACGTGGAATTCGATGAGCAAAGTAAGGTAAGCCGTCTCATTACTGCAGCAATACTTGAACAGGAACGTAGGGTCGATTTTACCTGCCCAAAGATCCAGCCTTGCCCCTGGCTTGTTGCAAAGTGGCATGCTTTGCTTTTAATACTATTATATCATCTTTATCCTTCAACTTCAAAAATGAAGACATGGCATGATATACATTGAACAGCAGAAACATTTTTCAACGTATGTACTAAACGACAATTTTATTGTCGCTTTGGGTCTGTATCGCGCAAGTTGCACAATCACGCTTCTGCCCATGACGGAGAGGGTCATGATTCTGGCATATGATTCTGACATCACGGGTATCAGCGCCCAATGTAGCAAACTGACAAAACATTCCGTCATGAAACAAAACTTGAATATTTTCAACACTCTTGACTAGATAGATTGTGTGCATCAGTTTCAACGTTGTGTGTTCAAAGTAGTTATTCAATTGTTAGTTAATAGTACAGTAACATGTTATAAGTGAATGAAGCCTCTCAATTCTGCAGCAAAAAGTACTTAGTTTGCTCGCTGCATGATGCAACTAAACGAAGGAATATTCCTTACGACGCGGACACGTTCGTCGTAGGTCGCCATAGATCTGAGACAGCCTTTTCCGTATCCATACAACTGAATGTTGCAGGAAATGTGTTATGATTAACCCAACAATGTCCTATAACTTAGATAAAACGACGTAGGTGACAGGGCCCTTAAAATTAATGGTGAAGAGATTTTAGGAGGGTCTGGATACATCTAAAATATGGCAAACACATAGCCAATGTATTATACATTTAACTGCATCTCAAGACTTCAGTACTCTCGGCACGTGTACAAGTATTGTGGGTAGAGCAGACAATGACGTTTAAACAAACAGCCGTTTTACGTTTCATTTTGCCATCCACTATGCCATTGTAAAAAGAATCCAGTAGTGTGATCTTTGTTGGAACATGGGGAAACAGGCAGTAACGTTTGGCGTTGATGTATTCTTCTACCCCTTGAACTGCCGTACCCTTTCAGGCTGATTTCATGCAAACTTGGATCTCCAATTAAAACAGCACGGAATTTACAGTCATATGTGTTGCTTTAAAGTCAATGGCATTAGGCCAAACAAAAAGTTCAATTCAGACCTTTCTTCAACTGTATTGTAACACTGGGTAAATGTCAACTTACATTTCAAGCTTATTTGGGACTGTACGTACCAACACAGTAGCGTGCCCCATTCACCATACGCAGGGCTGTTATAAAACCCCTTAAGCCCCTAGCATGAAAGTGGTGGTACAAGTCATTAATAAATAAAGACTAAGCTTTAACTTCCAACACTAACTACAAAGAGTTGGGACTTACCCCAACTTTTCGGTTGACCCCATCAACCTTGTTCATGGAATGGACCCGTCAACCGGAAATTTGGGGTAAGTCGCAATTCTTTGTAGTGTTCGAAGTTAAAGCGTAGTCTTTATTTCATAACCACATAGCCCCTGTTACCCTTCTGAAAGACCATCCGACTGCTCCCAGGCACCTAGGTCGGGGCGGAGTCTGGAATCCATCCAGTTCTAGCACATGTGGGCCCCTCTGATTGTATCGAGCACAACATCACTTTCCAAACTTGTAAAGAATGTAAAGGAATTAAGAAAGCCGGAGATGGTCTGAGAAACCCTCTAATTCTTCCTGCAAGTTTTAAATCTCCGATTTCTTGTTCTCCCTACAGGAATGTCGGAGCGACGATCATTGCTTACGTCACGTGTCTCCGGACACCTGCTGCGCATTCTGGGACCCAAAAGGGGGACTGAACGTCTGCAAGAAACTGGGAGAGTGGCGACAACTTTGTCAAGTCACCCCAGAAGACATCCCCTACCCGTTCAGCGGCAGGAAAATAACCTGGATCTGCCCCTGTGGTCCCGACCTTACGTGCCGACCACTGCTCCCGGGCGCAAAGTTTGGAACATGCCAGTAAACAACATCAAGGTAACAAAGCGGACCGGCAAATCTCAACGTGCTAGATGCTACACACGGATACATCTTGGACAATGTATCTTACAGGAACAAGAATCTCCTCACAGACAATGCCTTGCGGGACAAGACATAGTAAGCTAGCGCTAAGACCACTATCACTCGTATTGGAACAAAGCTAGCGCTGAGGTGATCACACATAGTTTGTATTTAGTGTTACAGCGGCTGTAACTTAAGTGGCCATTAAGTCTGTTAGGTGACCTATACTTTCCAGGTATACGTATGATTCTTTAGAATGTCGTGAAATAACATCTATAACATCACATATACTCGAATGAAAGCTCATCTGTGCTGGTAGAATCCCTAATTGTAAAGTTTAAGCTTTGTTCTAGCACAACAGAAACACCGTGAATTTTCAGTTCGGAATCGGTGAGCGTGATGACGTCAGGGGTGAAAAAGTGACCGGAAGACGGAATGTACCACGGTTCAGACGTGGTTGGTTCACTCCTGTCGTCAGCACGTCTCCGGAAAGTCAGCGCAGTGAATCAGTCATCTGAGAAAGGTACTCAGGTCGACGACATCGACTTCAATTCATGGTGTTTCTGTTGTGTTTAAACAAAGCTTAAATTTTACAACTTTATTTATTAAAAGTAAACATAGACGTTTATTGCAAATTCATGCCCGGGGGGCTAATTGCAGATTACAAACATAAAAGAACAATGAAACGTAGTATAAAATAACTAAAATCTACATGATAAAAGGTAGTTGTCTAGAGCTATCATTTATATGTAGCGATTTCTACCGAAAATCGGTGCTAATTTACCTATCAGTACATAGAAACACCTCTGCACGAATTGAGTTCCTTCTAATGGCTCCAGAGGTACAGTCACGTCCGCGCCGCTACACCTGAGAGTACTTCCACCACCATTTAAATGGAATTGTCGTAGGCCGTCATTAAGGGCGAAGTTGATGGAAGCATTGGCGGCCAGCATTTCCCTTATCATCATTTGTACTCCTAAAGGCTTTCAGTTGAATAGCTAAATGTGAATTTAGTGTATTCAAAATGCCTTACAAAAGTAATATGTATACATACAAGTGAGATTAAAAATATTAAACCAAGAACACAAGACAGTCCATTGTACCAGAAACAAGACAGTCATTCAACCAACCACCTTTATATAGTTTAAAAGGTTTCACATTAAACTTCTTACCCAGCATACAACTTAGATGTACAAGCCAGAGTGTGAAGACCATCACACATTTAGGACCTTCCCATACTTTCCTCCCAACCTAGGCTGGTGCTGATTTTCGAGTGAGTCTAGAGTTTATCCTGTTCTAGCTCCAGATCTATCCTCTATCGCAAAGACTTATATTGACTTTCCCAACTTTGGTTTGTAAAAATGTATAGTCAGATGACCAGAAAATTGGCTTTGTGTAGTGCTTTAAGGATGTTTAGTTTGAGCTGCAAATTGATAATCATAATAAATTGTACCTATACATATATGGATACCACAGAGGGAAAAAATGCCAAAAATGCTAGGGTCAAACTGTTGAGCCAGTTAGACCAAAGTGATATACACTGTCATGTTATATGTCTGTGTGAACCAAAGTACTGGTATATATGGAAGTGTACTTGGGAAGTAGTTATACATGTCAAACTAAAGAAAAGTAATCTGTGTAGAATATACATCTCTTATTTTCATTTCTTTAAGATATTCACTACAAAATCATTACAGTCTACGGAATACCGGGAGTTGAGTCTGGTACAGCCAATCATCTGTGAAAAAGGAGAAAGCAAATAAAGAAAAAAAGAAAGCAAAATGCAGATCACATGTAACTGATTAGATCATTAAAGAATTTAGGAAATACTTGTGGAGTGCCAAGCCTCTTAACTTCATTTCTTTTTAACATCTATACATCTGTATTTCAGTTCTGTTAAACCATCAACCATTTATTCATTTCAGTGCTAAAGGATTTTTTCTCTATGATGATGCTGTTTAAGACCCTTATAGCTGGTATGAGCAGCAGGCACAGCCAGCTTGTACCATAAAGTCTTCAGCTCATTTGCCTGGTTCACTGGCTCAGCCAGTTTTGGATGTAGCCTTTGATGGTTTCCCTTGCTTGTTGCAGCTCAGGAGGGTCCCCAAACCTGGCTGGGTACATGTTGGCACAGTGTGCAGTTCCTGTTGGAATTTGAAAAAAATCACAAAATATGTATACTAATAGCTGTAAATCAGGAAATGTCTGAAGTGGGTTTATTTCTATAATGTGATATATAGTTCTATCATACTACAGAATCATTTCAACCGTTAACTTCAAACACTGTGAAAACCTCCTTCAAGTTTTCTTTCATACTACAAAATAAAACAATGCCACTGCAAAGATAGATGCAATTATTAGCATGATATATTGCAATGAGTAAACAAAGTAAGAGTTGATAGCAGTCTTTTCTATGTCCAGAAAAATGTATGAATATTGGCACATATGCCTTTGCATACAAGCACGAACTATACTAAATCTTTTAATGGACATCAAAGAAAACAGAACATTGAAACCAATAAACCAAAAAACACCAGTTTCTTTTTAGATCCCAACCATTTACCTTTTATGTAGATGGCATGTAAGTCTGTGCCTTCTGGGTCTTTGGTAATTCCCAGGGCATGCCACGGATCAATCGACCCATTTGGGAAGACAATCTTCGTTCCAGCAATTTTCAAAGCTCCATAGTTGGTGTTTGTTCTCTTTATGCCTTCCATGAGTGTAGACTGGTTGAACTGAGGCCCATAGATGTCAGAACATTGCTGTAATGAGAAGCTGTAAAGGGAGAGATTTTGTTTTTTATATACTACATAGTCAACCCTACTGCAAGCTATAACTTCTACATTTCTACAGACCCATACAATTCTGTTTTCCTGGCCCTTTAAATGTCTCCACTGGGTGTAGTTTAGTCTGCATCTATTCAACTGTACTTAAGCCTCAGGGAGACTCATATTCAGCAACTGAGAAGTATTCACAACAGTCTTACTGTGAAGTCAATTTAACATCTTGGTTCTATTACTTTCTTATTTTATATTCTACAAAAAAAGATAATTGTCTCAGTTGATATTGAAAATGTCCTTACTATGTGACCAAAGCACCTGTGCATTAAGTGTGACGAGGAAACACATTACAAGCCCATTTAGCAAAAAGCATGGGCACTGGCAAAATCAATGGGATGGGACCTTGTCAGTGACAGGACATATGTTTGCTGTTATTCCCACTGGGACTGCTAGGAGGCAGACTTTTTCTGGTGGCTACAAATCCCACCTACTGTACACTGTATTATACATTTTTTTGTACTTCAATATCTGTAGAGATGAGATGATTATCTCTTGATTTCTCCAATGACAACTGTTTCACCCCTAATCTTTGAAAGATGTCCTTCAAACATTATCTTGGACAAACACTGAGAGACATACTTGGCACCCAAGCCTGCTCCCAATCATCATATGACATATATCCATTAGGAACTACTTTGCTGCAGTTAAGTGCACAAACTGCACACTGGGGAAACAAGACACCTGAAACATGAGACATTTCCTATTGCTCTCCACAAAAGTTAACTCCGGATCTGGAGGTATTGTTTTGGGTGGCTGTTCTGTGGGTGTGTGTTTCTGGTGGTTTTAATAGCTTAATTGGTGGCATGGTGGGTGGGAGGTGATTTGGTCCTTTGACCTCAAATTCAACCCTCATGTAATCAGTCTACAGTTACACCGATTTCCCCTCACTTTCTGTGACTCGACTGTATTCAGAATAACTGGATACAAGCAAATACTAGTAAACAGAGAAACACACCTAAGATGAAACCTCCATCCCTGAAGATAACTAACCTGAGTGGGAATCCATCCCCAAAGGGCTGGTTTGGAGAGTCTGAAGTCTGGTAGAATCCAAACTCTGTACATGTTTGATAGATCCACTGGCGACCTAGAAAGGTAACACAACAGTTCACTAGCACAAGGTTCCTAGTACTTAGAATTTAGCATTAGAGTTTCGGATTCGAGCTCTATAAACAGGCAGTAAGGTATATAATTAGGTTTTTGCTGACATGTTACTCTATTTCATGCATTACATCTAAAATTTATGGTACACTTTTAGGTTAGGTGCCCACTTGAGCCCTATACATGTCACAGCAAAGTAGTTCCAACCTCCTTCTGATGCTGCACTCTCCCAAGATGTCTCACGGAGCTCCTTAATCATGGCAGTGTAGGAGATGTCCAGACATTTCTGTTCATATGTCTTCATCATGAGGCTGTTGACAGCTGCATACCTGTCCACCAATGGCATGGAGATGTCATTCATCATGCTACACAGGACATCCAGGGTGATGTTTGTGCCCACTGCACCCTGGGAACACAGCAGGACATAGAGTCACGATTACATCATTTCCACATGGAGGGTCCACTAGGAGGGTGACACACTTCAGTGCTGATCACTTCTGGGTACAGAAGTATTGTTTTGGGTGGCCGAGCTGTAGATTTGTGTGTCAGCGACAGTTGCATGGAGGGTGGAAGGTGAATTTGACAGTTGTTTGATAGAGAGGTCAAGTTACAAGGTGATCCGGCATGCACTGGGTGGGAAGAAGTCAATTCACCACCACAGATACACAACAAGCTCTCAGCCTGCAAGGTTTCTCTAGTAAGTGTGTTGAACGTACACCAAACCACCTCTTTGGTTGTGACAGTAAATTCACAACAACTATATAGACTTCCCAGAAGTTGGAAACATCTGACTTCTTGTTACTGGAAAAGTGATGGGGTTGATGGGCATTCAGAAACTTGCAAACTATATTTTACCAATTAAGTAACAATGCATTAAAAATATGAATTTTTTTATCAATCAAAATTATGCACATTACAACGACTTACCTCAAACTCCCTGTTGTCCTTGTTGTACTGTACCACACCCATAAAGTTCCCAGATATTGTACTCCAGAAGTTTGCCACATCATTTGCAACATTTACATCCAGGGGTGAGCAGAGTCTGTCAGACATAAAACATATCCAACCACTTTACAAACTTGATACTGTAAATTGTGAGATGCAGTGATTTCAAATGCGATGTCCTCTTAACACAACATGAAACTGCAAAATATGTGTTTTGTATTCCTTTTGTACTACAGAATTGTTTCTACCGCAAACCTCACACCATGAAAACCTCCTTTTTCTCTCATATTGTCAAAGGGAAAATGCTTGGACAGAATCAGTGAGAAATTTACATAAGTGAAAAAACCCTGAACTTTATTTCAAAGCTCTAAATATTTCACGGAGGTATGAGATCTTCGACTTCTTGTTTCTCTTGTGGATGGGTCATACAGAAAACAGTAAATGTAGTCACACATAGTATCATGATTGACAAATGCAGTAACCATGCAGTAACCATTCCTTTAACCGGAGCTCAGAGAAGACCTACTTGAAGAGCTTGCTGAGATCCTTCACTCCCTCCTGTGTTTTCAGCATCTGCTTCACTGATTCAGTGGCTTCCTGGATGTTCTTGGTACACTCAGGGCCAGTGGTAGCCAAGGAGTCTCTAACCACCTCTACATACTCTGGAGGAAATTAAACATCCTATTTACTGTCAAGTAATTACAGTTTCTTGGCACCGATAGGCTAACAGTGGATTTGTCCTGTCCTTGGTACTGAATGACTTTTGTTTCTGTACTTGGTGCTGATTGGCTTGTGGAAAAGAATGTGACATTTGCTCTGTCCTTCGTGCTGATTGGTTAGTTTATAGCTTTAGTTTCTGTACTTGGTGCTGATTGGTTTGTGCAAAAGAACATGGTATTTGCCCTGTCCTTGGTGCTGATTGGTTGGTTCATGACTTTTGTTTCTATGATTCAAATAAAGAGGTACATAATACAGTAGGGATTGAGATCAAAATGACAATATAACAAGTGAGTGAGTGAGTGAGTGAGTGAGTGAGTGAGTGAGTGAGTGAGTGAGTGAGTGAGTGAGTGAGTGAGTGAGTGAGTGAGTGAGTGAGTGATAGTGAAAATAAAATAAATTTGTATTGACAAGGCCAACAAAACCGTTTTCTTCAGACCATTCAAACCTTGTCTCACTTGAGCAGTTTCATGACTTTTAACAAAATAGTATCTCAAACCTAGTTCAAACCTACCCACAAAGTCCAGCTCAGCAAGTAAAGGCCCACTGGTGGCCACTGCTCCTGCTACCAGATGGGGGTACTTCAGACGGAACCAGGCAGACAGGGAACCTGAGAATCATCCCAAACAAAACTCATGATATACTCAAAATTTCACATACATACATATTTATTCAATTACACATATATATTTGCAAATTGTATTAGTCACAGTGCTTAGGACAACAAATTTTCTAATGGATAAAAAATGGAAGATGCACAATTTTAAACAGTCTCTGATGGATTAGTTACATTTTGTCATTGCCATTCAGAAGTCCTACTTTATCAGACGTACCTGGGTATGAGCCACCAAACGTGATCCACTTGTTATCAGTTAGGCCCATTTTCTCCACCATGTAGTTACGGAAGGATGCCAGGTCAGCTAGGGCCTGCTCACTACTGAGGTACTGAAGATTCTCAACACTGGTGTCTCTGTAGGGAGAAATTAGTGGGTTTTTTTTATGCAGAAAAATATGTATTTTGCAAGACAACAGTGACAAGAATGTCAACAGACATTACCCAGGAAGTTCAGGCATCGTAGTTTCTGCCTGCAAAGTGACACAAGCCCAAAAGAGTCTGTCTCTGAGTATGAGACAAAAACATATACCAAACAATCAATGAACTGAAATAAAGTCATGTATACCCAGGTGAAAGAAGTGGACATTGCGCTACACAAAGTTGCAGTACTTACTCAGTAGGGTGGCTCTTTCCGTAGTACCTATGCTCCAGCATGAGACATAGAGCTTTGAACTCCTTTGCATATTCAATCCAAGTCCCAGTCACCATCCATAAGGGGTTAGCTGTGCCCTCTCCTCCAATCATTAGGAATACAGGTCCCCCTGGCTTGAAGAATGTGTCATTTACAAAGTACCTCTGCAAAGCAAACATAGTGTAAAACTAGAAAGGCCAATATTTGCTTTGGAGCAAATACAGCGATGGGTTCACCACATTTTACGACATGGCAGGGAAAGAATGGGAAACACAAGGGAAAACAATGATTTACATTGATATAACTATAATATGAAGTAAAATACAACTAAAACAACAGTTGGATAGCTATTCCCTACTTTATTGGTTAGGATTTTTAATTGCATAATGCAAACTGTTGATTTTCAAAATAAAAAAAAAAACGTCCATGCCCGGCATTCCAATGCTGGAGCAGGAAAGCTTGAAATACCTACCAAAACACTTGAATACAGACATACTGTCAGTATGGAAATGCTTCTGTGCAGGTGTTAATCAAGTTAAATCCCAACAGCCAATCAGCAAGAAGTATAGAGGAAAGCTGCATGCCTATTGGTTGATGCCCTGCATTCCATTGCGATGACTCATGCCCAAACGTGGTAAACAAGGCAAACTAACACAGTAATACATTTGCTATAACACAGCCAAAAAACTCAAATAAAACCATTCTAAAAGCCTGTATCACAATAATTTAAAAAACGCCTAGGGGTATTTGCCCACTGTACCTCCATACCAAATTTCAGGACCTTAGGCCCTAAAATGAAGAAGCTGAATCCATTTAAAGATATGGCAGGAGGAGGAGGAGGAGGAGAAGGAGAAGAAGAAACATCAGAAAAAGCAATATGGTTTCACCACACCACTTCGTGGTGTGGTGAACCCATAATAATGCATGGAAGGACATGGGGGGGGGGGTCACAGACACACAAACACCACTCTATAAAAATATCACATCGTACACAGACACACACACTCACCACTATAAAAATATCACATCGTACACACGTACACAGACACACACCACTCTATAAAATATCGCGCTTTATTCTTTTTAGTCAAATATCATTTAAGTTTGATGATATAATATTAAAATTCCCGTGAGATGGATACATAGTTATATATATAGATACGGTCGACAGATGTCCACATGATGATCATGTGATCGTAGGAAGTTGGGGTGGGGAGGGGGGTGCTACTGACCTGTTGCCATGTCCTGAGGTCCGCGTCGTTATAATGGTCTAGCCGCTGTGTCA
>NW_017804453.1:1575600-1612448 GCF_001625305.1 Branchiostoma belcheri
GAGGGGGGGGGGGGGGAAGTTAAATAAACCGTTCCTAATGGAACACGGTGAACACGGCCATTAAAAACACCTGCTGTTACATTAATTTTAAAGCTCTTCTTTATTCATATTCACTGATTTTACATTGTACTATTATGTCGTTGAAGGTATACAGGCCTCTCTCTCGTTTGTTGGTTATAACTTACTACCAAAAGTTGTCCGCAAAAGCACTTTGAACAGTTTTCTCCTGTCAATCATAACTGGCCATGACTTGTTATTGTTATGAGCACTACCGGCGTCATTTTCCAGGAAGTCGTCGTTTTATTACGGCGAATCCAATGTGATTTACGCACAAACTAATCCCCAGGTTTTATATTATGTCCTTGGCTGGGAAAACCCTAATTTTGTCGAACTTCAGTGTAGATACTGTAGTTATGTACTTGATAAACGATTGTGGCGGAATCGTTCATGCCATCGCGGGGATCGTAAAAGTTATATATATAACATATATCCAATAAATGATGACCCCTGTTTTACAGGGAGACACCCGGGGATGCGTTATTATCATAGTTTAGTCTCTATGGGAGGCTACATGTAGGAGGTTACCACGTTAAAATCGTAGATGACAGGCCCTTTAGTGATGGCTGTCCCTGACTTCGATGTTGGCACCCCCGAGACTCGCTTCCTGGCTCCACGTTGGCATTCCTCACGGGTTACTGACATGAACTGACGCTGTTGAACGGTTGCAGTTTCACATTTTCCCGTCTACGACCACTGGGCGACCGATGAGAGAATAAGGATTGCTAAATGGATTTCATAGAATCTTCTTTTTATTATTTTTATTGTCTTTAAATCATACTTGAATTCTTTCATCATGTCCGAAGGTAGTTATAGGGATCACTCAAATCCAATGTTGGCCGCTCAGTACGGTCGCTCCGGACATAAGGATATCGATGCGATGTGACAAATCTATTCGCTCTCTAAATATTTATCTTACGGAAGGTTAAGAGAGCAACAGCTTGGCCTCATATTCCATCCAGCGTCCGCCAATAACACACGACCACATGCGATCAGCAATGACATGTCCTAAATGACGCGTCAGCAATATACCTTAAGTATTATTTTCGTATTTTCATAGGTTCACTCTTTGTATTAGACCATAGCAAAAAATGTCAACAATAAATCCTACCTATAGTTTAAAAAACAGTTAAGATAGATCTGGCATTAGAATATATTTCATCATGACATACATGTATTTTTAGAAAATTTATCATAACAACAAGTAACTAATTATTAGCAGATAAACAGCCGGGAATGGTACGGTTGAGATTTTTTTATTAGAATTTCATCCTGAATACATTATGTTACCTGAATACATTATGTCACATTATGCATGTACTTCTGAAATAATTTCTACATTGTCATAGTTACGGCCCATCATCTACTACCTTTGAAGGCAAAGCCTCTTCATAGCATTTCACATAAATAATACTTGACAGCGATTAAATTCAATAGGACTAATCAATTAACGGTCATCTTGTACATCAATATACATCAAATACTTAAGACTTAACAGACGTAAAGATTATTTAAAACATCATGAAAATATCATGAACTCAATCAAGAATGGATAAGATCATCAGCTGAACACGCTTAGCTTAACATATATATCCATGCTTCGGCGACAGGGAAAACATAATTATCTGTAATATAACTAAAATAGTTTGGAGAAATGAATGAGTGGAATGCCTCTATAAGACGACATTACATCTCAGTGATAACACAAGAGAAGAAACGGAATGGCTATTAATGGCTAAGCGTGATTTCGATGCGATGATCCGTATCACCTCAATATCCATTCGTTCAACTTATGGAATACGAGTAACCCTCATCAGAAGACACGCGGATCATCATGATGATGCGACGCTATCTATAGAAGTGTCCGTGATGATACAGCTGTCATTGGTGACGCTTAACGGCACGTTGAGTTGTTGGTTGTCTGATGCGGGTCTGTAGTCAAGCACAGTAAAAATAAAGGACAGGTTGTTAGTATAAATGCCCATTTATTTAGTAGGGATTTGCCAGAAAAGTGCGTCAAAGGAATCCCCCTCCCTAAGACCCAGACCCCTTGCCATATTCCAGAGCCGTTCTTGATATTTTTATTGTATTTTATTAATGTTTTGCAGTTGTAAGCAAAACAAATCAATGCAGGAAGACGTGAGCACTCAACTGATAAGTTTATACATAAGAATAAATGTTCCAGTTGTCCGTACCCTCTCCTGGAGTCTCCTTCTGATTTCCAGAGTCTCCACCTTGTCCTGCATACACTGCAGTCGCTCCTCCCTCTCTCTGACGTCATTGGACACAGTTCTAAGGACGTGCATCTGACGTTGGAGTAACTGTCTCGCAACATTTATGCCTGGTGTTTGAAAAGGACGTACATGTCAGCCAACGTTACTCTGTTCTTTATATACTACTTTACAACCATAAAAAGCTTTTCTTTTATTTTCACTTAGATTGGTATTAGTCGAAAAAAGAGGTTGGTTTCTGAGAACTTTTGTTACGCTAAGAGAATGAGACATGAACAATGAAGATTGATACAATTAAAAAAATGCGATGAATAAGGAATAAAACGTCTGCAAAACAGTTAAAATGCTCAAAACTTCCAACATCGACTGCACTATGAAAACGCACAACTTATCACGAAGTATTGCTTGCACGAAGCAAAAAGAAAATTACTCACTTAGAGGGCCCATCTTCTTTATACTATATGATTTCAGTTGATCAAAGAACGATTCCTCTTTGCTGGTTCTTCTTCTTCGCTTATCCACCTTTCAGATGCGGCTGTTTACTGTCAGAGACGGTTCGCACAATTTATAGACCCGGCCTTCCGGTTTGGGTGGAGCGTGTCTATGATTAGACGGCATGTTGACGCAAATATGACGGCATTGCGGCATTGAGAATATTGGAAAAACACAGACGCCTTCTTGGAAAATAACCGGTAGTAACTGGTATTGGCTTGTCAAGGCCCATGACGTTTATGTTGTCCACCAATGTAGCACACAGCTTTGCCGGAAATAACCATCTCTAATATGTGTTGAACTGAATATGTGTTTTAACTGAACTGAACTGAATATGTGTTATAAGAGAGGACTAAATGTACCAGTAAGAAGTTGGGAATTTTAATCTTTATCCACCTGGTTTTAGTTTCACTCGAACTCTCGGTAACTTTAAATAACTCCATTCTACATATTTCTGTCTCCGTTACAACATACTCGTGCGAGAGATGACGTCATATCCCATGATAAACAACTAGAGTACGTGCAAAGCGTAATTTACGTCAGATTCCTTCTACCACGTGACACGCCCATGGTCAGTGCCCTCACGTACTCAGTGTGACCAATCGCCTCACGGCATCTTAACAAAAATACTGTTGCCTTATGAATTACCATGCGAATGGTATGGTAGATTCTAATGATGTAGCTATTCTATTATAGTCACTAATACCATTCACAAGTTTCATTTCTATCACGTGGATTCTTGCCTTAAAAAGGCATAAACGTTTGGAAGCAAAAACAAGTTAGTGTATCATTTAAAAGTGAACGTCAGCTGTTATTTCAAGAGCCGAGTCACGTATAGACGTGAATAGTTGACGTGCCGCATTTTTGATCGCCACAGTTACGCAGAATCATGAATCATCATAGGAATGTCCACACCATAAAGTGACAAGTGCATGACTTTCAATGAAAAAGTATAAGTGCACGTGTCCATACATGTATAAGTGGGTTCACATATAATAGTAGTCAAAGCGTCCTAATGAAAAATCTATTATGAACACATTATTGTGCTAAATGTTCACATTACAGTAGCAAATCCAAATTTTAAAAAGCAATAGCAGTAAAGTAGTACTGTAAATCTTAAAACTTTCGCGGTCCCTTTATTTTGTGGTAAAAGAAAAAGAGAGTTTTCGGCGGTGCTTTAAATTCGCGGTTGAAAAAAATTGTAGAACGATCATACAAGGAAGACAGATTCGCGGCGAGGTCACCACGAAAACCTAGAAAAAAACACAGCGAAAGTTTCACGATTTACAGGGTAACCTTGTTTGTCCAAGGTCAAAGGCACGTCCTGTTTTTAACATACTTGAAGTCATGACACATGACACATACCACACACCACGTGTCTTCATGTAACAGTATTTGCTGCTGATGAAGGCACTACACCACCCACCCACCCCAAATCCTATAAATACGGCAAAAGCAGGCAAATTACGCAGTGGAAAACAACAAGTGCAAACGACTTACGGAAGCTGACATTCGACGTACGAAAGCAATCATGGTTCTCTACCGTGAGTTGAACTACCTGAATATTCTATTAGATATTAGATAATATTATTAGTGATCAGTTAGATCCAGTAGTGAATAACTCTGCAAGGTTACAAGAGAACAGTATGTGATAGTTTAACATACCAACATGTCTATGAATATTCGTAATAAGACACCGTGTATATGAAAAGTAATTTTTTCTATGATTTCTCTATGATAACATGTATTCTCATACAAATATTATCTTTGCTGTATACTCTGCTGTAGTGAATGACCTGTCCAAGATTGAACTTCGTGACAACAAACGCCGTCTGAAGAACGTGATGTGGGAGCTGGAGACACGGCAGAGCCGCCTGGACGACATGATGGATAGGGTGGAAACTCTCAACGCCAAGATGACAGTAGCCGAACAGGTGAGACAATGGGATACAATCATTCTGACTGGGAGTAAGCAGGAACTAGGGGTTGACATGGGGGAATCCAGGAAGCCGAGAATTGCATGATTGACGCTCCAACTCTGCACAGTGTCTGACCCTTGGTTCACGAAAACCTATAATATTTTCCGGAAGTCTTAATTATTTTCCGATTTCTTGTTTCTTTATATATAATGACGACACCTATAATACAATGTATAAGTAACCTTAGGCTATACACATTAGTTTATCTTTTAACACCATTTCTCTGCAAACAGAGACGTCGACGATCAAAGAAGAGGTTACAGTAACAGCGAAGTGCGGAGTAGATATATGCTGGACGAATTGGATAAGTATACGCTGGATAAAGAAGAGGAACGAAGTTTTATTTATAAAACGATGTAATGAGAGTACTGAAGCTGTGACATTTCATACTATAACATAGACTCTAAAAGATTTGATGGCAAGAAGACGATGTTATCTTGTAACATCATAGGGTTGTCTGTGATGTCAGTCGTTACATATTACTATTAATATTACTTGTTTTACTGTGAGAGAAATGAAAGTGAATATTTGTGTGAAAATAACGCCAAATTTTTGATGACGTAACTAACTATAACCACGGTTGCAAGATATGTTGTTTAAAATTGAAATACAAAGTAAAATATAATGAAATTGAATAAAAATAAAGTTCTTTTGTTTAAAATGAAAATATGTCATGTTATTATGAATGTCATCCATATAATCGAATCAGCGAGGCCTATATATATATATATATATACATGTAGTTGAAACCACGAGATTGTAAAGACATCTTGAGTGAAAATAAATCGTTGACTCGTTATGCTACTCATAAAGACTTACATTTCGAACATTTGGCCTGCAATATAAAAAGAAGTGGTAACTTGTAAACGGGTACTACTGGTATATATTGTTAAGAATGGCTTTCACGAGTTCTAGTAACAGCTAAAGTGACAAGAGTGCGTGCCCCTTCTGTTGGTAATATCATACTTAAACTGGTCTGCCTCGTGTCACCAGACACGTAATTGCTTTTGTGGTATTTTGGTTTGTTACATGTAGGCCTCGCTGATTCGATTATATGAATTACACATCCGCGATGTTTGCGACCATACTACTTCTTCCGGTCGAAGGATGATAGAAGTCGGAAGGAAAAAGAGAATTCGAAGATGCTACAGGAAGGGAAGCAGGGCTCATATTACCATTTGTTGGCATCAGCAAGTATTCCAAAATCCGAACAAGATGTTAAAAAAACAAGAATAAAGAATCCAATGTTTAGAGTACCATACCCTTTTCAGTCATTTGTTCAAGCTTCTTGACGCCTTAGATTTCATAATGAATGCAAACCTTTTTGCACGCTCGCATCATGTTTTTGGGGTTCCTTAGTAGTAGATATCATTTGTAGAATCAAATCAGTATGGTCTTACGTGGAAAATCAATCTTGTAAGTCGGGTACAGGCAGAACCCTTAAAAAAGAGTTTATGGTTAAATTTGTTACTGCTTTCAATGGAAGAGTCATGTAAGTCTAGACGTGGACAAATAGAATCCCTAAACCGGAACGCGCTGGCCTGGTCGTGACAGACATGCTAAGGACGTACATCGACGGGGTGTCGGTTACGAATGTATAAATACCAGTCTGGTATTTTGAGTATTGCGGTTGTGTATGACAGAGGAGTATGCAACGTATGTACAGCTAGACGCTTGTTTTCACCCACACAACCATGTATGATATATTAGTGAGACAAAATAAATGTGAATGCCAACCATTTTGTAACGTTTCAGCAAATATTAGTTTAGTTATGACACAGTATTGTTGTTTTAGTTCTTCTCTAAATATCTTGCTCCACGGATACTTTATTGGAGGTCAATGGTTGTATTTATTGCCAGTCAGTTGAGTTATGTTACACATGATTTACTGTTATACAGAATCAGACAGTTTTATTATCATATCAATAGGATGTGTCGCTCAATACCATTTTGGAACACTAAGCCACCACGTTATTGTGTGGCTGTTATAAAATTGCTGCTCTAATGATAACATGCAGCCATGTGCCGGCTCTAGGGTGTTTTACTGACCCCACTCCTAATAACCATAGGCCTTTTTTCTGACAGCCTATCTATTCAGTCCTTTCTTATTATTGTAAACCAACACCGTAAAACTCATCGGCGTATGCCAATGGGCCCGGGCGGACGGGCAACACATCCAGCACCGTAAATATACCTGGTACGACTCCCGATGGTATAGTTACCGGCTAAATAACACTTGACATATACACAAGGGTAATGACCGAATATGGAGCGCATGCGTGACCTGCGCACGTCAATTTCAATGTCATGTTGAGGAGGATAAATTTAGAGGATGTATAGTTAAAAGTGACTGCGTATGTCAGAAGGCATTCAACATTTTACAAGGCGTTAGCTGTCGAAAACTAATCAGCCAGGGGCAATCGTTCATCCGCCAAGAACTCCGACTTCCCGCAGAGCCCGATCTCCTAACGGCCGCACCATGCCTATGGGCCCAATGAGTAAGTCCTCCGTGTATAAACCGAATCGTGATGCTTTTGTAACCCACGTATACTTCTTCTGCTTTTGTGCTCTGTGTTTCCAATCTAGCCACCTTGGGTCACTTCTCCGTGAAAACTGTTTAGAAGAAAATATAGCATGTGGAACAATACAAAAATGATAGAGTAAGATTTTGTCGTCTACATGGGAAATCGGACATTTTAGTTCCATTGAAACTGAAAGTTTCACCTAGGTCTGTGCAGTATAATCTACTATTGTGTTTGATTGAAACTGATTAGAGTGGATGTGTGTTCTCCCCAGGTGTAGACGTCGCCAGACAAATCCTCAGGAACGACAGAAGCATCCTGCATTCAGCCAGAAAGGAAACCAGAGAACGGGAGGAGCGGCTGGCAGCGATGATGGACAGATGTGAAACGTTAAACGTCAGGAGTCAACTGGTGGACCAGGGGGTTAGTGTTGTTTTTCACAGCTCAAAGTTTTAATTGCATGTTCATATTAATACCCAATACAGAACTTTCAGTGAGTGAAATGCAGCTTGCTACAGGTACTTATTATTCTATATCGGTTTTGGAAATAAGGCTAAATGTAACGTGCTAGAAAATAGATGGACGCTTCAATACCAGACGCCGAAATAACCTTCAGCTATCGATCCAATACTTAACAATTTGATACTCCCTACAAACTACGTCAGTGTTTAAAAAACATATCACATCTTTAAAGATATAAGGTTCTTGTGCAGTGTATACAGACATGCTAGTATGTAAGCATACGTGTTTACATGGACTCACAAGCGGGTAACTTCTCACAAAGCTCACTTTAAACCGTATGCTGAAAATAGATAAGATTATATGGAGATTTGCAACCTAGGGACAAGGACATCGGGGTCTAGTGGACACGCAATCGTTCGCAGAAAAATGTTCTTTCTATTGATTAACTACATGGCTTTTCTGAATCTCCACCCTTCTATATTTCAAGGGCGCGTGCAGCCCTTCTTGTTATTCTGACCTCGGGATCTCTACCTGATGCGTCATGTTAACTTGATCCTGACATTGAGACGTTGACGCCGATGTATTGGTCTCCCAGACAGATATACGTGGATACAGGGCTATATTAGGGGCTATGCAACACTCAAAAGGACATATCTGCCATAGATATATGAGTGTAATAAAACTGAGTAGAAAGTAGGCAGATGCAGACAGGCTCTAACAAGGGTCTGCCGGACATATGTGTCAAGTAGATAGGTACTTAAACTTAGCCCGGATGACAGCTCTTTTAGCTGTAGTATATACGGTCTCTCGCTCACTTCCCTGCCAAAAAGACTGGACATATTACATCCATCTGGTGATGACGTCACGCAATGAGCTGATTCGACCGTCGCGTGCTGCGCGGGGCCTCTGCTGATTGGATGATCCCATACCGCCGCAGTCAAATAACTCAGGTTTGGCCAATCAACGCGTCTGTTCCAACTCTGAACGAATATTCAAATGACAGACTCATACTCATAGTAGAATATGTCCTCGTCCAGTCTTTTTTAAAGCGACCAAGAGATTAATAGTACTACATCTAAAAAGAGTGCCATCCATGTTAACCTGTACGCTGCGTTTGGATTCAAGTGCAAACATAGCGCTCCTGAATACGGAATAAACAAAACATAGACTGATTTATTACACTTTATTTTTTTCTGATTTCAGCAAACGTACCGTCGCCGTAACATGAAAAGAAAGCCGAAGAAGACATAAAACGTCAAGAAATACTACACCGGTCGCCGGGAATGGCTATGTATAAGTTTGTGTCACGACTAGTTTAAAGACAAAGACGAATGTAAATGGTACTGCTATCATTTAGATAGTATTCATTATGTATTCAAATGTAACTACGTGTTTGTACATGCAGACAATTGATTTAAGTGTAGTGTATTGGAGTATTTGTTAACCTATGTTCCGCTATAGATGGACTGTCGTGAGATTTACGTCCCTCGGGTTACAAAAACAAAAAAAAAGCTGTTGCCGATATATCGCTTAAAGCAATACATGCTAATGTACACAAACGTGCTTTAGCGTTGTTGTTTATGAAAGCCACCATTGAGCAAACCTACTTACTCTTCTCCACGCCACCTGGCGAGCGATTCACAAACTGAAGGATATTACGTTCAGCACCAAGGACAGATGCCAACAAGTTTAAGTGAATGAAATCCAGGCACAATATTACTTGTTTCTTGACACGCTAGGAATTTCGAGAGGACATTGACTTTGACGTTCCCACCTGAAGTCCAATCTATGAATAAGACTATTTATTAGTTATGCTCATTATTTGCAAAAATGACCACATAACCTGTGGACACCATGTTGCTTTACACACTGTTACGTTTTTGTGTATTCTTTCTTTTAATATTTTTTATCAAAGAACAGATTCAGGCATTGAAGTAATGATCCTGGCAAACACTTTACCCTTTTGTTGTGTTTGTAGGTGATTAACTGACACTTTGTTCTTACTTCATAATATCTATTTACCTAGTACAATGTGTACTTATTGCTTTCCGGACAGCGGTGTTGTGACGAGCATGACTGTACATTTGCGGAAGACTATAAGTGCTGTAAGCAAAGTCCACCGCACACGTGTTTCCTGTTGTGACCCCTGCGGCTTCACAGAAAAGATGTTTCTCTCGCTGCTCCTATTTTGTGCTCTGTCAAGTGTTACACAGGTTTGCTCTTATGTACATTGTTATATAATTCCAAATAAATCAAGCAGCTGGATAAATTCTTTGAAGGCTCAGACGTTTCAGGTCGCATTTGCTACCATACATTAGTGAGTGAGAACGTGTTCCTGTAACATGCAGTAAATTTATTTAGTTACTTGATTAATTTCGTATTACCTACCAAGTCATTTATCAATTGTGTGTGATTTGTCATTGCTTACATGTGTTCTATGAAACGACTTGTACTTGATAAGGCACAGCAACATATGGTATGATCATAACATGTGCCGCCCATGCAATGCATGGTAACGTCGATAAGCAAAGCGGAAAATGTCACTTCCACACAATATTCTGTGGCCAACATCAAAAGATTCTGATTTTGGCACCAGGGTCAGGCAATCGCTGGGGAAAATGGTGCGTGCAGCTCCAACCGTGACTGTGGCAGTACACAGTGTTGTCACGTGAACGGCTCTCCGCTAACAGGGCTCTACCCCATCATGGACGGCACAACTATATCGGGTACCTGTGGACCAAGACCTCAGGTAACTCAGATATGTTTCGTAATACAGCAGTATGCTCTTTCCAAACCAAATTTCTTCCCAAACGTTTATTTGTACATACATGTATACCTGCAACACATATGCAAACTAATTTGTTGCTAATATAAATACGTCAGACAAATAGTTTATAATTGAGCATAGTTGTTTGCTTACATGTTTGCACCAGGTGCAGCTGCTCCCAGGGGGTCGTCAGGAAACAACGACATTTGTGTAAGGCAGGGAACTGTTCAAAGTAGTTTTTGATTCAAAACTATAATAGGTTTGTTGATCTATATGAGAAGGGGACATTATGTACTTACTACTGAGGACTAGAGATTAAGGAAAGTGATTGATAACTACCTACTAAGTCTCTCCTACTTGTTTTTGTTTCAGCTGCTTGCCTAGATAGACTAGGTTGACAGCACGTGGGTGGGGAAAATTAACAGGCAGAAGGTCAGGAGGTCAAAAGGGCAGTCACAGGAAAAGGGGTGAACTTGAAAGTTATGAAAGCCCCAAATTACTTTCCAGAAGTCAAAAATCCCCATAAAAGTTCTTATTTTGCTTTCAGGAGGGACAGGTGTGCAGCCTGATGTACGTGTCTGATAACTGTGGTTGTGAGGACGGACTGCGGTGCTGGGGAGGGATAACAGGCATCCAGCCCATCTCAGGCACCTGTCGTACTCCGGAATACATCCAGCAACAGTACGATAACAACCCTTTCTGGTTCCTGATTCCTTAAGTGGCAGAATTATTCAGAGAAGTGAACGAGAAGGTGTGGAATGTGTGCACAGTAAATAAAATCGCCTATGATGAGGCAAAGCACGACTTTTTTGGTTTCGTTTCACACATTTATTTGTTACACCTTTACGTAATGACAAAAACTGTATTGTTTATAGCCATTCATTACAGTAATGATATAATTTGTAACGACTTCGGCGCTAGACATTATGCATGCTAAAGCTGGCACCGTGACACATTTTGGGGTCACAGTGCTTTTTTCGTCTGATTACCTATATGCTAAAATGTATTTCTTCCAAACTCAAGCCGGTGTACATGCACAAAGATTGCCTCTAGCATTCGCATTTAATATATATTCACAAGTAGTTCTACAGCATTCAACTCGAAAATGTAACATCAATTTAATTGGCCAGTCGCATTCCTGTTGACTAGATGTTTTACCATTACATGTATATCACATTGTTATATATCATTATATACTTACACACAAATTTTTGCATGCTATATACTGAGAACCTGTGTGCTACACATGTATGATTAGGCATAACAATATCATTATCACAAGTTCACAACATGTTACGAACTTACACAAAGCCTGTAACCACATGTTAAGTGTTCCCCATTCTATGACTGTCACATTGCTTTATTTGCGCAAAGTACCCACGTATTTGTCCCCTCCAATATGCACGACCCATAATCACATCAAATTTACCTCGTTAGAACAAAAAATGTATCATTCCTTTCTCAAACGTTAACATACAAATGTAGTGTCATTCTCTAGATTACTATGCGGCCGTTCCCATAGTAAAAGATAATGGGTACGGAGGCGATAAGCCCACCGAGGTAAAAGATCAAACAAAGTCGATCCAGGACGTGAGCCAGCCGCTCCCAGTCGCTCTCTCCTGCCTCACGATCATCGGAGCCCGGTCCGCCTTTCTTCCAGCCTTCCAAGCTCTCTCTCAGGGCCTCCAGACTCTGCTGGTTGCTTTTCATGACGGCCTGCAGGCCTTTCAACACGGTGACAACGTCGGCTTCAGGACTGCCGCCAGGTGCTTCGCCGTCGTCCAGCCGGTCCGATTCAGGAACCACTCTGCTGTTGATCAAAGTGACCCCATCCATGTTGGACGACTTGTCCTCTTCTGAAGCCCTGTAGGACAATGATCGAAACAATAACTAAAATGAGTAAGGACAACAAGGGGTACTTACACATTGTTTGTGTTTATATCTGATATATCTAACCATACCTCTATTGTAATCGATCTATCAATAAATCAATATCTGCCTATGCATATAATACTTAGTATACAGACACGTACGGACCTTCTCATATCGCCGAGCAGCACTAGGCGTGCGCAGCCCGCCAGGAAGAAGACTTTGGTACACTGAGACATCTCCGTCTCTCTACGGGACAGCCTCACCACCCAAGTCGTCACCAGCATGAAGAAACTCATCATGACGATGGCTACTATATTCACGATACCTGCAACAAAGTAAACAAGATATCATAGATTTCAGACTCCCGGGAGGTCATGTTACTTTGGATAAGAGCTCGACCCTCAAGTTCACAGAGCTGCGCGAACTGTTTTGGTAACTATAGGATATGGGATGAATGATGTCACTTAATCGGGTATTATAACACTTCTTGAAAAGCTCGTAAAGGAACAGGATTCAGACAAACAGACAGACGGGCCCATAACATAGCGACCAAAACAATACTTCCGTACCAGAGAGTATCAATATTCATTAGATATCATCCCTTATTAGGTTCAATCTCTGAGAATCAGGACTATGGTACGACCTTTCGGCACTTACCGATGAACGGGATGTTCCCGGACCGCGGTAGGAAGTCTGTGATGACCACGAGGTTGACGAACATGGACAGGAGGATGGTCATGCCGTACCCGAGCCGATCTCCGCTGTCCGGAGGGATGAAGAACGTGACGCACATCAGCAGCGACAGGACAATGAACGGTGTGACGGTCGTACACAAGTGATAGGTCGGCTTCCTCCGGAGGTGCAACATCAGACAAGCCTTCATGGATGCACAGTGTAGAAGTATGAGTGTTTACTTAAATCCTTTTGTTTAGAAATTGAAAGATGAATTGATTCCAAAAGTGCAACAAGAAATTGGAAATTCTAGAAGCCGGGAAGTATTTGGGGGTTTCATGACGTAGACCTACACGGACCTCCAGGAAGTGTTTACGTTAATGTACGTATCACACCACTTCCTGATTGCCTCCGCATACACCCACTTACTCCCACCCGACGACATTCTCCGAGGTAACATACTACAATGTACTGATAAACGGGCTTGGGATATCAAAATGATGAACTCAGCTTTTACCTGGTTGTCTCTGGCTTCCATATTGACCAATACAACCCATTCTCCTCCCTGTACCGCCTGGGAAACGCTGCAGTTCATCACACCCTCGGTAGAGTTCTCTTCTCGGCAGCGAATCTCGTCACCCTGCTCGTCACCAGACGTGAACTTTCCTCCCACGTGCACACACACCGGGCACGTCATATTGTCAAATGGGAAGAAGTATTGGTTGAGATCACACGTAGTCACCACCAGATTTTCTGAGTAAAAACAGGTAGAAATGTATTGTTTACAAAGGTGCACTCTGGCTTCTTAATACGTTAACGTGTAGTCACCAAAATGATAACTTAGTACGCTTGTACATACACATAATACAGGGATCTTCTGAATGAAGTAACATACAACACTTCAAATCTAACCATTATGCTGTAATGAAGCGCCTTGTTTTCGATCTTAGGTAATACCAAATCTCGTCCACGTGGTCCGTTTCTACGAACTGAGTCGGATGTTGCATCGTCGTTACTGTATCTGTCTCCAAAGCTGTTGTAAAAGTCTTTTCTATACAACTGAGTGTGATGCATTCATCATAGACTGAGCTGTTCCAATAACAAACACCCCAGTGTTCTCACCTAATGTCCACGTAATCTCTCCGTCCTCTTTGATGGCCACGTTAACGTCAGGAAAACCTCGGAAGTCAGGATTGGCACTTCAATGAAACAGAATAAAAACAACATATCAATAATTCTCAACAATTGTACCAAACAACATCATACACCAAAAAGCAGTTACTCAAGCAACTGGATATGATTTTGAAAATCATATCCAGTTGCTTGAGTAACTGCTTTTTGGTGTATCGTATTACCTGGATGTCTAACCTTCATCGACCAAACAACATCATGTATGTGATAAATAACCTGTAAAAAAATCCCATGGAAAAATAAATAAAGATAGTCCAGCAACCATCTAAAACATAAGTTCCACTAAACACAGTGCACTGTTTTTACGTACTTCCTCAACAGCTGGATACTCGGTCTCCATACATTGTTGGCGGGGAACTCTATACGCTGCAGGTCGCCATAGGATGACGGCTCCCAGTCTAGCCGAGGGTCGTTCCAATGCTAGTACAATTAGCAGTACGATATCATTACACAAACAAACAAAAAAAGACGATTTCAGAATGACAACAATTTAACCAAAAGATCGATATTAGAAAAAATACACTCACATGGTTGTGCAATTTACCTTCATGTAATACATTATCTATGATTCGATTACTAAACCAAATAAATTTCAATATGAACCCTGGAGAAATATGACACACAGAGGGACGCATATACAGCCAAATCACTTTAACATCCATTTGTTAGGTACTTAAAAATTCCAAACCCTTACCAAGTAAAAGCTGGTGTCCGTGGTGATGGACGGTATTGTTTCGTCCTGTAGAAACCGTCAAAAACATGACAGATTATATGTATTTCAATATAAGAGATTTGGAAACAAAACTTACATGTTTGACTATCATCGGCACCAAGAGACATCTTGATGTAAACAAGAAGTCGTGGATTTCAGACCTCTAGACAGTATTAGGTCTGACATTTGACCTGTCATTCTGCCTGTTAATCTCCCCACCTACGTGCGGTCAACCTACTCTAAATCTGTCCGGACAACACAGACACACAGCTCTGACAGCCAAACCAATACTTCTGAGTAAAATAAATGTTTGACTCACGACATTGACAATACTGCTGACAAGGCCCTCCACCGTAATGATAACTTTGTCGCTATTCGGGCGGAGGTTGGGGTTGTACAGGGTTCTGTTCAGTTTTTCACCCAGAAGCAGCGTTCTCTCGTCAACTGGAACGATAGTATAAACGTAACGTTAGAAACGACTGGAAAGTATCCTGTCGTTTTCCAAAAAAAATAAACTAATTTGTCTGGATCTGTTTTCTGTTTTAACTTGTTAAACAATAAAGTAATATTCAGTTTTTCCAGACCTTCCTTACATTTTTCAGTTAATTTGTTTCCGCTTGTTTGGTTGTATGTGTCTACGTGACTTTCGTTGTGTATTAATGTTTAATCAGTTTAAGCAATAAAAGTTGTACAACCTATACAAGTCGGCACTTCTTCGGGGTCCCACTTGGCATCTCTTTGACACTCCGAAATGGCCGGCCCCACCAGAGTGAAGCCGTCCTCGCAGCTGTAGGACACCTTCTCTCCCGGCCAGTAGTAGGCCTTGGCCTGGTGCAGGGGGATGACTCTCCGGGGGACGCCACGGTCAGGACAAACACGACCTCATGGAACAACGGATAATGAGACAGTAATTACCATATGGCATGGTCACATTCGTCATATGCATAGATAAGTTGTTGTGAGATTTTGATGTAGACATTTCATGCAGGCAGTGACAGAACCAACCGCCAACAAAGATCTAAGGCAGCTGAATATTGTGCGACGCGTAGACGACTATCTATATCCCAAGAATAAAAGTCAGAATATTTATCTTACCACTACAAGGTTCGATGTTGCAGTAGTCCCATTCACCATCTTCTCCCACGTAACACCACGGCCGCTCCGCTCCGTCAGGGTTACGGCAGTAGTTCTGCTCCAGGTTCGCCCACGGGTACTTGTCTAGTTCGTACGTCCTACTTTCCCATCCGATGCAGGGTTTACCTTTGACTGTGTCGGTTATGCTTCCTCTGTAGTTTTGACCACTGCCGTAGTAACACTCTGGCAAAGCAAGGAAAAACGGTAGTAAGACCACAGCATTTTATGTAACATCCCTCTAGATTCCAAATGTATTGATAGGAGAGCGTGAAAAAAAACGATATGCCTTCATTTTCAAAATGGACCATTAATGACATACACGTAATTATCATGTGCGTATGTTGATGCTTGCTGTTGCCTAAGAGGCTAAGACTGAAAAATGCAGCACTAGTAACTACTGACTGAAACACTATAGCTACTGCTAACAGATGGGTGGAAACCTAAGTACGACGTATGTTTCCAAACACGTCTGCAATAACAGGATGTACCTTTAGCCTCCGTCAAGTCAGTTCCCTCCCAGCAGTTTTCAGAAGGCAGGTCGTTACAGGGTACTAGCTCCAGCAGCTCGGCACTTATATCCTCCTGACACCTATCGCGGATCTCTATGCACCATGAACGGCAGGGGGGCACGCGCCGTCTGGCGGAACAAACCGGGAAGAAGCTGTAGCATGTGTAGAACCAGCCCTGGAGAACAGACAAAAGCCGGTGTGAGCGTCGCTATTTTCTTTTCTACAGTGGCATCAATTGTGTTATCCATTTTTGACAAATTGTGTTATTCCTTATCATGAATAAAAATTGACTACCAAAAATGCCATCTTAACTCTTTTTTATTGCGTACGTACCTGTAGGTGACAGGGGTATTTTGTTAACGCCGAAGCATCATCAAATATCTGTCTTAATTGCCTTGATTGTAACACCTCTGTAACATTTTGATGGTTGTACAGGTTGGGGAATATTGTTGGCCAAGGCTGCATATTACTCGGCGGGCAAAATATAACTTCTTTCGGGATCTGGTGGCACTCTGTGAGAAATCAAACAAAGTCGTGGCAGTCAAGTCTATTGTCTGCATTCAGTATGGTTCCTAAACCGTCGATTTTATTCATGTATGAATTATCTGTGATCTAAAAAGTAACGTTAACTTAATAATAAGATATGAGGCTTTGCATAATGAGTGTTCAGTCTGAAACTTACGGTGCCTGTTGAAGTGATACTGACAGAGTATTTCCATGTATATGGCCATGCAAGTGTATATGGCCTGGATTCCCGCCCTTTTTTTAAGCTTTAGTACGCTATTTCGGTCGCCTTCCTGACCAAAAGACTGAAGCAGTACACATTCTATCAATCTGTCATTTCAATATCTGTTCAAAACGTGAACAGGCCCGCTGCACTGATTGGCCAAAGCGTAGTATGAGGTCATCCAATCAGAGGCAGATGTCCGTTTTTTATGTGATGTCGTAGAATGTGTTGGTCCAGTTTTTCTTGCCAAGAGAGTGTACTAATTCTAAAGCTAAAGAGGCCGACATCCAGGCTAGCAAATGTATGCATCTTATACCCAGTCCCCTGGGATGTAGTTAATTTTATAGGGCATCCCAGCTGTACGTACTACGGCAGCACAGCAAAGAATCTATCATAAGTGCAGAGACAACATTTACATGGGCCACCATGCAAAGAGAATATACTCACCACAGTTTTGTTCATCGCTTCTGTCCCAGCAGTCAGGGTTGCCGTCACAAAGAAGATTGACCAAAACGCAGCTGGCTCGGTCCGCACACAGCCAGGTCCCTTCTGCACACCCTACTGGTTCTGTCAAATGACGTAATAAAATGTTGGTCAGCCAGAACGGATTGCTGGGCTATAAATATCGCCAAACAAACGCGTCATTACAGCAATTGGATATTATTTCGGAAACGGACAGACGTTCCAGGTATCATCCACTACCTTTCGTCGTTGACACTAGAGAATGCTCAGAAAATCCTTCGGGCTAAATACTGCGGCTTGGTATATGAAAGAAGGCTGACAATAGAAACTTTATACTTATTTGCATAATATGCATAAACTATGTCATTTATCACTTAAGCTACAATGCCTACAAGTTATTCCAGCAGTGGGCATTAAAGAAATTCCTGTATAATTTCTAGAATTTTGTGGACTGGTTTCATACTATACTATAAGGCTCATGGCTCCTGAGGCGTCGCCAAAAATATACAGGGGTTGTACGTAAGGCCATGTTGATTTGATTATATGGATGACATCCTCCGGGAACCCCAAAATTGATGCGCGCGTGCGAATAAAAAAAAAAAGTTTTGAAAAAAAAAAGTTGTTTTCATTATGAAATCTACGTGGTCATGAGGGTTGAACAAATGGGACAGAATATGGTTTGGCGAATGATCTAGTCTTCAAGTTCATTTGTTTACAATTTCGTCTTTTTTCGTTTGATTTTGGCATTCTACGACATTGGTATGTTTTTTTTGTAACTTACGGTATATTTTTGCTCATTTTGCAACTGTTTTGTACGATTTACAGTATGGTTGAAAACTTTTTTTTTTTGAAACGGCCGAAAATTCATGCGCGCGCGCGCGGATGTCATCCATATAATCAAATCAAACAATTATTGAATTTGCCATATTACCTCGAGTAAGAGATACATAGGAGGCATTGAAACCTCGCGAATTATTCACATAATCTGTAGACATCTTCACAGTGAGGATATAACTTCTTGTTCGTTTGGTTGGTGGCGTAGCACTACCACAAAACACTCCTGGAGCAAAAAGGAGAGAGGTTATGACAAGAACACTTGCTTTCCCCAGCTCTTTCCTTTTACCTGTTGATCGACCATCATTTAGTGATAGTTGACTATCAAACTGATCATGTAAATACACGTCTACCTGTTGCTGCAACCTACTATAAGATGTAGACTATACAAAATAAGAAAGTCAAGATTTGCCGCAACACTTGCCTAAGGAGGTGAAGCTCCCGTCAGGCCAATCTCCATCAAACATCTCTACCTTGTCGTACAGACATCCGCCGTCAGAGCCAGGCTGGAGGTCAAAGTCGGTGAATGATATCTCAATCATATACGTCTGGGCCACCTATAACATACATAATGTACAAAATCGATTAAAAGGATCAACATACCTAGGATAGAATAGAATACATGATAAAATAGTTACATATAAATGTATTCCCAAATGGCTGCCATACAGACTTGTCTGTGAACCTTACTCACAGTTATTTCCCACTTGCACTGCATCGCTATGCCGTACGCCTGGGGGAAACCTGGGCTGGCAAACCACCCACTGGTGTTTGTATACTTGACTCCACAGTTGAACAGGTGATCTCCTTTGATGACATTTAAAAAGACAAGATACGTGTATTAAGTTGTGTATATTTGTAAATGGTCTGGTAGTTCATACAGATGACGGACAACTCACACAGAAACTATGAGTATTCTAATCTCCAAGCAGATCTTTTGGTGGGGGTCGAGGTGGGAAAATGAGTACAGACTGGCCAATTTGATACTGTCTTGCCCCCAGCAAAAGATCTGCTTGGAGATTATGAGTATCCACGCATGTTTCGACCCTACTTAACCAAAACACATACTGTCGTTCTGGTATAAAAATTGTAGCTTCGAGATAAACGTACCTTCGCATCCAATTTGTTATTTACTTATTGTTATTATGATTTGCAGTTCTGCATTCACTTTGTTATTTACTTATTGTTATTATGATTTGCAGTTCTGCATCCACTTTGTTATTTACTTATCGTTATTATGATTTGCAGTTCTGCACCCACTTGTGATTTACTACTGTTTATGGTTTGCAGTTTTGCAACCTCTTTTTGTAACAGTTTTTGTTACATTAATCATCCATGACCTCTGACCTCTCCCCGTTCACTTAAGTTCAGTTTTCAGTTAATGTTGTGTGCGTTATGTTATTTTTTTTATTAAGACTCACACCTTTTGTTATGTTGGTTTTACTTTCATGTACATTTGTTTTGTTCTGTTCTGTACATTTGTTTTATTGTAATTTTGCGACTCCAGGAAGAATAGATTTCATGTAAATCTAATGGAGATCGAATAAACAAACAAACAAACAAACCTTCGCAGGTAGATATGTTGCAAAACTTTGAGGTGACGTCCACAAAGGTATCTTTTAAAACATAGCACCAGGGTCTGTCGGAGTTGTAAGGATTTCTGCAGTAGTTTTTCTCCAGGTTGTAGGGACGGATTGCACTCTCTATGGACGTGTCCTGCACAGAAATCACATTGTTAGATATTTTTGACAGACGTACCATCACAATCCAAGGGAAGTTTCTCATGGGATTCCTTTTAGAGTGAATAGTTGGCTGTCCGTTTAGAAAAGTTTTTAAAAAACGAAAACATCTCTACAAGACTCAAACAAGAATTCCGAGATTTCATACCTCCATGAAATATGGGCTTGATATGTAAATGTAAATTTCCTCTTTAATTATGCAAATTACCTCCGCATTAACATGATATATGCATTGTGATGTATGTGAACTTTTGATTAACTTACAGATGTCCCAAGTATGACATTCCCATAATTCACCATTAAGAAATCATAGAATTTTTGCATAAATTATGCAAATTAGGTCATCATTTGCATAATTAGTATCTGTTGATGTTCTGCCTGCCATAGGTTACATACATTACATGTATGAAAGTAGTATAATGTAAAACACTGTAATTATAGAATTTCCTCATTAATTATGCAAATAAAGTCCTCATTTGCATAATTTGCATTTAATCATGTACATCTCTCTGTCAGCTACCTACACACCAAAAATTATGAAAATATGTTGTTCCTATCTTGACTTATTGGCTTTTAAACATTTCGCCAGAAAGTGCCCTGCAGTTCCAGAACAAGCTGCTAGGGGGACCAAACTCACACCACTTACTCCTCACAGGAAAAGCAATCTTTCACCAAAACATCAAGACCATAGCATGTTCAGGACAAAAGATACAAAAACCGGAAGTTCTGCTGCAGTACCAAGGTCATCCACCAGGAGGCCCATATTTGACCTTGACGTTTGTCTTCCTAAGACTTACCAACATACCAAATATCATCATAATCCATAAAGGCGTTCTGAAGTTATGCTGACCACAAAGTTGCGGAAACACAGACAGACAGACACACAGACAGACATACATACATACATACATACATACAGACAGACACGCCAAAAACAATACCTCCATTTTTCATGGAGGTAATAAACCACATCTCTAAAAACTATTCATCAGCCACTGCTTCAAAAAAAAACATCAAATAGATCTACAAACTATTTATATACGAGGGGTGTTCAAAAAGTTCTCGGCCCAACCTAGAAAATAAAGGTCAAACTCCTATTCTTTAATATAGCTGTATACTATGACGTCTTACATCACTGCACACAAAAATTCAAATTTTTATATTCATTAATTAGCACGTGACGCCCCGTGAAAATGGGGTGGGTGAGGGCAAAATCACAAAATGGCCGCAACAGCACCGTGTGCTGTGATCAAGTGTATCGATAAAAAGGGATGTCTCCTAAGGAAATCCATGAAGACATGGTCAAGACACTTGGTGATGACTCCCCTTCTTATTAAACTATAAAGAAGTGGGTTGCTAGCTAAAAGCGCGGCAAGGAGAGCACAAAAGATGAACATAGGTCAGGATGCCACAAATCAGCACCACGGACAATCCATTTGAGGCCATTGATCACATGGGTAGTGAATGGCAGATGTGAGACTGTCCAACATGTAGCAGAGTCTTTGGCCTTTGTTTTGGCTCAGTTCACAATGTTTTGTCGAACATCCTGGGGATGAACAAACTGTCTGCATGGTGGGTGCCTCGAATGTTTTCTGAACATCAGAAGTTAAACAGGCGGGACATTTCAAGGAACGAATTCAGTCCAATGCATGCTAATTTTCTACAAAACATTTGTAACCCAAGATGAGCTGGGTTCACCACTTTCACCCCGAATCAAATCAGCAGAGCAAACAATGGAATAAAGTAATTTTTCCCGGCCCCCCAAAGAAGTTTTAGCGACTTTCGTCCGTTTACAGGGTTTTTGCCTCTGTTTTTCTGGGACAGTAAGGAAGTAATCATGATTGACTACCTGCGAAGGGGTTAACGCATCAATGGAGAGTACTATTAAACAGAATTACGACATTTGAGGACAACGATCAAAGAGAAAAGGAGAGGAAAGCTCCGAGCTGGCGTGCTGACAATGCATCTGTCCACACAGCACAGGGGTCAGTGCCAGCAGCAAACGAATTTGGGTTTGCAGTCTAACCCCACCCTTCCAATTCACCTGACCTAGCACCCTTGGACTTCTACCTGTTTCCTAAACTCAAGTTCCACTTACGTGGTTATCGTTTTGATGGTAATGATGACGTCATCTATGCGGTAGAGGCCAATCTGGGGGGTCCGGATGCAACCTTATTCCACAAGGGGAAAACAAAACTGGAACATCACTGGACTAAGTGTATTGTAGTTAGAGAGGACTATATTAAAAATAGTGTGAGAAAAATTTCACTGCCATGACGTTTTCTAGGTGAGGCCGAGAACTTTTTGAACACCCCTCGTACTAGTGGTGTGTTACCTTAAAGTTAACCTTCGGGCACGAGTTTCTAAATAAATGAATAAATAGTTCGGTTCCTGTCAATCCTCAAACTTCCTTTCCGATTAACCTTACATGCTGAAAATACAACTTACAAACGGTAGTGCGCTTTGCCATTCCATACACTGCTGTCCAGACTCAGTGACGCCTTGAGTTCCCCTGTAATTCTGTCCTCTGCCGTAAAAGCAACCTAAAGTGCAAGGAAATTTCACACACAATTCGCCGTGTTGAACAACTTCGAATATAGCGTCTGAAAATCAATAGACATATAAGTCTAGGTTTATCTACACCTCGATGAGTGGCCTGAATCAGAATTTAGCAGGCAGGGGATATTTAAATCGTATAAGGACATGTCGGTACCGGTTACGGTGTGGTCAAATTCGCCGTAGGGCGTCATACACTTACCAAGCAGGCTAAAACACATGCAGAACTGTCACAACACACAAAAATGCCCCCAGTTTCCAATCGTACCACGCACGACGTACGTGACCAGGACCTTACGTTTAAATCACGACAGCACTCCACAATGTACGGATCATGTTATTTAAGATGAGAGTTCAATATTGAAAGAATGGACTTACTTTGGCGTTCCTCAACATTGTAGCAGTCTTCGTGAGGAAACGTATCGCAAGACGGGAACTGAAGTTGGGAGAACCACTCTCGGGCTGCGCAGTTTGGGAGAAGAATAGCCTCCTGCACTTCCTGACACCACGAGTAGCACGGAGGCCGCGTTCTGAAAATTAAACAAACTAGGACAAAATGTACCAAAACGTCAACTTTGGCCGTGTTTATGTGAAGTCACCCAAGGCGCTTTACATGTGGTTTACCCCGAAGCCGGTTTCAAGTGCACGTGGCTCCATCTGAACGCTCCAAATCACAATGAAAGCGCCTCGATCCCAAGCCACTTCTAGAGGTGGTTTCGAATCGGTTTTCCCGCATCGCGATTTGCGTCTGAACGCAATGTGATTTCAATGTGACTTCACTTGGTCATGGATTACGGGGTGATATGTCTTTATTTATATGCAATACCAAATTTTACGTATCAGCAACTTAAAGAGCAGTAATGGCCAAATAATGTGTCCGTTCTAGGACGAACTTCACCGCCTCTGGCGGGACTACGTCGGCTTTCGGCCGAGACACGCTGGGAGGGGGGCACGAGCAACCAGGTCGTTGACCTCTGACAATAATGACACGCTACCTAGCGTGTTTTCATCAACAACAATGAATGTAGTTTCGGAGAATCACACCGAGCCGAGAACGTGCCACACATTCCTTTTAAAGACCAGATGTGACGAATGTGAGTTACCCTAATCGCGGTTTGGGTGACTTCACATAAACACGGCCGTAGTCACGCTCGCATTGGTCGAAGTGCAGATTGCCATGCTATCATTGGCTGAACCATTTGGAACTGCAGATTGCGATTTCTTTACTTTCGCAGATGACAAACCATCACCTGTTGTTCTCGCACTTTGGCGCCAAGAGGGTGCATATGAACGCAGAGGCATCGGGATGACACGTCCCCGCCTGGGCTTGTATGTGGTGAATAATGCCTTCCAAAACCTGCGGTGGGATATTTGAGCCCAGGAGGTTTCTGCTAGTCGTGCGATCGTACGTTATTTCACCTTTGCAGAAACTGTGTGCGTCCGGGATAGTCTGGCACTCTAAAAAACAAAAGGTTAATTTGAGTCGTAACTTGATCATGAAATCAATGATATTTAAGGCCATTCCCTAATATCTGCTAGTATCAACAGCAGTATACTCACATTTCGGGATCTAAATGTCGATGCTTCTATCTTCTAGATTGAAAACTTGATGTTTTGCATTCGTCGCGATACTATAAACGAGGAGGCGATCAAAAAATGTTAAACTTACCACAGCCGCTTTCGTCACTACCGTCCCAGCAGTCCTTGCGGCCGTTACAGGACAGAACTATGGGGACGCATTCTGAACCGTCTGAACAGCGAAACTCATACTGATCACATGTCACATCTGGAACACACAGAGTTACAGCACTTATGTCCCTGTCACACGCTATGGCAAGAATGTCAGATTGAGATGATAGCCAGTCAGGACCAAGGACAAGAATGTTTGACTGAGAAGATAGACCAATTAGAACCAAGGAAAAGAATAGTTCTATATATAGAAAATGGCCAATCGGAACCAGCTACTTCAAAACTCTCAAACTACTTGTCCATTAGGCCAACACGAAGGTAAAAAGCCTGTTCTGATTACATATTAATGTAAGGAACAAGTAGTTGTGCCTACCCCCGCTTGCATTGCTGACATAACTGGCATTGAAAGCCACCTGACGTCACCCATGCGTCACTGCGGTAACATGACTGTAAACTGGCGGGACTCGGAGCGGACTTGTGCCGGGGGAAAGTTGTCTTGGGTTTCATTGTTCCCGCAAAACCTTCCTGTGTAGAGATCGTATAAAAGCTCCTAATTCTAAACTAATAACATGACGAAACGCATTTTGTAGTTTCTCAATCAAATTAGTATCCATGTTAAATTTTCGGTCATCTGAATCGTCTTTGATTCATAATTTTTGTACCAGTGGCATAGACTTAAAGATATTTCATCATCATCATCATAATCATGATTGTCGCTCCCATCTGTTGACGATGCGGCAACCACTGCTTTCTTCTCTATTCTGCCCATCGCTTGCCTCCAGATCGCTCCCTCCAAAGTGAAAAAATCATTATATGACAGATAATATTATCTATAAGAGACACTACAATACAGTACCCAGTAGATGTTCCTCCTCCAGACGCCTCTCCCACACTTCCACGTAGTCGTACTCACAGTTGGGCTCATACTCCAGTTTAAAGGTGTCGAAGGTCAGCACTACTGACGACACCGGCACACCGATAGCGATTGTCCAGTTGCACCGCAGGTCGCTGTCGTAGTTATGCGGAAAGTTCGGCGAGCTAAACGCCCCTGACGTATAAGTCAGGGTCGAACCGCAAGATGGACTCGTAGCTACAAGGGCACAGTTTTTGAGTCTGTAGAAGATATCTAAGCCACGAAACGCACCCCAAAACAGTACTAATACAGTACGACAAAATCCAATCTCAACCTACTCATGCACTTCCAATGCTTGATGCTGAGAACGAGATACATACAGCCCGCACCCCTAAACCAGCAGCGCCGCCGAAAACAATACAAGGTCGTACTAAAAGTAACTACATGTATATACGGCAGTACATACAAATTGACCTCACCTTCCGTTGATGGATGTAACATAAAGATAAGGACAGACACAGTCCACACACCGCAGACCTGTCCGCACATGACTGGAGAAGAAAGAAATGACTAACGTCGTAACTCGATTCTTCGATCTTCTGATCGTATATCCATACCACAAATTCATGAGGACTAAAATATTTATAAGAGAGTACATTATTACAAGTACTTTACTTGCACGTACATGTTTCATCTGAGTATGGCGTGATAATGATTCCATTTCAATGGATTTTCATCATTCACTATCGCTTTCTCCATAAATAATTAATCAAGGACAATATATATTATTGGATGTAAACTGTTTGTTGATAAGGCGTTTTAGTAGCTGATGGTATAATTTGAGAATGGCTCATTGGTGCAAAGTCAATGTCCCTTTAATGTTGCAACTTTACAGACCTCTTCTAAATATACTCGGCGACTGGTTGCGTAGCTACCTCACAACTGGCATACAAGTCGTGTGCATGTAGACTTCAGAGAGGTTAAACTTTTACAAATATCGTCGGAGACTCGTACGGTATCTGTAAATGTTTGTATCTTGTGTAGTTTTATAACTCCAGTCCAGTGCAACTTAACTTCCTGACAGCTAACAAAACCACGTAATGGGGCTCTGTGGATGTGACACCTAAATTACGCTAAAATGGTCCTGTTAGTCATACAAGCACTGAACAATTTTCCTGTAGATTTTTGCGAGAAGAATTTAGCCATTGAAGTTACAAAATAATTCAAAGCCTGTACGATGTGCGTTTGAAAACGGTTGTGTCGTCAACGAAAGGGAGGGCTATACATAACACAAAACGAAGTACTTACCGTTTGGGTTAGATATAAACAGTGCCATCCGTTTAGTTAACCTCTTATACCAGAACCCTTTGTGCTCACTATGGTGGAAATCAAGGCGCTTTACGGATCTACGAGAAGTCACCGGACTGCATTTCTGCCTAATGTTAGGTGTGATTAGCCTTCTGTCCGTTCTTGGTAGAGATCTGGGTGGTTATGACTATGATCCAGGTCTGACACGTTAAACAACACGCCCAACTGTCAGCATTGACTGATGGACACGTGGCAATAGGGCTGTCAAGAGCAACAAATAACAATGTTCTATTGACTGAAATCGCTTGGCTGAACTCATTGATATTATGCCTTGGGCGCGGTCTCCTTCCTCGTAGGGTTTTCATGAGGTAGAATTTTCATGGAGACTGTGATGATGATGTGACAGAATCAACCTCCGACAACAATCTATTTTTACCTTTTCGGTAACGGCATAGCGGAATATTGTACGATATACATGGTACTAGTACCCTCGACTATTCCAAGAATATGTCGTCAGTTTGTAATTGTACGACTAATGTGGCCGCGCCCTTAGCCTATTAAAAATTAAACAAAGGTGAACCAGTCTGCAGGTAAACATCTGCGCTTATAGCTAAGTTCACACAGAGGGGTCCTTTCAAAATGTTTTCAATCATTTACGGCATACAAGGTTTAGGCACATTTATACGTGTCACCTGCACATCGTCAAGTTGACAGATGGCGTCTCAAAGCTGATCTCATAAAGCTTGTTATATCCAAGATTGAAGTCTATCCTTTGGCCACATCAAGTAAATTTTATGGATGACATCCACCACAGACTCCAAATGCAATGCGATATGGCGGGAAAAAAACAAGGCGGGCAAAAAAAAAACCCCAACAAGATTCCTAAATTTCCAAATTTTGACATCATAAACCTTCTTAAAACAAGAAATGATAGCTATATTGTGCTACGTTTTACTGCCAACTGTTACAACATCCATTTGTCACTGAAACAGAAAAATAAGTTTTCAATCATTGTACAAATGGTTTTGATTCAGTTGGAACACCACATATACACCACCATCACATATAAAAGGAATAAAATACTTCTCTGCATCAAAGTAAAGGACAACATAAATCAAAGCCTTGTCATCTCCTCTATTCATCTGCCATCCACGTTTTGGCATAGCAAGACATCTTTGCCCATACCATGCTTGGCATGTTGACCACTGTCAGACAACAAATTAAAATTTCTTGTTTTTCCCCCAAATCAGGTAAAAATTAATGTGTGCTGACGTTGTCCATAAAAATGACTTGCTGTGGTCTTATGTCTGATACTTGTCTGCTCTTGTCACTGTTCATCCTTAGCCACTGTTATTTTAAACTATTAGCACACCACAAATATTATAGGCTGTCCACAAACACCTTTGGGTTTTTGTGGCCTTCAAGCTCACAAACCTCCAGGAAATTTACTTTGGGAGATGAATTAAAGAGCACAGTCAGGTAAGTTTTAATGGCAATAATGCATGCACTGTATCAATCATCTGCATATCTTTTTCACAGTTCTTCTTCTTCTTTTTCACAGACAAATACTGAAAGTTCACCTTATTATCAAACTAGAATGTTGATATCAAGAATCAACAGTTTGGCAGATGTTACCCGACAAAGGGTGACACTATGATGTACATGTACATTTTTTTGTAATAGCATTTGCCAATATCCATTACATATCTTACTAGTAATGAGAAAATTTTGGCCCCAAACAAATGCATCCATGTTAAGATAAACTAATCAAAATTGCCACCAAACAATCCTGGATCTAATCAAGATATAGGAAATCTGTGTACTATCATCCAGTCTTAATTACACCTACAGTTGTATTCTCCATGTACTTTTTTTACATACGAGTTGCGTCGAAGGGTGGTTATACTGGTTATACTGATACAGATAGATGAACATACTTGAGCACACTGGCACCATTGTTTGATGTAAGCAAATAACACTGTGTTACTTACTATATGTTAGTATATTCTGATATACACAGAAGTTGATCCATTCTACAAGTGATCACACACTTGCCTGAAATGGCCGATAAGCTACATGTAAGAGTAAGGGAATGTTCATTAGGTTAAGTCATCAGCCCTGCGTCTTTTCTTCCCAGGACCGCCCTCTTCAGAAGACCCTCGTCTCTGTTGGTCCTGTAAAGAAGTTAACAAACTGGTTATTGAAGATAGTGGGTGGGAATAAGAGCTCAGTATACTGGTTTATTTCAAGGTTTGCATGTTAGCTGATACAGATTGAATGCTCTGAGGGAATTATTTGTACTTGATTATTCAGGTTACCGAGACATATTCCTTCCTTGAAATGTCCATAAAGCTTTTGCCTGTACAAAAAAAACAACAGAAGTCCCCTGAACACAATCATAGTAGATCCTGCGGTAAAACAGTTTCAACAGGAGTTACCTGCATTTTTCTCGTTTGCAAGTTATGCATCAATTTAGATATGCATGTTACATAGCTTACACTTCAGACTCATTCTTTATTAGTCACTGAGGAAAGATAGCAGATGCTTGTATCAAGTAATATCACACAACAGAAGTGTCTGACCTCTGGTCTGCGTGTGGTCTCTCTCAGTCTCAGCTGGGTCTTCCCAGTGTCTGCCGTCTGCACCATGAGCTGAGTGGCCAAGAATTGCTTATGTTGTTTGAATGTAGGAAGAGGACAGAGTCAGTGAGAAAGAAGAGCACACCATAGCAAATAATGTCCCCACATTCTCATTAGAAACCTATACTTCACCAAAACCAATTTATTTTCCATGCTTCATCACCATCATGCATCCCAAACCAGACTTGTGCCCATGTTTAAGCCAGCATGACACTAGCTGAATTTGTTACCACCTGAAGGTCTCAAATTTCAAAACCATGGGAGGGTCAAATTTTACAGCCTAAAAATCTACCCTATCACATTAAACAGGCTCTGTGAACATCAGCCAATCAAAAAAATTCCTGAAGTGATTGAGTCGAATTGCTGCTGATAATGTCATGTAGAGATGGCACACTTCTCAGACAAACTATTTTTCCTGCTGTGTGATGCTGGCTATATTACAAATATTGATGTACCAAGCTGACAGGAAAGAGAGAAAATTCACACCACACAAGAGGACACCATGTTCTATGGTAAATTACTATGTAATACACACAACATAACAATAGAGTTCTACAAGACTTAGTCCACTAACAACTTAATGACTGTTTTGAGTTCAGATGGTATGATTACACCTAACAAACTTGAGAGGTAGCTACTACCTACATGTTTGTGTTAAGGCCATGGGTACTGGCCCCCTACCACTCATTATGGCTTGCCTGGCAATAAGTTATGACAATGTTAGCATCTGTAACTTGTAGTATTGTAGTTAATTCACTTACTGCCTACCACAGCCAAAGCATTCTGTGTGTAGAAGCCCCTGTCTAAATACTACTGGGATTTATAGCATACATGTAGCAGGTATCAATTGTATATCTTGTTGTAATGTCATAAATAAAGACTGCAACATGGTCTAAACATGGAAACACCTGTAGCCATCTTGTTCATTCTGGATAAAATAGCATTGCCTGGGATAAATGTTATCAGCTGTAAAGAAAGCTTTAGAGAACTTTCAAAATCTACACTATCAAAACATTAATTGTGTTTCTCTTGGGTAACTATTTGCATTGATTACAAAATGGCTACAGATGGCTCACAAATGAGTAAGTCAGACCTCAATTTAAGCCATACCAATTTGATTTGTTGGTCCACAGATTCTTGCAGGAAACCAAGTCAACATGCTAGACTTGTTTAGATTTCAAACAGTAAATCTTTAACTTTTTATAACTCAATGCATTGATAAATGTAAAAAAACTGTAAGAACTATCAATACAAGGACTTTTTTCAACTGTTCATTGTTGCCAAAATATGGGCATTTGGGGGACAGAAAAAACAATGAAGTAGGCATATCCGAGAACCAAGACATTATATTGGTGTGGCCTTACCTGGAATGTACCTACCTGTTGTAAGAGATGTTGACTACTACAGTTCAACCTACCTGGATTTGCTGCATGACGTCCCTCTGCATCTCCACAGCCATGTGGTAGACATCGTGGTCCGAGTTGTTATACATGATGGCATTTTGGAACATCAGCATGATGTCCCTCTGGAATTCTGCTGTGGTGCGGATCAAACCAGTCTCAATGTTTTTCTTGATCGTCGACAAATCCATTGGCCTATTTTGTAACAACAAGGATTTAATAACAACACTCATATAAACGTATGCACATGAGAAAAATTATAACATCAGGACAGTTGCTCCATTGCACTATAATGCATTGACTTGAGGGGGTTGACTTGCCTGTCTCCCCATGCAAAATGACACAAGTTACTACCAATACTGATGTTCTGCCTCCCCACCTGAACACAATGCTGTGATATCCCGGTGCCTGGTCATCTGTTACAGGGTGGAGGAATACGTTGGCATACTTGTGTGAGGCGGCAGCTCTCCACACCATCATGATAGCCTTCCGCCAGGCCCGCTCTGCTTTCAGCGTCTCCTGATCATCACTACTGCAACCAGACCGGAAGACACCAACATGTGAAATATTCATGTCTTATTCATGTAAAGATGTGAATGAAACAACAACGGTGGTTCATTTCCCTGTAATTCTATTTCCTAAGCTAAGATAATAGTGGTAGAGTTGAAGCAAATGCTACAAAACATACGTAAGTATACCATAAGGCTTTAGCATGTATGTTAAATGAACCATACAATCATCCAGCAGGAGACCATGTTATGGCATGTGTCTTGCATTTTGCACTTATCAGACTCCAAAGGTAATTATTGAAAGGTACACTGTGACCTTTCAAATTCATGACTATGCATATATGTCTTACTGTTTGAATACTGTACTTCAGAATTGTTTCAACCACTAGTTTAAAACCACCCTTTTCCTCCTACCACAAAAGAAAGCCAAAGAAAGGTTCACTATCTTATCTACAGTACACACAGTAGACAGAGGATAGAGGTACATGTCAGATACCATTGTGAGAAAGATGCAGGGCTGCTGGGGAGAGAGTCAGACTGGAAAGATGCTGCCAGTGGATGAGGTCCTGCAGCACTGATGCTGGAGTTATCATCACTGTCCTGAGGACGGCCATCCTCACTCTCCGAGTACTCCACCTCACTCCGCGTGTCCTCCTTCCCAGGGTCGCCTGTGTCACTCCCCTCCACTGGGTCTCCTTCCCGGTCACCTTCATCCTGTGGAACATGGAACAATTACAACATCTATCCAGAGGAATAGGTTTAAATGTAGTATGTAGGTCCTCAACTTTTTCTTTACCTTACCAAACTACATTGTAGTTGTTACTAAATGAGACCAAGTAGGCAAAAGTCTAGACCAAGTAGGCAAAAGAGAGCCCTTACTGGTTCTTGCCTTGCTCGAGATCGTGTGCCCCTTCGGGATCCTCTGGGTCGACCTGTATAAACACATGTCAAAGGAAATCTATGAAGTATGATCATGTAAACTTACTAACAAAATCAGAGATTTCATACTTCTGGCAGTTATTGGTTATTTGGTGCTTTTTCAAAATAAGTTAGTAAGCACTGACCTCTCTGGCCCTTCCTTTTTACCGCACTTCTGGGTGTTTCCTTGACTTCATCCACTTTGGCTGTGGGAGTGGCTTCAATCTGGGACACTGGCTCTTCTTTCACCCGGACAACCTCCTCCTGGACAACTTGTCTAGCTTCTTCCTTGATCTGAGGAGTTGAGGGGGTGGGTGTGGCAGACGGAACACTGGAAGAGGTTTGGCTGGTCGGCTGGGGCTCAGGCACTGGCTCCTGAAAAAAAATAGAACGTTGTACGTTTGGTGCATATGCAACGTCCATGCAATCACTTGATCTTTTTCAGCCTGACTTCCAACAGACTGAGTGTAATTTATGTACATATACCTCTATCTTAGCTTGAATGTTCACCAATGTTGGTAGAAGTCATTCTGACTCATAGTTGACTTATAATTGCCAACAAAAAAAGAATTGGACTTAAAGATTTTGACTAGCCAACTCAAGGTCTTTTTCAAGGGATGGGTAACCTAAGTTGAAAGTGGAAAGTTGGGTTGGTCTAATCTTGTTTTGTGTTGGCAATTACAGTTCAACCTTAATTAATAATATACATCCATCAATTTATTTATTATGGAACAACTACATAGAACATGTACATGTACAGTCATGTATACTGCATAGTAGAGTTTACCTGTTTGACTTTAGGTTGCTGCTGTGCTGTTACAGGTGCTGGTGGTGGGCTGGACACTGCAGGGGTTTGCTGTCTGGTGGCAGGCGGTGTCTTGGTCATCACATGCACCGGTTGGCTGGCGGTGCTTTGAAGGTTCGAGACCATCTCTAAATTTGGAAAGATTACAGAACAGAAACTTTGTACATGTTAAACTAATGAGCTTAATCTCCGAAGCTCTAGTGGTGAGTTTTGTCCCTAATCAGTACAGTGTCTATACAATTGTAGACAGTAATGTATGTACCTGCTAGATGACTGTTAATGTCTTATCAGTGTAAAAGCTGTGTTTGTGTTTGGTCAGAAGGCTACAATGTATGTTTATTATCAGCAAATGGTTTACTTGTTATTACTATTTGATAGGAGGGGAAACAGATGCACAGTTTGTACTCTACATTACATCTACAAGTGAAGAAAAGTACACTATGAGTAGGGCCTAGGAAAAAAATGCTGTGTTTCCAATTTCAGTTCCAGGATTCTAGGGATGTAGGATAGGTACAAATTCCCTTTTTTCCAGATTTTGGCTGAAGTGATACAAAAATAGTTTAACTATGAAAAAAGGTCATACGTATCAGGACCAGGGCTGTCTCTAGGTCTCGTCCCACCATTTGCTTAACAATGTGCAGAAGGGACAAATACATGTATTATCTGACAAGATATTCTCAATAACAATTTTCTTCTGAAAATGCGTGAAATAGTGGTTTGGAATTCAGATGTCAGCAGTTGACCCCCCAAAAGGCTTGAGTTTTTGATGGGTTTTGGGGGGAGCCGGAAACACAACATTTTTACCTCAGCCTAGTCACTATGTTAGAATGATGAGAGACCACTCCCTACCTTGGGGATGCCCATGAGAAGGCGACTGAGGAGGGGGGGAGAGGGGGTTGGGAGAGGGTAAAGGAGGCTGGCTGCTTTTCTGATGATGTGCAGCAGCAGGAGCAGTCTTATTAAGTAATCTGGAGAGGGTGGGAGCCCCTGTAGGGTGAACATGGAACCCAACTCAGACTCAGTCAGTGATGATTGCAGGAAAGACAGTCTGGCAGAGTCTATGTTAAAAAATCTATCCATGCAAAGATAGAGTATACTAAATTGAGGGAATCTAGCAGGTTAGGATCAATTATATAACTACATGTCAAATGGCTACAATAAAAAAATGTGAATAACAATGTAGTAAGTCTTAGTGTAGAAGGGAAGAGTCTAAAGTTGAATTCTACAAGGTTAGCTGTTATTTAACAGAGGCAATTAATCTACAACATTATGAATCATTGAATATGGTATTTCATTATGTAAAAATGTACAAATGTTTATATGCTTTTTGCTGAAAAAAACACAATATGTGCACCTGCAGAAGGTGAGCTTGGCACAGCTGTAGCAGCTGGAGACACCTGGCTCTGTCCCACCGCAGCTGCTGGGCTCTGCAGGGGGGCTGGCATGACCCCTGACCCTTCCAGCATGGAATGCTGGGAAGTAGGTGGAATGGTAAGTGGGGGGAGAGGCTGTGGCACGGAAGAATGGTCATGCTCCTGTGGGTGAAATGTGAGATATCTTAGATGAAATATATTACATTATATTACCTCTTAATAACCATAACTGTATTTTGACTACCTGTCATGAGCTCCATTGGAGGCACTACCCATATGGATCCAAGATAGATAAATAAATTGAGGCAGGACCTTAGGCATGAAAAGCTACATGTACATGTAAGCACTTTGTCAAGTAAACTTTACTATCATCGTCCGTACTTGATACAGGACATACCTCAAATCCAAATACATTATAAAGTATGACATTGTCAAAAACAGAATGATGCTTAGGTCTATCACAATGCTTTGGGTCAGTCAGTCATGAACTGAATGATTCATTTGTACCAAAAAGATTTTTCAGAAGGAAGAAAAAAAAGTTTGTGTTATTCTCACAGAGAAAGACACAATGAACCTTAGACAGGAAGGTTACAATGTCCTTACAATTCTTTGTTTTCTCTGATTAGTTCATTTGCTCAATCACTCACTCACTCGCTCACTCACTGTTACAAGGGCTGGACCTACAAATTGTTAACTATTTTCACCATTCCCATTGTAAGACCTTTCATAGTACCACAATTTCAACCTGTACAACAGAAGGTGTAGAGATGTAAAGGAGAAGATCACATAACTGTTAGAACAAGACAGCTGCAACATGAGCTAAGGCAAGAAGGTGTAGCAGGGAGTAAATGTGCTGTAGGGTTAAATCATGGAAAACAATAAAAGATACGGGACGCTGAGACAGACTGACCAGGGGGGCTTGGGTCAGACCCTGCTGCGCCAGCTCTTGGTGTTTCGTTTTCAGGAGGGACGAAAGAAGTGGCGACGGAGGTGGCTGTTTCTGGTACGACGTTGTTTTGGTGGGCGTCTGGACGGCATCTTGCTGTTGCGGGGGCAGGTTTGGAGAGGGGAGGGGCGATGGGAGGGGGGCAGTGGGAGGTTCTCCCTATGTGGCAGAAGGTGGTACATGCAAAGGAAAAGAATAGAATGAATGAATGAATGAGCATGAAGAAATGCCAGCCAAAAACCTAATTAAATCAGGCGCACAATGAAAGACTTGGTGCTTAATGTGTGAAGCAGCCTTTGGAAGGTCAGTAGGCATACATGAATGTTAGTTTTGTCAATTGTAGCATACAACTCAACCTTATATATACACTTCATGATCAGAATAACTTTGATACTTGTAAGGTGTTTTGAAGAGCATACTGCAAACATACTGTAAGATGAATTATAAGAAGTTAGGCCTAGCTAAGGAAGCATCTATTATACCAATAAGCACCAAGTATTAGTTGACACCAAACACACCATGAGTATCAACTGAGAGTCCTGAAAAAAACATGTGCATGGTAACAGAACATGGTGCATTCATTTGTTCTTTGACACTCATTCTGTATCTATTCAGTAATTTTAAAACATAAATCATGTAAATGTTCTGTGCTACTGGAATGATGGAGAAACATGTTGTTTGCCTGCCTTAGAATGTAGATACTACTGACTGCATCTCATGCATAGATTGTCAACCAATTATTCAGCAATGTTGATTGCCATGTACTGCCATAGGAAATGACTTTTGAACCCATTGTTAGTTACACAACATACATATACTGACCTCAACAGTTTCAGGTGCAGCATCTGCTGGCCGTTCCTGCGCAGCTGCAGAGCTGGAGGCTGCAGCTGGCAGCTGGAGATGTGGTAGGTGCTGCGGGGCCTGCTGTCTGATCTGATGCATTGGCCTTTTACCCTTTTGTCCTTAAAAAAGGAGGTACATGTAGTGAGCCTACCCTCCTTATCAGGGCTTGAACTACCTTTCTGCATACCTGGACTGGAAAATAACTCAACCTTTCAGACTTACCTCCATTTTACTTTTGTCTAAATCATTTCTTCCCCATGTATTCTTTTTTTTATAACCCATACATGGCCACAAAATTTATACAATACACATACAATGTATATGCATACTTGTATACAGACACACAACATTGTATACCCATTTAAATAGACAATGGTCTATATTTTCTAACCATCATGCAAAAGGAGAAAAGGAAAAGAAAGAGAAGAAAGAAAAGTAAGACATACCAGTTGGGAATTCTGAAGGTTGATGTAAGTGTCCTTACAGATATAAGAGTGAAGGAAAGGTACGAGACTTTGTTATACAATAATACAAATTTCCATCAGTAGATCTACAGAGCTATTTCTCTTTCACAAAAATGAATGTTGAGGTGGCAAAAACATATTTCTGACATGTAGTCTTGATAGGTAAATGGAATAAATTACATG
>NW_017804454.1:0-5037 GCF_001625305.1 Branchiostoma belcheri
AATCTTTAATTCGCTCGTCGTTGTCCATTAATTGTGTATTGTCTCACTCGTAGTACAATGTTCTGTACATTACAACATTTCAAACTTGGGACAGATGCAACACTCTGGTATAATCCTGATCCTGGTTTAACCAGGCGCGCCTTGAACAAAATCCTCACAGGACACTGCTGACAAAAGTGACATGTACCACTTTAAAAATCAAAACAGAGCAAAGATACTTTGCTGATATACTCTTTGGTAGCATTGTAACTTATCTGATTTTTATTGGTAAGGTGCACGATCTTTTTTTTTAGACACCGGCCCATTTTATGACAAGACAAATAAGACAAACAATAAATAGCTGAAATACATATACAACTATGGCGGCATTAACGTTTTGTCTGTGACCAATTTAATGCCTGAAAAAAGTAACGTTATACTGCTGTCAGAACAAAAAAAACTAAAATTAAAATTGGTCATTACCTTCGCCAAGAAGGTTATGTTTTCAGAGGCGTTCGTGTATGTGTGTGTGTGTGTGTGTGTCTGTCTGTCTGTCAACAGCATAACTCGAGAAAGCTTAGATGGATTATCTTGATATTTGGTAGGTGGGTAGGTCTTGATGAGACCTCAAAATGATTAGATTTTGGGCCCCCTGGCGGCTTGTCATGGTACTGCAGCTGAACTTCCGGTTTTGATATCTCATGATCCAGACATGCTAGGGTGACGAAATTTAGATGGCAGGTAGCTCTTGTGCTGGGGATGAAGTGACATGAGTTTGAGCCCCCTAGTTGCTTGCTCTAGAACTGCAGGGGGGGTTTAAAGGACAAATGTTAAAAGAGATAACTCAAGAACCGATTGATGGATCATGGTGATTTTTGGTATGTAGGTAGCTTGAGTGATGCTTGACATAATGATATTACAATTATGCAAATATTGATGTAATTTGCATAATTAATGAGGAAATTCTATAAATCAGCTGCATACCATGATAGGAAGTTCAAGCTTGTAACATATGTTATTAAGAACGAGAAAAACACAGGCAAATATCGATTATGCAAATGAAGACTTAATTTGCATAATTAATGAGAAAATGTTATAATTGCATAGTAGTAACTGCCTGAAATTTCAAACTTGGGATGTTTGAAAGTTAAGTGAAGGTGAACATAATTAAACATAACTTATTCAAATAAGGACCACATTTGCATAATTTATGAGGAAATGCTATAATGGCATTCTTTGTTAAGATAAGACTGTCTTTTGGTGTAGAATATGATCAACAGACTGATATAATTCATGCAATCGAGGATCCTATCTGCATAATCAGGGTGATTAGTATATTTCTTATTTATAAAGGCTAACATCATTTGGCGAAGGTATGAGATCGTGGAACTCTAGTTTTTAATATGTTTTGTTTAGAAGGACACACTCTGGTGGTTTTATCGCCGATCTGTTTTGATCGTCAGGTGTTCTTTATGATTCTGACAAAATTAACAAAAATGTTATTTAGAAAACATAGCAAGTAACCTGTATATAGTCTATGTCACACAATCTCTCACTATCCTTCAAAGGTCTGTCAGATGCACGATGTAGTCAGGCTAGTTTGTACAGTCGAACCTGCAGAAAGGCTAGCGGATAGGGCGGTGATTATTCACGGGTCAATGTAGCCGCACTGGCCGTAAAGAAAAGTAGACAATACGGGACCATTGTGACAAGGGAAAACTTCTGAATTGGCGTAGTAGAATGATTACTGCCATATCCACTATCCCCTTTGCAATGTTTATATACACATAAAACAGTACTTACATCAAATACATGATCACATCAGTAAAGCATACACCGTTTAAAGCCGTTGCATTGCAGAAAATGTAAATGTACTGGGCCGCATATGGTTTTCCGTTGAAATGACCCGGGCTTTCGTATACCTTAGGTCACGTTGAATCGTACAGTTCATTGCACAGTAAATTGCCCTGTTGCGTATTCAAACACATATTTTATCTCTTGGGGACTATTGAATAATATCCCTGGGTTAAACTTATTTCCTACCATTTGTCATTAACTCTGGTGTGTTCGATCTGGTGCATGTGGCACAGTGTACTTCTATTGACCTTTGCTGTCGCTTTTCTCCCTGAGGATTAGTTCTAAAATGTCCTGCACCAGGTTTTCCTTGGTCTGCTGCTTTAATTTTTTTTGTTTTGTGGTACCCAGTTGATGGTTGTTTTGCGTCATTTTGTGTAGGTGTCTTGGTAACAGTAGAATGTATACTGCTCGTCGCTTTTTTCTCTGTTATAATGATGTCATGACTTTGAGTGTTGACATGGCCTGTCTCAGAATTTAATGTGAAAAAAATGCAATTCTTTCTATAATGTCACAAAGTATGCAGTGCTGTGGCTCTGAAAGTTGAAAAAAACGGCAATCTCGTACAATTTTAAAATCAGAAGACTGGGTGTGTTCTTTCACAGTTGGATGACGCTGCGTCATAATGACATAATTGTTGCAAAACGCGGTGTCACAGCAAGTTTGTCACACTATGATAGTGTCTATGTACCTTGACGCGTAGGAAATTGGTACCTCCTGCTTAAATGTTTGGATTACCCTTTTTGAAGGTGAGTTCATTTTCTTAAAACATGATGGTAGGGCAATTGTCAAAATAACAACGTAAAGTCGTCAAAATATTCTTTCAGCTAAATTTAGATAAAATTTAAAATGAAAAAAAAAGGTTTTGCAGTGAAGCCTAGAAGTCTGAGGCCTAGAATTCCCAGTGTGGTTCGATCACTCACGATCAACTGATTTAGAACAATTTTAATAGTGCTTCTTTCAAGGCTTACGATTTTTATGTACGTTTTAACGACGTATACTAGCCAGGGTGCTGCTTCACTAATGCACGATGGAAATCTAGTTTCCCTGGTGCACATTGAACAAGAGAAGGGGATAAGGTATAACTCTATGCGTCTGTAGGCGCTTCGATTTTAGATGAACCATATCGACTTAGATATGGGTGGAAACACAATCTGATGATAACACCGGGATATGAAATGTGAGATTTCTGTCTTACTACATTTAATATGTTTTAGAGAATACAATCTTTAATTTTGTTTTATTAATACGAAGATATTTAAAATAACAGCGAATTGAAGAAAACTGTGAAACATGCAGTAGGAGGGAAACGAGCCAATAGGATTATATGATTCCGTTCTGCTTCGCTAATATACGATAGAAATCTAGTTTTCCTGGTGCACATTGAACATGAAAAGGGTATAAGGTGTAACTCTATGCGTCTGTAGGCGCTTCTATTTCAGATTAACCATATCGACTTAGATATGGGTGGAAACACAATCTGATGATAACACCGGGATATGAAAGGTGAGATTTTTGTCTTACAACATTTAATATGTTTTAGAGAACCTTTTTTTTGATACAGAGGATTGTATATCAAATTTCTCGGGAATCTTAGAGATGCGGCAGTAATTACTAACAAGTTTAGAGTCCTTCCTTTTAAATGTAGGAATTACAGAAGCATTTTAGTCGACAAGGGACCACGACATTCCAAAGTCGGGTTTTGAATAAGAGGAGAAAATATTAGGTAGGGAAATTGATTTTGTCGTATTCCTTCAGTCAGTTTGTTTATATATATCATAAACTTCGTGGTTCTACATGAGGGTTTGTAGATATTTGTTAGTGAACAGCGCTACATGGTAAATTCAAAAACGTTTTCTCGAAGCACTGTATAGAGGTTTTAAACACTATCTGGTTTTTTGGAAACACCTAATAATAGAAAGCTACACGGGAACTATGCTAATACTTGTTAGTAAATAGCACTGATTTGATTTGATTGGATTCATTAGACTGTATAAGACAGATGTATACAGCCAGGACTCCCCAACTAGGCAGAGGCTATTATAAAGGGCTAGCCCTCACAACAAGAACATAAACAATTCTGAAAAGGTAACAGTTAACAGTGTCGGTTACACTTCAGATAAATATGCTATTACATAATAGATGCTGCGATCTAACGTTAACAAGCTAGTAAATAACAATACATAGGCGTTGTAAGAGTATTTTAAGCACTTAAAAGCAATGTATGGGTATTGGGGACTACATCGGATTTTTGAAACACTTGATACTGAAGATCACTACATGTGAAATCGATCTAGTTGCCGAGGGTGGATTGTTGCAAAGCTTTAGATCTCATGCGCCCCCTATCGAAGGTTCTTAATACTGAAATGCTTTATGTAGCTGCTGAGTCTGAATGGTAAACAATGCATCTGGGCATATGTTGCAAAGCTATATATCACAAACGCCCCCTATCAAAGGTTCTTAGGACTGACATGTTTGCTGTAGTTGCTGAGGCTGAATAATAAACAATGCATCTGGGCATATGTTGCAGAGCTATATATCACGAACCGCCCCCTATCGAAGGCTGGATGGTAAACAATGCATGTGTTTTGCCGAGCTACAGGTTTAAAGGTCCCCTACTAGGAATTTTTCAGCAGTAGTTGCATGACTTCGGCTTCAATATATATACTATGGCGGGTTTTAAGTTAGTAGATCTTATTATGTTGTGGCACCAGTGCGTTTCTTGTGAAGTAGTGTTTTAAAAATGGTTTAACCTTCCCGCTGTACATTAAAGCACAGATTTGGAATTTATTATCATTTCATCATCATTTATTTATCTTTTTTTCTTAATAGTTAGAATGCCAAATTATTAAAGCAAATTACATTTAAGAAATATTATAAGAAAATGATGTTTAATAGTGATCCACGTGTTCCAAAATATGTAAACTATAAATGTAGGTGGATGCTACAAAATGCTGAAATAGAGTTCTACGACCTCTTACCTTACCTTCGCTTTTCAGTTAAACTTTTTGGTTGACTAAGAAGAAATATATTATTGTATCATTGATTATGAAAAAAAAAACTCATCATCTGCATGGCTTTTCTCAGTTGTTCAAGTTCTCTACCCAGGGACAGTCGTACACAGAAAGCTATTCCAGAATTGACTCACAAATTGTGCCCTGATTGGAATACATGTACGTTACGGTTAATGATGTTTATGTTTAC
>NW_017804454.1:9472-12260 GCF_001625305.1 Branchiostoma belcheri
TTTCGATCGTAATGGATACACTGGCGTTCTTAAACATTACTTTATTTCCGTTTATATATGTTTTATGTACTTATAATATGGCCATCAAATTTTCAGAGACTGGTTTATTAATACAATTAAATTCTAAAACTTAAAGGTAATTATGACGTCATATGAAGATGACGTTATAGCGATGACGTCCTATGATAATGACGTTATAGCTAATAATATGGTCCGCCATCTTGGATTTTACCAATGACGTCATCACATTAGCTTAGAATATGGATTTCAAATGATTTAACTTATCTTTAATTATGTAAGATATTTTGAATGTCAGAAAGGACAATTTTTTATATTTAAACCAAAAGGGAAGACAAAGACAAAAGTTAGTATAGGAAAGACAAATTCAGTGTGGAGAAGGAAAAATTTAGTATAGAAAATACAAAAGTCAGTGTATAAAAGATAAAGTAAGTTTAGGGAGAATTAAATCAGTGAGGGAAAGACAAAAATCAGTATAGAGAAGGCAAAAGTCAGTGTGGGGAAGACAAAAGTCATTTAAAGTTGACAAAAGTCAGTCTAAGGAAAACAAAGACAGTGTAAGGAAAAGTCAGTGTAGGAAAGACAACTCAGTGTAGCGAAGATAAAAATCGGTGTAGAGAAGACAAGTCTGCCTGTAGAAGGTAAAATTTATATCTACAATTTTTATGTCGCTATGGCATATTGTGTCGTCATTATGACGTCATAAATGTGATTTTATTGGCCGAAACCGTCTAGATAGAACATTCCCTGAAAACTTGATGGTATACAACATAACTTTACAAATAGTGTTTATGGCAGTATATTAGGGCACACTAAATCTTATGTTGCCCATAGCAACATTGGTGACATCAAAACATGACGACATGTATATTTGAGCTATCCGCCATGTTTGATGATCAATCTTGAATTTTCAAAAATAGTTTGTTTTCAGAAAAAAGCCTGAAATACATTGAAAACAGACTAAAGCCGATCACTTGAACCTTTTTTGTAAAAAAAGATGGAAGTATTAATCAAATTTTAGGAAAAAACTGTATATCCCTGTCCTAATGACATGGTCCGCCATCTTGAATGTTGACCAATGACGTCATCAAATTAGCACAAATTATGCATATTTATTATAAAATTTACATAAAATTATATGGGACGTTATTTATATTAAAAACCATGTTTAAGGTTGACAAAAGTCAGTCTAAGGAAAACAAAGTCAGTGTAGGGAAAAGTCAGTGTAGGGAAGACAACTCAGTGTAGCGAAGATAAAAATCGGTGTAGAGAAGACAAGTCTGCGTGTAGAAGGTAAAATTCATATATACAATTTTTTTGCCGCTATGGTGTATTGTGTCGTCATTATGACGTCATTAATGTGATTTTATTGGCCGAAACCGTCTAGATAGGTTTTTCCCTGAAAACTAAATGGTATACAACATAACTTTACCAATAGTGTTTATGGCAGTATATTAGGGCATACTAAATCTTATGTTGCCCATAGCACCACCGGTGATTTAATAAAATGAGGCCATGCTTATTTGAGCTATCCGCCATGTTGGATTATCAATCTTGAATTTTCAAAAATAGTTTGTTTTCAGAAAAAAGCCTAAAATACATTGTAAACAGACTAAAGCCGATCATATGAACCTTTATTGTAAAAAAAGATGGAAGTATTAATCAAATTTTAGGAAAAAAATCTGTATATCCCTGTTCTAATGACATGGTCCGCCATCTTGAATGTTGGCCAATGACGTCATCAAATTAGCATAAATTATGTATTCTTATTATAAAATTAACTTAAAATTATATGGGATGTAATTTATATTAAAAACCATGTTTAAGGCTTACAAAAGTAAGTCCAAGGAAAACAAAGTCAGTGTACGGAAAAGTCAGTGTAGGAAAGACAACTCAGTGTAGCGAAGATAAAAATCGGTGTAGAGAAGACAAGTCTGCGTGTAGAAGTTAAAATTCATATCTACAATTTTTTGTCTTTATGGCGTATTATGTCGTCATTATGACGCCATAATGTGATTTTATTGGCCAAAACCGTCTAGATAGGTTATTCCCTGAAACTAAATGGTTTACAACATTACTTTACCAATAGTGTTTATGGCAGTATATTATGGTGTACTAAGTCTTATGTTGCCCATAGCAACACCGATGACATCATAACATGACGTCATGCATATTTGAGCTATCCGCCATGTTTGATTATCAATCTTGAATTTTCAAAAATAGTTTGTTTTCAGAAAAAAGCCTAAAATACATTGAAAACAGACTAAAGCCGATCACTTGAACCTTTATTGTGAAAAGAAATGGAAGTATTAATCAAATTTATAGGAAAAAAAACCTGTATATCCCTGTTCTAATGACATGGTCCGCGTTCTTGGAATGGACCAATGACGTCATCAAATTAGCACAAATTATGCATATTTATTATAAAATTAACATAAAATTATATGGGACGTTATTTATATTAAAAACCATGTTTAAGGTTGACAAAAGTCAGTCTAAGGAAAACAAAGTCAGTGTAGGGAAAAGTCAGTGTAGGGAAGACAGTTCAGTGTAGCGAAGATAAAAATCGGTGTAGAGAAGACAAGTCTGCGTGTAGAAGGTAAAATTCATATATACAATTTTTTTTGCCGCTATGGTGTATTATGTCGTCATTATGACGTCATTAATGTGATTTTATTGGCCGAAACCGTCTAGATAGGTTTTTCCTTGAAAAATAAATGGTATACAACATAAGTTTACCAATAGTGTTTATGGCAGTACATTAGGGCAT
>NW_017804455.1:0-7136 GCF_001625305.1 Branchiostoma belcheri
ATATGTTAACAATAGAAGTACTAGTTGACATCCATGTTAGCACACAATAATTACAACGGAATTACAACTAGAAATGTTTAGTGTCTCTTATATAACATTGGGTAAGTAATAAGACGTTACGTAATTCATTTTCAGTTCATCATCATGTTGTTTACACTTAATTGTTATCAGTATATAAATCAGAAATAAGCATTTTCCTCATTCTGTGCAATCTGAAATGCAATAAAAACATATTACGCTCATTCCACGGAAAAATACTGCCACACGTAGGCAGCGGGCCACCACCTTTAAAGGCGCATCATGTAACATTTTTGCACGGAAAAAGTTTTCCAATGGAACAAAATCTTCGTGTGATTAAAATTTCACTTCCACTTTTCAACATATTTAATTTTGAGCCATTATCTCAGTCATTTTTGACATCCATGGCTAACACTAAATCAGCCCACACGAGGCGCACTCAGATTGTGGTACCACCACAAACTATTAGGATGAAAAAACATGACTAACAGCTGTGTTTCAAGCTTTTAAACATACTTGTAGACGTTAATTTTGGAATCTTCATTTCCTGAATGACATTTTGGCCACAGCAAGTAACGTGTACGGATGACATCAGCGTGCGCAATAATTTTCGCCTGATGTTGAAAAAAAAAGATTTTTTTTCCCCTCTGATGGTGGTCGGCGTGGCGAAAATGAGCAAATATGTTGTAAATGCCTATCGGTTAGGAGACCATCAGGGATCCAGCAAACTTGAGGCACAATTGTTCACTTCAGTGATCGTAAATGTTGACACTGACAAGTTCCATCGCATCCAATTCAGTCCAGAATAGTAGCTGCCCATGATGGTACGACTAGCCTTTTTGCTAGAATTTCTTGTTAATTGAGGTCTTTACGTACACATCTACAAGAATGGGTAATACTTTACACACCTACAAGGATTAAAGATCTGAAAGGTTGTGATATCACGTTTTGTGACCTCATCGAAGGCTTATGAGCTCAAAATTAGAAAATGACAGAATCCGCCATTTTTCGCCCTATCGCATTGGATTTGGAGTCTGTGGTGGATGTCATCCAAACAATTTAATTGCTGTGGCTTTATGTGCAATGTAGAAGCGTTGAATCAACTTACTTTCTGAGGCGCCCTATTGTTCAAATGACTAGAATAAAAGCTTAGATTCATATCATTATATGATAGGTCCAAATTCATATCATATAATGAAAACTGACCATCAGAACTGGTTATTTTGCAATGGGCGTCTCTTAAGTCGAGTTTTTCCTTGACTCTTTTTTTAATTTTACATTCTTTCTTATTCTTCTTTCTTTCTTTCTTTCTCTCTTTCTTTCTTTCTTTCCTTCCTTCATTCAGGCATTTAGTTTATTACTTACTGGTGTAACCTTTATCCATGGCCTACATATACTAGCCTCTATGACATCGGCAGGCGGCTGGAATGAGTAGAAATTGGCCAGATAGAGAGATAGCATGCCGGGGGGGTGGTCCGCTAGCGAGTACAGTTTGCCACACCCGAAAAAAATGTACTCTCTAGTGGACCAATTCCCCTGGCATATGTCTCTAATTGGGCCAATATCTACTTTTTTAACCGCCTCCCGAAGCGTGGTAAAGGCTACATACACACACACACACACACACACACACACACACACACACACACACACACACACACACACACACACACACGACACACACACACACACACACACACACACACACACACACACACACACACACACACACACACACACACACACAATGCTCCCACGTTGATTAACTAGTACTGCCGACCAGGCGAACTTTACCAACCGACCTGGGGAGGTTATAATAATTACATCCGTCCTCGGAAGCAATACCTTATCATATTTGTCTTCCTGACCGGACGAGACGCAATCTAGAACCGAGTGCTTCTGTCCACTCCTGGCGCAAGTACTGTACAAACAGACCGTTTTTTGTAAGGCCATGTTGATGTGATTTTATGGATGACATCCATGCGCGCATGAATTTAAGTTTTTGACAATACTGTAAATTGTACATAGTAGCAAATACATTACGTAAATGGCCAAAATGCAGATATTTGAAAACGATACTAATGTCGTACAATGCCAAGATCATTCTTCCAAAGGTGTGTACGTAAATGTGAAGACATGAAAATGAAGAGTCCTTTATTTGTCCATATCATGCACTATGAGTATTTTTCAACCTTCATGACCACGTAGATTTCATAATGAAGGCAATTTTTTGCGAAATGTTTTTTTTCGCACGCTTGCATCAGTTTCGGGGTTCCCAGATGATGTTATCCATATAATGAAATCAACATGGCCAAGCAAGCCGTCAGGGAGCCCAAAATCTAATCATTTGGAGGTGTTATCAAGTCCTAACCAACCTTCAAAAATGAAAACCATACATGTACGCTTTTTCCAGGTATTGTGTTTATTGACAAACACACACAGACACACAGGCACACAGACACACACACAAGCACACGCACGCACACACACACAGACACACACACACGCACACGCGCGCGCGCACACACACACACACACACACAAAGAGACACACACACACGCACGCACACATGAACATCACCCAAAACATAACCTTCTTTTCAAAGGTACTTACGCCATTTCCCGACAGGACCCTTCACACCTGGGTTGATGGACATGTGCAAACTTGTACAAGGCAGGGGGTTAATTGAAGCGACACAGAGGAACATGTTTATCAGCCGGGCTAATAGCGAGTAATGCACTTTGCTTTCCAAATATTAGCTCAGCGTATCGATTATACTTCTTTTAATTAACGGCATTAATCCAGAGGTAGACTCACACGACAAAAGTAGGGCTTAAGATAAAGCTTATAAATCTTCTGTTTTTCTTCATTTTATTGTACATAATACGTTTTTAAGAGTACTTTTGACACCGAGTTGTCTGTGTTTGTTCCTAGTGTATAGCGGCGGGGGTAGAAGTGTTGTTTCTTTGTTGCAAACCGTTATTAGAGGTTTTGGCTAACATTGATAAGAAAGGCTTTGTGTTGTGTGTAAATACAGGCGTCATATCTTAGAAGGTTTTCGGTATCAAACCTAATTTGAAGTGAGGTGTTTTGTTGGTAGTTCCGAAATGGATTCGTGCCTAAAGTGCTTTGCTGTGAGGAGAGAGCAACGGAAGAACAAATAAAGGGATACAAAAATCGATTTTATTTTCTTTGGGTGGGGTATATTTTAGTGGGAGTAGGTTTTTTTGAGGGGGGGGTGAGTTATAGTATAGTGTAAATACTAGGTTTATGTCAGTTCATCAAAGATAAAGTACAAATTCATTGCTGCATACCGACGTCGCTGGGAAAGAACAGAACTCACGATTAATTTCATTTTAATCTCTTCATATATGTCGGTGTCCGACCGGAAAGTATTGTACAAAACATGTCAATCATTGTATATTTGCAATATTTCTGTAATCTTCGTCGCCATCATTGCTGTGTTGACATTTACGTATATATGGTTTCTGTACTCTCCGAGGCTCCATCCCCACTGGGATAAAATTGTTCGGATCGAGCCGAATTGATTCGCTTTTATCCGGCTTCGAGTCGGATCGAGCTGGATCGAGCCGGATCGAAAACTCAGTAGTAGTAGTCACAGGTGTCAGATGGATTTTAATTGCCGATGAAACATTTGAAACGTGGGGTCGTGTGGCGTAGCGGCAGAGTGCGCGACTCGGAACTAAGAGTCCCGGGTTCGAGTCCTGACATGCCACCGATCTTGTGCCCTTGGGAAAGGCACTTTACACGACTTAGCTCAGGTGTAAATGAGTATTGTCCTGTCATGCATTTGTCCCCTGTGTTGGTGGCGGCATTAATACATGTATAAGTTGATAAAACCTGAGTGTGTCGTCACCACGTCTGGTGATTACATGTTGGAATAAAAAAAAACATTTGAAACGGCCGCCAAAACTCGTACCTTTAGTACACCTGTGGAGGTAGTATTTATCTATTCGTTAGACTAAAGATACAACCTTATTACAGGGTTAATTACTAAGGGCAAAACTTCAGCCTTATACAAGACCGGTTCACCAGGCCTTCATTCGGGTGATATGTAGTGAATCACCAACTCCGGACTGTAGAAATTGCACCATCACACACATTTTTTCGAATGGTGTAGTGGGGTTTTTTAACGTGCGTGGGGGTGTGGCTCTCCCCAAATATGGGACCCGTATTTGACGTCCTAACTGAAGTTAGGTAGTCATTTTCAACCTGGGTAAAGATTTGAACCCAGAATCTTTGGGTTCTGGGTCAAATGCCCTACCATTTCGCCACACCAAGCATAAACTAGGACCTAATATAGAGATCTTCTAAGGCCTACCGCAGAACTGGAGTTTAATTAGTGGTAGTAGGACTTGTTCCGTTGAAACATAATAATGACAGAGAGAAGAGAGGAGAAAAGAGGGACAGAGAGAGAGAGAAACAGAGAGAAAGGGAGAGGGAGAGAAAGAGAGGGATGGAACCAGAGAGGTACAGTACTACATTCTAACGACGTTTGTGGTTTATACGGGTTCTCGTGTTTAACAAAGTTACGGTTCAAGTACATTTTTAATTAGCCTGGGTGCCATCCCAAGTAGCATTCGCCCGCTCTATAATGTCGCTAGCCACCACTGGTTGTAAGCTAGCGGGCGAATACTACTGGGGATGGCACCCAGGCTACATTTTTAATACCATAAGACAAAATATCATGGTGCCATAAAAGCAAAAGTTTGGACTACTTATCTGAAAGATGAAATAATTACTACTAAATGATGTCCTTGAAAACTTGACACTGGTATACTAAAATATTCTTTTCAAGAATGAATATTTCAAACTTTTCGGGTGAGGAAACCTTTTATTGTATGTGTGTATGTGGAATTGGGATTATTGTATATGGAAACAGAGCCTTAACATTAACACAGAACCTTGCCCTAAACACCAGCCGAACAAGGTTCGGGATTAGTCGGACCAAATCTCGGCCGTGACTGCTTTAGATATGAATAGAATCAAATTAGAGTTTACTTTTGATGAAATTACACTCCCAACCACACCCCGACCTACTCCCGAACACCAGCCAACCACCAACCAACCATGACCAAACCTAGCTCCCGTCAAGATACAAAAGTTTCAAACAAATGCTATTGTACCAAACATGATGTTCTACGTAACAAGATATTTACATTTCAAGTACAACAGATTTCAAGAGTCTCGATGTTGGAGACAGATTTGAATATATCTTTACATGTAATGATTCCCACAACGCAAAAATAGGTAGATACTGTATATGTAAGGAATGCTTTGTTATTAGACAAAAATACCGAAACTTGTGATTAGCCCACTCGATTGTATTTTATTGTTTCTTATTTCCTTTATGTAGTTTGCCATACATTGTACCATGTGCAATTGTCGTGCAATAAAGTTCTATGTCTAATTTTAGTTTAGGGTGCATCAATCTACTCCCATCCATGGTTGGGGGAGGGGGGCGTCGGCTAGTGTTTGGGAGGCCGTATTTGGCTGTGTGTGACGGGGACTTTACCCAGCCAGAGTAAGGTAAGTACCCTCCCATCTCCTTTGGTGTAGTTGTGCTTACATTGTTGTACCTCCTAGCCTGGGTTCCATCCTGGTTAGTTTACGTCCGCTCCCACAGTCGCTACCACCAACCAGTAGCGACTGTGGGAGCGGACGTAAACTATCCAGGATGGAACCCAGGCTATGTACCTCCACCCCCACCCCACACACACAGATAACCTAACCATCACTATTGATGCTCGATGTTTGTTACTCGTATCGGCGCCCAGCATCAGTCGGCTGCCGGCACGTCTGACGACTCCCCCGGGCCCAATCAATGCAGACTGGGGGCAGCGGGGTCATGTCTATCATAGATCTATCGGTGTGCCATCATTCAACACGATACCATCATCTGCTCTAGAACGCACAACTACTCCCTGATATCCTGATACCTACCCTCCACATGTCATGATTTCAAGCGATCATCAGATATGAATCAGTACGCCGCGTTTTAGTTAGTGTATCAGATCATTTCCATCTGACGTTAGCTTGACGTGCGAACTGAAAATTTCGATTCCACCGCTAACACTTCATAGCTTCTGATCTTGATATACAGGTAACAGGCACTTGTTCGCCATGTTTTTCTAGCAACAGGTACTGCCCCCCTCCCACTTTAGTACTTTCTACTGTTTTGAACACTGTTTCTTCATTTATTGTGTTCATTCTAAGGCTTGGGAAAATTAATGTTGTGTTTCCGATTTAGGTAAATATTTTTGTTAAGTTTTTTTTTTTACTTCGGAAAAAATGATCCAACCAATAAACAACGCATCAGGACTGCTTCAAAGACACCTGTTCGCCTGTGAACAGTCTCTGAATGACCTGATTTACTGAAGAAAAAATTGACTCTGAAGACTCACTGTGGGGTCGTGTGGCGCAACGGCAGCGTGCGCGACTGGGAATCAAGAGGTCCAGGGTTCGAGTCCTGACATGCCACCGATCTTGTGCCCTTGGGAAAGGCACTTTACACGACATTCCCCACTAGACTCAAGTGAAAATGAGTATTGTCTGTCCAGTATTCGTTTCTATGTGCGGGACACAACACCAGCAACAGCTGCCTCTGTTCCGCGTGTATTGCACTGTTACAATTTCAATAAACCAAATCAAGACTCCTTAAATGGCGTTTCGGAATTCAGAGGTTTTGACATTTAGATGTCAGATCAAAGATTTTATAACCTTACCAGCGGTCGATAAAAAAGGGGTAGGGTCGGCGGAATTTTGCTGTTCTACAACAACGTTTTTTTTCTATAGGCCCTATGGCTAGCGCCTCCACAGATATCAAAACTATCACCGTATGAGAGATCTTCATTTTCCGCCCTGGGCTAAACTTAAACCGCTTGATCGGGACGGTTACTCGTCCTCTTATTGTCCATTAAAGCCGGAGTCAGATCTACATCTATTGACTGTTGCTGTGATTATTCGCGCATTATGACTGAGCCCAGGGGACTTTTCGGTCATATCGACTGTCGCATCTGATGGTCATTCCAGCTCTTTGTGTGTGGTGTGAAGGGAGAGGGGGTAGGGTATGTGGAGGCCGGGGAGGAGGGGGATG
>NW_017804455.1:8721-12249 GCF_001625305.1 Branchiostoma belcheri
ATCCATGCGGTTGGTTCTGTCACGGGCTGCCGGAACATTCCACGACATCCAAATTGTCCGGCGGCCTCAGAGAAATGTGGCCACGCCGTAACGTCCAGTGCCGACAAGACGGTCCCTGGTTGCACCCGTCTGATTTTTTTTTTTCGTGAAAGTGTTACTGGACACGCCCTCCCTCGCTAAGTACTTCAACTAAAGAGGACAGCACACAAAACAGTGCTCACCCCTCCTGCAAAGACAACCAGGGTATCTTAATGACTAGCTTTTAATATGGTCAATATTTACACAAGAAATGGGCGCTAATGCTTTTCGACCGTAAATTCTGGGCTGGCACTTTTAAGTGTGGGAACTGATTATCAACGGGCGCACGTAGCGGTGTAGCCGGCGGCGGTAATAAACAAAAGCTGTAGGTAAACATGTTAAGTAGGTGTGGTGGCGTGCTAGACAGGAGGTACAGACGTGTCCAGTAACCACATGTCACGGGACGACATTTATCAAGCAGAAATGGACGCAAACCAGTAATCTTAAACAGTGTGAGGAGAGGAAGCATTCCTTTCCTTTTGAAAGCCTGTCGGATTTCCTTTCCTTGGCAGTGGTTTAAACTTGTCCGCCGTACGTTTAGGATATGAGTGCCTACTTCAGAGAGTTTAGGCACGGAGAATGCAGTCTAAGCGATCGTGAAAAGGCTGGATAGCCCTGTTACCACTGTCTGTGAGCCACAGGTTTGCGTTGCTTGGAAGTTCCGAACTGTGTTAACTAAAAGGGATGTTAAGGCTTAAGTACGATCCAAGGGCATGTTGATTTTTACCTAAGACGCCTTAGAAGCTGTCGTATTTTATGATGAACAATGTACGTTCAAACAAGACTAACTCTTAATTAAGATATGATGTCAGTTGTTTTACTGCTGCTAATTAGCCTGAACTCGGGTCACATTCCAGTAGTGTGGACTGTCTCAATCACCCTTGTTTTAACACTGCTATCGCCCCCCTCCCCACATAAGATGGGAGTATGAACTGTTGATGTCCAGATGTTCTTTAGTATACACTCGTCTGTCGTCGGAGACAGAAGTTGTTGATAAACACGTGGACATGAGTAGAGGCATGTGACCGGGCGATGGCATGCACATTGTCGCCTGGCTTTCTCCTTAAAGACCCTTAAAGGTAAAAGACAAAGGTGGTCCCGTAGCCTTTTAGGGGCAGTGGGTTGAAGAGTGAGACGTAGTGAAACACACATGACACCGTCTGTACATGGACAGGTGTGGCACAGGTGTGGAGTGTGGACATCTGTGGGATCATCCCCCGGAAAGGAGAGAGAGAGAGAGAGAGAGAGAGAGAGAGAGAGAAAGCGTAGAGGGAGGGATGAAGAAAAAGAAAGACCCATAAGATTAAGATAAGCGACTGAATGAGAGAAAAAGAGAGTGGACCGACAAAGATGGGAAAGGGGAGAGAATGAGCGAGAAGGAGAGAGAGAGAGAGAGAATGGAGAGGGAGGTATGAGGATGAAGATATGTCGATAAGACGGATAAGGGAAAAGAATGAATGAGAGAGAGAGGCCGACAAAGATGAGGAACAGGGAGATAATGAGAGGGAAGGGGATGGAGGGAAGACGAGAGCTTAAACGGAGAGGGGAAGAGAATGAATGAGAGAGAAGCCGACAAATATGGAAAATGGGAGAGAATGAGAGGGGAAAAGAGAGATAGGGAGAGAGAGTGAAACGAAGAGAGTTGAGGGGAAAGGCGGAGAAGAGAAGAGGATGAGAGACAGAGCGACAAAGATGGGAAAAGAGAGAATGAGAGGGAAGAGGAGAGAGGGATGGAGAGAGCGAAAACAGAGGGAGGAGGAGAAAGGCGAAGAAGAGAATGAGAGAAAGACCGACAAAGATGGGAAAAGAGAGAGATTAAGGGAAGGGGAAAGATGTAGGGAAGGAGAAAATGGAGAGGAAGGGATGAGAAAGACAGATGGGCAAGGGAGAGAATGAGAGACGAAAGAGAGGAAAGAGAAAGACGGGAAGAGAATGGGAGAATCACGCACGTAACGCCGATAATTCAGTCAGAAAACGGTCGCTCTGTGGGTTGCCTCTCCCGCACAATGGCGCTGCCAGCCCACTTAAGAGCCATTTTTATAATTGGAGAAATATCATCGGTAATGGTGCAAACCGCGCGACGGTCGGTCTGCCTGTGCAGCCGCAGCTGCGCCCGCCGCCGCCAACAACACACACCGGGCCCCGCCGCCTGAACACACACATCCCCGCTCCTCACCGGCCCCATCAACGGTACCTAATCACCGGGTTGTTAAATCACTTCTGTGCAATTATGTCTCATAAACAGCTAACATCGTTCTCATACACAAACCCTGCGGTATTCCCCGGCGCTGAAGGACTTTTAGATGAACACACGAGGCGGTGGAGTGTGTTGGGAAATCGGAAACAATGTACCCTCCACGTAGCATAATCTACATTCTGTAGTATTTAATAGTTTCACCTGTGTTACTTGTAGCAAGTTTCGTCTTTTCCCCCTTCTTTTGTAATGCCAGTTCCCATTATTCCAGAAAGTGCCGTAAGACCATAACATTAAATTGTGTCACGGAGGCCTTCTAAAACTTATAGTGAATACCTGCAAACCCCGAGTATTCTTGTCATGCAGAATTTTTATTAGATCCAGTTTTCATAAACGTTTGCACCTCGGTTCTTCCAGCACATCAGTAGAACGCACTGCGCCTGTGCAAACCCTGATTTTTTACGGTTTTCGTTGAATGTTTGGTCGACGTTGCATCAAACTTTTGCCTGTTGCAGACGATATCTTTTCTGTAACAACGTTTAAAAAGTATAGATGCACGGAATGTCATCCTTAAAGGCGAGAATACCACCTTAAACAAGACGTTCTGCCGACGTGCTATCGCGAAGTGCTATGCGTTACGTGTTTCGCGCAGACGCGGTACGTTCTGCCAACGTACTCCTCCCTTTCCGTCGCACACCAAGCACGTCGGCAGAACGTACTGCGCCTGCGCGAAACCCTGATTATTCACGGTTTCCGTTGGATTTTTGGTCAACGTTGCATCAGAATTTTGCCTGTTGCAGACTATATCTTTTCTGACAAAACTTTTGGAAACTACAGACTGGATGTTAACCTTTTATACGCTAATAACAACCATATACATATACCTGTTATATGAGACGTTCTGCCGAATTCGAAGTGCTATGCATAACAAATACATTAGGGGTTTCGCGCAGGTGCAGTGCGCTCTGACAAGTCGCACACCCCAGGTTTCCAAGGTCACGTGTGTTTGTGAGCATGTTTGTGAAAGGTTTATTTGTCCAGGAGAACCTTGTATGTTCTCAACGGCACACACATACTGCGCCCTTGGTACTGAGCTCTTTCTGAATATTCCTCCACTGGAGTTTCCTTCAAAGTCAACATAGCAGAGATAGCAGACTTCACCCCTTTACCCATAGATTGGTGACAGCACTGGGGATATATGGCAACGCAGCATTGTGTGTATTGTAATCACACACCACACACATACACGCACGCAC
>NW_017804456.1:0-12198 GCF_001625305.1 Branchiostoma belcheri
TAGCAAAAAAACTGTTCTGGGGTCCGCGCGGACCCCAGGTGTACAGATTAATCAGTCCGGAAAGGTGTTCTGTTGAGGGTTAATCTTTAGGTTTTTCAAGTGATTGGCCATTTATTATCTTAATAAAGGCGACAGTGGTCGTTAGAAATTTGATATATTTGTAATCTCTGTTTTGAAATTGGAATGAAGTTCAACGTGACGTTTTCCTATTATAACTACCGACACAGATAAACTTTTATGAAAATATTAGTGGGGCACTCTTAAGCATTGAAGTCTTTTTGGGGGGTCAAATATGTCCATAATATTCAGTCATAAGCGGCACAAGCCTAGCTCATATATAAAACACTTTAAAAGCTGACGGGCGGTGGATAGGAAAGGGTTAACAGATCTATTTCATATCCGGAATGTACAAGGGGATGACCGCCACCTAAATCTAACCAACCTTTACTGCGATTTGTAATACATGATAAAATTGTTATACACAGTCTCTAATTGTGCAAATGAGATAACCTTTTTTCATGAATTATCTCATATTTCTTGACAGTCTTATTTTAAACAAAGAAAGCTATTAAAGCATTCTATGATAAAATATGCACATGTGGTCCTGATTGAATAACAATATTTGAATATGTCCATGTTCACTTGACTTACAAATGAATTGAGTGCACCCTTACGTTAATTAAAATCGTATGTCATTCCAGGGATATACGCAAACGACGCCGTTTTAAATATATTTCTTGCCTCTACCAATGAAGCCAAAGCGGTCGGCTTCGATCCACACCCATTACTCGCTCGGATCGGACACAATGGTATTACATATTTCCAATCTAAAAGATCTAGAAATGCAAAGATAAACTTATAATTGTTTTACTTTATTTGGACCATCAGGGCTAATGGTTTGTGAACATGGAAAACGTGTTTCGTACAGTTTTTTTCTGCAAATTCTATCTATAAATTACACGCTTGTTTACTCATACCGGGGCGGGGGCGGTGCACCTCCTATATGATCACCCATTTTTTCGAGGTGATCAAGTAAACCATAAGTTTGACTTAGAATTCCTGAATTTTGGTTTATTTAAAAAAATCCTGTTGCCATACAAAGGATTAACTGACGGTTATGCTTGCCAAGTTAGAACATAGATATTTTTTAAACAATAACGTTTTGATGTTTTGACTTTTACATTAATACAGCTCAAGTATCTCTATGCATTTTAATTGTTTAACATGTATTATTGATTAATGTATTATTGAGGTTAATTTGATGGCGCCAGTCATAAAAAAATAACTTGCCAGACCATATCATTAGCTTACGTGTAACAAAGTTAAGTGTTTTTAAAGGTGTTTTTGAAATACTTTCGAATGTGTATAATGCCCTTTTAATGCATTCCCCGGCCCAAAGTTGCGAAAATTCGTAACTAAATGGGGTTAAAGGGTGTGTCCTATATAAGCGTTTACAGTGACGAAAATTATTTATGTCTTTATGTATTCTAATAAGAAAACAGTCTTTTGAAAATTCAAATTATGAATTTTATTCTCATTTAACATTACACATTTTTATTCCGGTTTGATACAATAATATTGTTTTGACATAATTTTGTGCAGAGTTTTTCCTGTCCGCTCTTGGGAGGCTCCGTGTGGCAGCTTGCAGCTTCTGTGCAGTAAATCACGTGAGGGGAGGACCTGTTCCTGGTAACTACTCAAGATACCGTAAACCTGACAAACGGTTTAAGGCAAAGCTCAATAAATACAACCTATATATGCATAACATTGATTGTGTAAAAACACAATGGGTTGTGAACAAAATTAGAAAACAATAATCACTTGATTTTATTCCATATAATGTACAAGTAACAATACACAAACTACACAATCCAGGTTATCATCCCTTATTCATAATAATTAATACATAGTTATTATTATCGGAATTAACCAGATCAGTATTTATGATTAAAGCGAAATTTAATGTTCATCATTTTATTTATTTATTGTTTATTTCAGGCTCAATGGCCCATAGCACAGACAGACAACATTACACAAACACATCTAAAAATAAAACATCTAAGTGGGTACAAGTGGATAAAAGACTGTCGAGCCCTTACGGCGGGCGGACCAGTCTACAGTAGTGGCTCCAGAATGGGCTCGAGCAGAAGGTCTCCGAGCGGAGCAGCAATTTGACAATTGCGTTCTCAGACGCTAACAGACGAGAAGCAAAAGAACACAACAACTTCCGACGCCTGGCGTCAAACGTGTCAACACGAGTCTGTACAAATAGGTCGCTGTTACTAGTGCTCCTAGGCTGAGACAGTAGGATTTTAAGACCATCGTGATAAGCAACTCGTAGCCTATGAATGTTTCCTGCTCTGTAGCAGGACCAGAGCTGAGCNAATGATCCTTCCACATTCCAACGATGTTTGAGACACCGCTGTGACCCTCGATGTTATCGGGTAGGGTAGGTTTGGAGCCATTTTTGAGATCGTAGGGTTGACCAAAAGCCTACGTTCCCCCCCTTCTGAAGACTGGAGGCTAGCGCATCAGCCCGATGCTGGGCATCCATCATCATTTAAGGTCAACACAATTAGATTCGCCCTGTATTGTAGCATTGGTTAATTAAAGCGTATTTCCTAATAAATTATGTGTTAAAGTTCACCGTAGCCTTTTTTTTAAATTTGGGACCCTTACTCGCATTCATTACAAACGATGGCACCTCGTATCTATCAGGCTTTACATCGTATCTATCAGCATTGACGTAAATTTTCACCTTGTGAAGGCATTGGTCTCGCTCAAAATAGAATATCTTTGACCTTCTGTATCTCACAGAAAATCGCACAAATTTATTGTCTCTAACATATTTCATCATCCATATATTAAAAAAGAAAATGATATAAAGTTTTGCTCCAAATGTTTTTGCGGTGAGCTGTGGTAGAAGGTTAAAGATTGCCTGTTTTTGTAAAATTTCAAAATTAAATTCTGAAGTTTGTTATTTTTATCATGTGGCAAGGAAAGGTACCTTGTGCACACGAAATATTCTTTCTCGATGAACAAAGGGTTATCATGATTCATGATAATTTCTTTTAAAATAGAAAAGTTTTATTGTCATTTTTATGGTTTCAACTTGTACAGTATTCCTGTGGCAGGACAATGCTGACTGTTACCAATGTGGTAATCCTGTTAAAAACCTGCAGGCAAAAAGGAGAATTTTTATCCAGAGAATTGTCCGCCTCATAATGTGATAAGGGGCCTTCCAATAGAATGTCATTCCCAAATGTCCAACATATAAATATATATGAATATGTATGAATATGTATGAATATGTATGAATATGTATGAATATGTATGAATATGTATGAATATGTATGAATATGTATGAATTTATTTGAATATATATGAATATACATAAAGACCAGGCCTAACAACTGCATCTTTTTCTAAGATGAGGCATGACCACAACCTCCGTAGGAGCTGACATAACTGTTGATGACTTGCCAAAGTATAGAAAGAAATAAAAAGCCAGTGTCAAACTTAATGGTATTATAGTACTTTAGTCTTCAACTTTCCACAAGTAGTGTACGGGTGTGGCAGGTCTACAATGTCAGCCTAGGTAAGTGGTTACCATGATCAAAATTCAAAAGAACTCTCTTTCCTTCTTCTTGGAAGGCATCCTGATGACTTTAGACAAGCCCACAGCTTTACACTTTTCCTCAAGTTAGACCGAACGACTCTTTGCACGATTTAGGCATAGAAGAAGACTACTGGGGTTCTGATACAACAAAACAGACGTGTGTGACGGACGTTTCCCTGTCCTGAAGGCGGGTGCATCAACTCTTATCAGATCGTTTCATTATTTCAAAAGCACATAGACATTGGTGTCCGTGTCATGATGATTGTAAGGGAAACCTTGATGGACAGTGTCATCCCTGCTGGTATATACAGAAAGGTGAGCACAGCTGATTGACTCGGATAAGGCTATTCCATCACATGAAAAGTAACATTTGCTGGATATTTTCCTATTCTATCAATTGGTTCAGTATTGAAAGGTGCCCTGCAGGAAGACAACGATTAAGTTAAACGATGACATTGTAAATACCGTGACTATGAGTTTGACATTCGCAAAGAAAGGGACAAGAAGTGTGGTACCAGTCAAAGTGCAAAAAGCACGCGGAGAGGTACAAAAGACTATTGCTAAAAATGGTATGTGATATTTTAGATAGACTGCACCCCATGTTTTTATGCATCTCAAAGTAGTAGGAGCTTGCAATGGCAGTTATGGAATGGATTAAGGCAGGGATGAAAGCATACATGCATAATACCACACAGCAAATGGTATTGACAGCCAGCGGGTAGCCTTATTTGAGCAATTAAAAAAAACTTTCATGGAAATTAGTTGTTAACTTAACATTTTGTAGGAGTGCCGTAAGGTTCTTGCATCATTAAAAATGGAAGAAAAGTTCATTTATCTCCATTTCCGAGCATTTGGTTCTACTTACGTCCTTACGTCTATTCGGGCAGTGGATAACGTCTCACCAGTGGCAGGAAGTCTCCAAAGCTAGTACTGTAGGTGAGAAATCTCGAGCCATGCACGAGACTTTACAGTCGAAAATTGACAAGTTCTTCCCGCTCAAGTCCGTGAGTCTTCATAATCAAGATAAGCCATGGATGACCCCGGCCATTAAGTCGCTAATCCGCACACGTCAGCAAGCCTTCGCAAGAGGGGACGTTGCCACCTGGAATCTACTCCGAAACAAAGTCCAGCGTAAAATCAAGGCGTCTAAAAAGACTCACTACAATACCAAAATTAAAGATCTTAAAAACCAACATGCTTCCCAGTGGCATAAGGAAATCAAAGCTATGGCCAACATGAACCGTTGTGAACCTGTTATCAACTTTGAAGGTTTGAGCCCTAGCGACTACCGTGCCACCGCCGATGAAATAAACAAAACCCTATCCGCCGTCATCCAGTCTCTCCCACCACTTGACACATCTCTATTGCCAGCTTACTTACCTGCACACCCAGCACCGAACGTTAAACCATGGGAAGTCTATCAAAAACTGCAAAAAAGTGAAAACTAAAAAAGCCGCGGGACCAGACGGGATTCCGGCCAAGCTCGTAAGAGAATTTGCATACGAATTGAGTACACCACTCGCTGATATTCTAAACTCGTCCCTTGTACAAGGCACAACACCGGAGGAATGGAAGCGCGCCATTGTGGTCCCCATACCGAAATCCAGACCCCCTTCGGTCACTGAGCTTCGTCCGATATCTTTGACCTCCATCCTAGGCAAAGTTGCAAAGAGTTTTGTGGCCGAGTGGGCCGTGTCAGACATCGCATCTGAAGTAGACCCCCAACAATTCGGATGCCTTAACCCTCAACAGAACACCTTCCCGGACTGATTAATCTGTACACCTGGGGTCCGCGCGGACCCCAGAACAGTTTTTTTGCTAATTTTTAGAAATTATCAACATGCTACCAGCTCAATTGTTTTGCAAACTGATGTGGGAACCTCTGTGTCCACATTACATACAAAAATCATACATTACGAACTTCTTGTATTTTTGGTGAAGAAAAGAAGACAAGAAGAAATACCCGATTTTTAAACCCATTTCAGACTGAAGGGGCTTTTGAGGCCCAACTTTGATCTCAGATAGCGGCTAAACGGCTTGCGCTAGAAGTATCAAATTTGGAGACCTTTCCTAAAATGTCTCTGGAAAAAAGTTCATATTAGTTTAATACTAGGAAGTTGATGTTTTTTGTGTTGCCATGGCAACGGGTTTCTAGCAGGCAGTTTTTTTTAAAAATAGAAGTAATTTTGGTTTAAACATAAAATTTTTTTGAGTTTTATATCAAATTACACTTCTTTTCCAACATTAATAACATCTTACATAATTAAATATAAGTTAAATCATTTAATATGCATAGAATATGCTAATTTGATGACGTCATTGGTCAAAATCCAATATGGTGGACTATATTATTAGCTCTGACGTCATATGACGTCATAATTACACCAAAGCTATTAAAATTTAATTCTATTACTACACAATTCTTTGAAAACCTGGTAGACATACGATAAGTGCATAAAAACATATAAAAACGGAAATAAGGTAATGTATAAGAACGCCAGTGTCTCCATTATGATCGAAAGCCGGCTGGGGTCCGCACGGACCCCAAAAGAAAATCAGATATAATTTTTTTTTATAAATGGTAGAAACGTAGTTGTCTGCACTGTATTGAGAGACAACTGTGTGGGTGACAATTACCTAAAATTTCAGAAAAAAATCTTTAGAAACAAAAAAGATATTACAGAATATATAGTGCTGGGGTCCGCGCGGACCCCAGGTGTTCTGTTTAGGGTTAAAGGCAGATCGACGACCCACTGTCTGTTGGATTTAACACACGAACTATTCAAGGCCTCCGACCAGCCAGGAACTTTATGCTTACTTGTATCCACAGACTTTAGCAAGGCATTCGACCGGGTCAGCCATAACATCGCCATATGCCGTCTGATTGAGTTAGGTCTCCGCCCATCGCTCGTCAGGTGGATATCGGACTTTATGACGAATAGAACACAGGTCGTGCGATATCACGGGGCGCTCTCGGACAGTGCTACGGTGACCTGTGGTCTCCCACAGGGAACCATTCTTGGGCCCCTGATCTTCATCGCGTATATCAACAGCGCATCACGGCAAGCATCATCCAAGAGATGGAAATTTGTGGACGACCTGAATCTGCTGGACATACATGTACAGTTCAGTAAAGTTTCCCGTCCTCTCTCTTCTCTCCAACTCAACAACATTGAACTCAAACAAGTGGAAGTAATGAGAGTCCTGGGTGTCATCCTTCAGGCAGACCTCAAATGGGACGCCCACGTTGAGCACGTATGCAACAGAGCAAGTCAACGGTTATTCCTGCTGAGGAGACTAAAACACTTCCATGTTCCAAATGAGGACCTTGTAACTGTTTACACGTGCTATGTTCGCCCTATCACTGAGTATGCTGCCCCGGTCTGGCATGCTGGCCTGACAAGTTCCCTGAATCAGAAAATCGAGAGAGTCCAGCGAAGGGAAGTCCGAATAATTTGGGGAACCGACTACACTGACTATGCAGAAGCGTGCACCCTTCTCGACCTACCAACTCTACACACACGTCGATCGAACTTAACACTAAAGTTTGCCAAGTCTCTACTGACATCCATCCTGTACAGACACTTCCTTCTACCCATAAGAGAGAGCATCAGCAGTCGCCTCACCCGCTCTTCGAGTAAACTGAACTTACAACGCTGTAGAACTGATCGCTACAGAAATAGCGCTATTCCGCACACGACAAGACTGATAAACAATTCAATTTAATGTTCTTAATAAGAGCCTCGATGACCACTTGTTGAATAATGGAAGGTTTTAATTGTACAGTTAACGATTTTACTTGTCAAAAGGACCCTGATACTGTTCTTTCTATCATATATATATAACTTTATATGTCTATGCCAGATTTATTATGCACACGCGGATTGCCTTTTTGTAGTTCGGTGCTTCTGGGGGCGACACCCAGTAATGTTCCTCATACTAAATATTGCTTTTATCTGTTTTGTCATTTTAACGATTTTAGATATTTTAAGCGAATTAATAATGATCTGCCAATTTGTACACGAGTCAGTCAATTCAGCCTGTTGGCTGCCATGTGACTTGTCTTTGATTTTAATAATAAACCAGTCTACTACTGCTTAAAAATACAATTAAATCTTATATAAAAACACAAAGTAGCGCTTGAATTTTAGAGATAATAAACTGGATTTACCCAAGTTACTAATTTGGTCCGCCATCTAAAATTTTGAGTAATGACGTCATCAAATTAACATTAATCATATATATGTCATAAAAATTACACAAAATCACGTGATATATCCATGAATGCTTAAAATTGAGATTTAAACTTTTAAGAGAGAAAAAACTGGTTATATACCCGACTGAGTATATAGCCGAGTTACTGATATGATCTAGGATTTTTACCAATGACGTCATCAAATTAGCATGAAACATAAATTACATGACATTACATGAATGTCATAAATGTTTGATAAAAAGTAAAATATTACAAGAACAAAACTAAAAAAAATCATTTCTTAAACTGAAATTACTGAATTTTGTGAAAAATACTTATCAGCAACCCGTTGCCATGGCATCATGAAATTATGAATTAAACTCACCAATATGAAATCATTGTCAAATCTATTTGAGAAAAAGTCACCAGTTTGGTGGTCCTAGCTGAAACTGTTCAGATATTACACAACAAGAAAGTGGGCGTGGGCCTCAAAACACCGCCCCTCCCCATATGACTGTTACCATGGTAACCCGTTGTCAGTCCAGAAGGAATCATCTTTTGTTAATGCAACGTAAGATTCCTTGCCACATGAAAAGAAATGCTTGAGATTTCGTTGTCTTGATTCTATAGCCAAGATATGGATGCTTTCTTTACCTATAATGCAGTGGTTGCAATTCTTCGACAATGGAATTAATGGTTTAGTCTTGGGGTTACTGTGATCCGCCCCATAAAGCCCCAAAATTATTTTCTGATATGATGTGTACAAAGATCTAAGCCATAACTGTGCCAAAAATCAACTAATACCATCTGCATTTTAAGCGGCCATGTTTCGCTGAAAACGTCCCAATTTTTTTGTTCAATTTTGAAATTTTACAAAAACAGGCTACAGCTCATCGCAAAACATTTGGAGCAAAACTTCATATCATTTTCTTCGTTAAAATATGGATAAGAAAATATGCTAGAGACACGAAAACACGTGTTACTGTCTGTAAGACACAGAAGGTCAAAGATGCTCTATTTTGGGTGAAACCAATGCCTTCACAAGGTGAAAATCCGCAATTTTAATGGCCGTTGCCATGGCAACCAGGGGTCTAAAACTTACGCATTTTTGTAGGTTTGGGCCAAGGCCCTACCACCACACAAAGTTTGAGAAAATTGGATTTTTTTTTTTTTAGTTTCGCCACTTTTTTCTGCTTTGCTTGGTTTTTACAGACATCTGTTCTTTAGACATATACCGGCTATTCCTTATTATCCGGTAAAAATCTTTGACCCAATCCGGGTTAAAATCTATTAAACGTATGCAACAACATCTGTTCCAACGTTCGGATTCTGTATTCGAATTTTCGAAAGCGGCGCACGTGGTTAGGCTGAAACGTGTTTGAATTGTTCTACGGAAGGCATGGTGCCCAGGCCGTACCGTAAAGTACGGCCCGGTCCGGAACCCGTTATCGAACGTTATCGCGGCCCGGGTATGATATAATGACACATACACGAATTAACTTATTAAATGAAGATTTATTGTATCATCATCATCATTCACTGTGTTCTGCGTCTACAGTCGTGTGGAGATGTCCTGTAGCCGCATTCAGTCTTTCTTCATCTCTTTCCACCGTGTCTTCTGCTTCGCCAGCTCTCTAAGCTCCTTAAGTTTCTTTTCTGTTGTAGGAGGGCCTAGCCTTCTGCGCTTCAGGTCTCCCTTCAGTAGGTTGAGTGGGTTGATACAATGTCTCCCCCTGCGAGCTTTATATCTCTTAGAGCTAAGGAATGAAAATTCCAGAGCTTTTTGTGCAGGTGTGTCCTGTGGCATTCTGAGAATATGTCCGAACAGAGACCACCTGAGTTTCTCAACTTTCACGGAGAGAGGTTCCGTATTACAGACTTTGTACAGTGTATCTTTGGTCACTCTGCTTCTTGGCCATTGAAGACCTGTGATGGCACGCAGATGTTTGCGGTGGCAGGTGTCCAGCTTTTCTATGACTGTCCTAGGTGCTGCCCAGCTGTTGCAGATCTTCTGATCCGGATCTTACAGAAGGATCTAAAAGCAATGTTTCCCACGATGCAGCGTGCTTCTATGTCAGCTGAACTACAGAGGAGGGACCCCAGGATTTTGCTCTTCCTCCATTCTTCTTCTCCTCGTTGTGGTTTGTCAGCCAAGTAGAGGTGTGTGAATTCTGTTTTACCTTCATTCACAAACAGGTTTGAGTCTTTGAGGTTTCTTGCCGCAACAGGTAAGAGTCTTTCTAGCGGGGCCTTTTCCTCATCTAGGAAATCCACGTCGTCTGCATACTCCATTTCTAGGGGCCTGCCCAGTTCAGAGACGGGTGAATTAGGTCTCGCTGAAGATCTCCGCACTGTTTCTAATGCCACTGCAAGGTATCAGGTGAACAACACTGGGGACAGACTGTTTCCTTGGGGGGAACCAATGGATGTTTCAAAGTCAGCTGAGTGTGTCGACCGAACACGTACCTTCAGCTTCGTACCTGACAGCAGTAGTCTCACCAGTCGCAGTTCGTCGCTGTTACACCCAGCCTGGTTTAGCACTACTAGGATTTTTGATCGTTTTACGGTATCAAAAGCACGAGACATGTCTATGCTCATCTTGTGGAAGTCCCAGTGTTTGGACATGACAACCGAGACTAGCATGCGTTGGGCCCACACTATGTCTGCGCAGCTTCATCCCCTTTTGAATCCACTTTGATATGACCCCGTGAAGTTGTCTATTTTGTCTCTGATGCGATGGAGCGCAACAGTGGACAGGATTTTTCTAATACTGTTCAAGAGGGTAATAGGTCGTAAGTTGGCCGGTGGACCAGGGGGTTTCTTGGGCTTTTGTAGGGCAATGAGTGTACCTTCGCCAATGGCTTCTATTGGATGGTGGTGTTGAAAGGCATAGTTCAAGATGGATGTAAGGACTGGGGATGTAATGTCGCTTCCATACTTGAATAACTCATTGCTGACTCCATCAGGTCCTGCTGAACGCCCATTTCTCAAGGATGCTATGGCTCTCTTGACTTCGTCCTCTGAAATAGGGACTTCAAGGGGGCTAGGGTCACCTTGAAAGGGGTCCAGTTTTTCTCCATCTGGGTCAGTGAACTGGTGCAGGAACCATTCTCTTATAGCATCTGCCTTGCCTTTGTCTGTAGCAATGAAGTGACCTTCGGTGTTGTGGACTAAGAGGGATAGAGTGGAGGTTCCAACCCTGAGGGCGCGTGCTGCCCGAAACATTTTGCTGCAGTCGTCTGTTGAAGAAATCTCATCCGCTAAGTCATCTGCTCTTTTAATCTCAAGCTCTTTCAGTCTTTTGTCTATTAGGCAAAGAATGGTGTTACGTTCTTTTCTTTGGGCGCTACGGTCTTTGTTCTTCCCTGTTTGATATATGAGCAGTCTTAAGGCTTTTTGTTTCTCTGACAGCTCTGCAACTTAAGTCTTTCAAGAGAGGTTTGCAGTTCAGTTTACATAGCACATAATCTATTTGGTTGAAAACTGCCGTTGTAGATTTTGTATCTGTTGCTCTTTGGGGCATAGCAATGTGTCCTACCCAAGATGTGCGGTGGCGGACAGGGTGTTTGAAAGCTGTGTTTGTGGCAAAGAGCCCATGGGCGCTGATAAAAGATGCCAGTGCTTTGCCGTTTTTGTTTCTTGTACCCATTCCATACGAGCCTATGCACAGGTTTAGTCCTGCGTCATGGTCTGTCTTGCTTAGTTTACCAAGTTTGGAGTTGAAGTCTCCACAAACAAACAGCAGCCATCTTGAGGGGATTTTGATAGCATTGCTTAGCTCATCATATAGTGCTTCCACGAGAAGTGGGTTCTCTTGGGCTTTTTCTGTTGTTGGGCCGTAGACGTTTACAATGCGACACTTGGCAGTCCTGCCATTTCTCAGAGGGAGGGACAGGTCCAATGTGGCAATGCGGTTACTGACACGCCCGTAGGCGATGACGTGATTTTGTAGTCTGGGTCCTATCACAAAGCCAAGCCCATGGTGGATTGATTTCTTTTGTTCCATGAGGATCAGTTTGTGACCTGTTTGAAGGAGTTGTTCGCATTGGCTTGTTACTTTTGTCTCTTGGATGCATGCGATGTCGTTGTTATAATGTTCGCAATCTGTACCTAGAGTCTGTCTCTTCATGGCTGAGGTCAGACCTCGCACATTCCACGTAGCAAAAGCAAACTCCATTTGGAGGTGGCGATGCCCGAGAGAGTCGGACACAACTTCTTGGATGAAGAAAGGTAGACATTGAAGAGGTTGTCCTCTTTATGCGGTTGTCAGCTCGCAACCCTTGATTTATTGTATACTTTTGTATATTTGAGAAATTATGTGTGTTAGTTACAGACAGAGTCCTGATAATTTACACTAGCTTAATGTACTCGGTGATTCTTAGTG
>NW_017804457.1:0-4477 GCF_001625305.1 Branchiostoma belcheri
AAGTACATACAATTTGTTTTTTGGTACAGAAAATCATGTCACTATCGGTACCAAAGGCCTCGCAGATATTAATCAGTTTCTGTACAGCTTTTGCTGAGGGGCAGATTAAACACAAGTCATCTGCGTAGAAGAGGTGGTTCACAGCAAAATTTCCAATAAAGCAGCCCGCATTAGCGGCGTTTAACTTAGCACTAAGGTCAGAGACATATACATTGAACAATAAAGGGGACAAAAGACTCCCCTGGGGGACACCGTTGCTGCAATTGAAGTGATCAGAGACGGAGGACCCCCAGCGCACCCTAAAGGTTAACATACTAAACCAATATACAATAATGCGTACTAAGTATACAGGTACATTTCGGTCAATTAACTTTTTAAACAGTGTGTAATGGTTGACCCTGTCAAACGCTTTAGAAGCGTCAAGAAAACAGACGAAGACAGGCGAACCTCGGCGTCTGAAGTAGGAAATAATTTCCTTTAGGGCGAAAATGCACAAGTCTGTTCCATGATGTGTTTTAAAACCAAACTGATTTGCGGGTGTAGCCAAGTGCTTCTCTAGTCGGATGAGCAGGAGACATTCAAATAATTTGAAGATCGGACTGGAAATAGCAATGGGACGATAATTATTTCTGATAGAAGGGTTCAAGTTCTGCTTTTTGATTATTGGAATAAGGATGACCTTCAGTAGGACAGAGGGGACATGGCCATGCCTCAGCATGGACGAAAATAAAATAGCGAGTAAAGTGGTTAACCGAGGTCCCGCATGCTTCAGGTGCTCAGCTGACAGACCGTCCGAGTCACATGCCTTCCCATTTGGGAGCGAATTAATCGCTGCAGCTACTTCGGATACAGTAACAAACATTCCATTATCAAAAATCACATCTGAATTAATTGTGTCGTCTACAAATTTCTTACACTTGTGAGGAGCAACCGAATTCAGTAGGGAATCATAATGATCCTTCCACATTCCAACGATGTTTGAGACACCGCTGTGACCCTCGATGTTATCGGGTAGGGTAGGTTGGAGCCATTTTGAGATCGTAGGGTTGACCAAAAGCCTACGTTCCCCCCTTCTGAAGACTGGAGGCTAGCGCATCAGCCCGATGCTGGGCATCCATGCGGCGGCACTCCCTAAGGGACAGTTTGAATTTGGCCCGAGTTTTCCTCATCAGGTCCCAAATGGCCCCATGTCTAGGACAGTTACATTCTCGCCAGAGAAGGAAGGCGTCACGAGCTGCAGTATGGTATTCTCTGACAACAGAGTTCCAGCCCGGAACCGCGTGGGAGTTAGTGCAAATCCTTCTTGGGAAGGAGCTGGCAGCTGCATTTTTCAGAGCAGTGACTATATCAAAAGCAAATTTATCAAGGGAAGTTGTGTGGTCTATGTTATTGCAGTTAGGGTCTTGGCATAAGAGAGCAGCGGTAGGCAATTTGCATTTAGATAAGGACACATCAGCACTGATGTGATAGCGCGCCAGGTCACAAGGAGATGCACGCTCCCAGCTGATTTTGTTTGAGAGAGGAGTTCCGGACATCGACACCTGGTCATCACCGCTTGTGTTTACAAACATGGGCGCCGATGACCAGTCAAAGGAACAACAATGGGAAGTGATCAGACGAGACATAATCGTACAGAATACACACTTCGGAGATACTGTTGTGTAGTGTCTCCGAACAAATACAGTGGTCAAGCCACGACGTAGTGGCGTGAGCATCACTAAGGTATGTAAACGTATTGACAGGGAGTAGGTCAACGTCACTGACGAGGAGGTCATTGTCATGGCAAAAGGTTTCAAGCAGTGGGAAAAATAAACCATCAGGGCGCGAATTAAAATCACCCATTATACAAATATTCGCTGTATTGGCCTCCTGTACTATGGAGTCGACTTTCCCTAGATTTTCGAGGTAAATATCTGTGTTGTTATTACATTCTACAGGTAAATACACACAAATCAAAAGCAGATCACAGTTAACATCATTGCTAATGCGTACAGCTAAAATACGATCGTCGTCTTCACTGACAATACTCACATTCATGCCAAGGGACTTGCGCCAAAGCACAGCAACACCGCCGTACGGGCGGCCATACAGAAGACCTTTGCCCAAGTCTACAGGTGAGGTGCCATATGATAAAAATTCCTTATCTAAACAAGAGAGAAAATTCAAGTCATTCGGCAAAAGCCAATGTTCCTGTAAGAGTACAATATCCGAAATTTGACACAGGTCCTTGACACAAGAGGCGGAGTTCTTAACGGAGCGACAATTAAAGGATGCCACCTTCAGTGCTCTTGGATCATGATCAGGGTTATTGTCCATGGTCAGGGCTGCTGGATCGCAGAACGACGTCTGCCATGGAACCGCGGACAAGCACGCCACAGGGCCAGAACGCTGGAGACAGGATCTCAGGTACAGCGTCATTGTCTATCAGAACCCGGAAAGAGGAATATGTGTCGAACTTGGTCGGTAGGTTCTCGCAGGAGAGCGTCTGTTCTTGCGACAGTTTGTCGCGCAAATAGCTTTCCACGTCTTTAGGCTGAGTGTCAGGGCCCAGGCGCGTCACGAATATCTCTGCCGGTCTGGCCTTGGCAGCCGACAGAGTGGAGGACTTCGCGGTGCCGACAACCGCTCTGGGTCTGGGCTTTCTCCTTTGGACCATGGTGTACCCGTCTGCGTCAGGGTCGCCTAGTCTACGGCGGCGAGGTGGCGAGTGGTGCACGGGGACAGGTGCCGTCAGCTTCGAGTCAGAGGTAGGTCTACCGACCCGACCTTGGTCGTGTGCATGTTCATGCTCTGTTGCTGAGGTTTTACCCGCAGCTGGAGCGTGTACAGTCGCCAGAGTAGGAGTATTGGACACAACGGCAGCGAAGGTGGCCCGGTCGGATGCTAGCGTTGTCAGAGCAGGCGTTCTCTCGTTCTTCAGGTCCGCTATCTCCCGCCGAAGAGATGATAGTTCAGCCTGTACCTTCACGGCGTCGATAGAACTGGCCTGAATGAGCTTCATCTCCTGTCTCATAATCTGTAACTCCTGGAGACACACTGTGACATCGATGTGTTCCAGGTCTACAGCGGGAATACGGAGGGTCGCAGACACAAATGTGGGAAGCGTCGACAAATCGGAGGAATGCAGAATGCGCAATATGTCGGCCATATTGGCAGCCGATTTGTTGGGCCCTTGTCGTTTCCTGTAGCGCTCACTTGGTTGGCATGTATCGAACACAAGCTTCTTTGCCGTGTCGATTTCGTTCTCAGAGTAGGTGTCCAGGCACATTTTTGAGATCACGTCTCCTGGGATTCTGTCCATTTTGTTGACGATAAAGCAGAGCATGTCGTTGATCACAATTCTACCGGAGTCACTTGGACATCTGGGAGCTCCCGAGTCAGGGAAGAGACGCCTATCTGAACAAGACTTACATAAGGACAGGTCTCCCTGACGGAGCTGGGCTCCCGGGGCGCTGCAGTCCTCACAGGTCGGCATCGTCACAGAGGCGTGGGGAGGGGGGCTATGTTGGCGTCACACAGAGACTCCCAAAGTAGCTCAATGCCAGAGTCAGAAACAGCCAGGTATACTCGGTCGAGGAGCGTGTAGACGCAGATAGACTGGTCAGGTCGCTAGTTGAGGTCACTAAGACATTTACAAGGCAAGAACTGCGACTATCGGGACTTAGACGGGTGGAGCTAACTAGTACGTGTCCGCACCGTCGGCCATCTTGAATTTATTTATTGTCGGTACCAACCAAGCAACTACAAAATGTCTAAAACAAGCTCAGAAAAAATAGTCCAGTCGACTCCAGCGTTATCAACCAAGTTTGAGAGTTTACTCAAACTCTTTCCCCCTAGACTATGGTAGAGTGGAACTAGCTGCCACCAAGCACAGTAGGGGCATCCTCACTAGATAGCTTTAAACGTTTATAATTAGATGTAGAAAGGTTAGGTTTAACAGGTTGTTCCGTGTAATACTAGTGAAGCTAGCTGCCGCCATGCTCTGAGCCTGCGAAGTTGGTGTGTTACGCCCGAGAGCGGTTAAACATGTATATACTGGTAACAGATATACTGAAAGATTCTTATGCTATGACATTGCAAAGATCATTATGATATCCAGCTATAATGTTTAAAGTTAAAACTTTTGGTCCAACACAAAAAATTCAAAAGTATCTGGTAGACGGGGGCCGACATCGTCTACCAGATACCTTTGACCCAGTGTTGACGTCACACTTCAAAGAAGCCACGTGACAAGCTTCACTGGGTCAGTCTACTGAGGAAGACCAGAGTGACTGGTCGAAAGCTCTAGGTGAGAGAATTTTTTATGTTGGACCAAAAGTTTTAACTTTAAACATGTAACTACCAACACAGATGAACTTTCATGATAATATCCAGTTAACAGTTGCACAAATGCGCATTTCTAGTATGAATGCTACGACTCACTCCTTTGGGATGATCCAACCTGGCAATGGTGGGCCTGGTGGGTGACTTGGGACGG
>NW_017804457.1:5266-5432 GCF_001625305.1 Branchiostoma belcheri
TTCAAATTTTTCATCAACCCTGCATTGACCGTCTGTCCTTGGAATGTGTGACCACGTGTCTGACGCAAAAAATATCTGGATGCTGTCCTTCATTTGCTTGGCTTCAACTGCGTATTGTGCAGCGAAAAGGTAATCAATATCTTTGGCAAAACCTGAGACTCCAAGG
>NW_017804457.1:5452-12189 GCF_001625305.1 Branchiostoma belcheri
ATAACTCACCTTCATTGTCTTTCCACTTATCCACCCACTCTTCGCAAATGGAGATGTCATTGTACAATGGATTGTTCTGTTGCAACCATCGTAGTCCTTTCATAACACAATGAGGGCGAATATATTCATACATGTGGTGGCCCTTATAACACAGTTTTCGTTTTAGCTTTAATGGCACCACTTCTGCTGTTTCTGGTAGTCTGGGCAGTAAGGATATAACTGGCTGTAACTTAGATGGTACGTTGACAGCAGAGCCTTGGATGGCCTTTTGCCCTCCTCTGGGCAACCCCACCATCTTCATAAACGCAATCCGTTGGCTTATTAGTCTGACTTCTAACGGCCGTAAGTCTTTCAGTTCCTCCGGTATGGCATCAAGTGCCATATCATTAGCCCATGATTGGGTTGGAACATTCCCTTTCTTAAGTGATGCATGGCAAGTTCTACATATCCAGGATTTTCCTTTAGTTTTGATGCCATTTCCAGACGTGAGTACCTTCTCCGTGACTTCGTTTGGTGTGTAGTTTCCAGCTTTAAACCCCAACACTGTACATTTGTACAGAAGTCGAAGGCAAGAAACACAGACATATATAGGGCCTTCCTCTATTTTCGAACAAAAGATGGTACCACATTGGTCGATAGATGTTTCATTGTTTTTTGAGAGTTTTCTACGTTTTTTCATACTAGTTCTCACAAGTGCAAGGCGTCTGTTAGTCTCCTGTGGTGTTTCTGTTTCCCTTCTCTTTTGCTTGTGTGTTCTCTGAGCTTTGAGTCGTTTTTCTCTGATTTGTTGAGTTTCTTCTGTCCTTTTCTGCTGCATGTGTGTTCTCTTTGCTGCGAGTCGTTGTTCTGTTGCCTGTGGTGTTTCTTCGTTTCTTCTCTTCCGTTTGTGTGTTCTCATTGCTGCGAGTCGTTGTTCTGTGTCCTGTGGCGTTTCCTCTTTCCGTTTTTGCTTCATGTGTGTTCTCTTTGCTGCGAGTCGTTTTGCTGTGTCCTGTGGCGTTTCTTCTTTCCGTTTTTGCTTCATGTGTGTTCTCTTTGCTGCGAGTCGTTTTGCTGTGTCCTGTGGCGTTTCTTCTTTCCGTTTTTGCTTCATGTGTGTTCTCTTTGCTGCGAGTCGTTTTGCTGTTTCCTGTGGCGTTTCTTCGTTCCGTTTTTGCTTCATGTGTGTTCTCTTTGCTGCGAGTCGGATGGCAGTAGCCCCTGGTGTCTCATTTGATCTATATTCTTGCATTTTTGCCCTCTTCCAAGCCCGGCGTGTCTCAGCATCTTCTGGTGTTGACTGCGCTATTTTTCTCTTCATGCAAGTAGCGCTTTGTTTTCGTCTTTGTTCCACACTCTTGGACTTTGTCCGAGGCATAGTTGGCACTGTATTTCTCTCTTCAACAGCAGAAAGAACTAAAACAGTTCCCCCAGAAGACTGTAAGCAAATTAAAACAACCTTGTATAATTCTGAGCCTTTCCCCTTAATGACATGCTCAAAGCCATTCCTTACACCTCTAAAGTTTTAATGATCTTAAAAGTCCATTTTTGTGTTAACAAAAATGCCCATTAACCCTAATTTTCTGTTATCAATTATATGTCAAAACAACAACAGCTTTGTGGAGCAATTTAATGTCAAATCTGGGTCATTTGGTCACGTCATCACCATTAAATTTCCAGCTTTAATCTCAAAGCTTAAATGTTTGAAGGGAACATGATAAAACATTATTCTTAAGTACCGGTAACTTAAAAATGCATCAACCCTTAATTGAATATAGTTAGTTCTGTTGAGAGGTCTATCTACATGTAAACTGACAAAAAAAGGAAATGCTAGACTAAGTGTAAAACTCCAAAGATCAAGTAATGTATTAAGGGTGAATCATAGAGATAATCACAAGGTAATATTTGGTATCAATGTCAATGACTTCTTATACTAGGCGGTAGTAATACAAAAAGTAACGAATGATACACTTTACCACCTGCACGACTACTCAGTAAAATGCTGAAGACTGTCTGAAATATCAACACAAATTCTGAAAATAGACTCTGTATTAGGCCGTAGGCCATATAGGTCAGACAGCCTGGCAGCTTGTGGGCGTCAAGCTGTCAAATGTTCCTGGGAAAAAGTTATCGACACCCTCCCTGCCTGAGTCTGATTTTCCCCCAAGGTCAAGGTCCCTGCCTGTGACTGATATTCCACCAAGGTCAGAATGGTGGAAACATGCATTCCAGACAGCGCCTATGGCATGTTGGTTAAGACTGTGTGCATATTTAGACTGCTTACGCTTTGAAAAGTCCATTCTATTGTTGTTCAGAGCAAAGAGGTTTACAAATCATACATGTAGCAATGTAAATGAATGACTTGATACAAACCTAAACAATTCGTCAGCTCATTTCTAAGGCAGAAACTAAAGGTGATCCTTAGGATTATTTCTACAGTTCACCAACAAAACATACCCATTTTTAGTTTAAACCTTTTGGGAGGGGGGCTTACCTGCTACCATGACGAGTGGTGGACTCTCCTGGATACACAAGAACGTTGCGAGGAAGACTGCATCAGCCGACTTCTCGATCGACTGGTTATTCATTAGGATGAGTCAGCCTCAAACTTGCACAGAAAATGGAGCCGCGCTCCCAAGCACCATCGTTTAAACAAACATTTTTTGATGAACACAGGTTAGCATGATATCACAAAAAGATATTCTTTTGTCCATCCTCTCGCGGTGGCGTAACGCGATGAAATGGTTGCAATAGACTGTGCCTTTGTTTGACTCCTACTTATTCCCCAGCTGTTTCCTATCAACTGCCAGCTGTGGCTGAGGAGAGTGACCTGCAGGTGACCTTAAGGTCATACCTGGTCAAAAGCAAGGAATTATGTTTCAAAGCTGCTGTAGGCAGTAATAGAATTTCCATATTAATTATAGAAATTCATTACTATTTTGCATAATTATTATCTAATTATGCCAATCCTCACAGAAGCTACCTACATACCAAAAATCCCAGCGATCCGTTAATCGGTTCTTGAGTTATCCTCCATCAAAGATTTTTTTAACAAACGACCTTGCAGTTCAAGAACAACCTGCTAGGGAGCCTAAACTCATGTCACTTCTTCCCTATCCCAAGAGCCATCTACCATCCAAAATTCGTGACCCTAGCATGTCCAGATCAGGAGATATCAAAACCGAAATTTCTGTTGCAGTACCTAATTTTCCCGAAATTTCTGTTGCCAAGGGGTATAAAATCTAATCATTTCTAGGTCTCACCTACCCACCTACCAAGTTTTATTCCAATCCATCCATTGCTTCTATCTTGCTAAACCATACAAAAACAAATTGACTCTTACGGTTGACGAAATGTACAATTTTAATCATTGATTTTGTAAATAAGAGCCTACTTTGCATGGATTATATCAGTTGATCCTATTCTCCACCCAATGACAGCCTTATCTTAACAAAAAGGTTATTGTAGCACTTCCTCATAAATTATGCAAATGAGGTCATGATTTGAATAAATTATGTTTATCGATGTCCACCCTCACTTAGCTTCCAAATGTGGCAAGTATGAAATTCCCAGCAGTTACAAGTATGAAATTATAAAAAATTGCCATTAATTATGCAAACTAGGACCTCATTTATATTATCTATATTCCTCAGATGTTTTTCTTGTTCTCAAGTAGATGTCACAGGTGTTTATAGTTATATTATTGAACAAAGCAGATTTATAGAATTCCTAATTAATTATGCAAATGAGCTCCTTATTTGCATAATTGCCATCTGATTATGTCAAGCATCACTGCAACTATCTACATACCAAAAATCACGACAATCGGTCAACCGGTTCTTGAGTTATCCTCCTTCGAAATTTTTTCAACAAATGCTCCTGCAGTTCCAGAACAAGCTGCTAGGGGACCCAAACTCATGTCACTTCTTCCCTATCCCAAGAGCCATCTTCCATCCGAAATTCTTGACCCTAGCATGTCCAGATCACGAGATATCAAAACTTAAAGTTCTGCTGCAGTACCTAGGAAAGCCACCAGGGGGCCCAAAATCTAATCATTTCTAGGTCTCATTAAGACCTACCTACCTACCAAGTTTCATTCCAATCCATCAACTGCTTCTCGAGTTATCTTGCTAAACCACACACACACACACACACATACCCACAGACAAACGCTACTGAAAACATAACCTTCTTGGCGAAGGTAAAAAGAAGTACCAAAATAAATCGGTGTACACACTGCTAGTTCTGCGCATGACGATTTGCACTTTGAAAGCGCCCTCTATGGACGTGACCTGAACTGCAGCCGACTCAACCGGAAAGCCAGTTGCGTAATACAGCGCATTTATACACGAACTGCAAAACCTTTACAATTCAAATCATACAGTCTCAAACCCGATACATTCCTACACCACACAGCGCAATTTACGTCTGGCTGACGCTCTTATCAGGCTTTCTACCCAGCCTTCAAGAATATTCGCTGTACTACTTTCTATACCCGCGTCACAGACTCCTGGGGTCGCCCATTAATACTGTGTGCTGCTACCTTACGGCATTGCTAGCTCTGTTCTTTGGGCATAGCAAAAAAGACCCATTTTACACAATTTTATAGTGGTGTATGCCAAACTATGTCTTTTAAAAGTTCATTTGGCATTTGCCTAAGACACATCTATAACAAATTTCAGGTCGTTTGGTTTTAATACAAGGGCATTTTGTATGGAAAGAGCAGAAAAACTTATTTTACACAAATTCAAAGTAGTGTTTACCAAAAATGTGAGTATACTCCTATACCAAATTTTAGGTCATTTGGTTGTAATATTAGGTCACAGAAGCCAAAAATGTACATTTTTTGTCTGAAAATAGCAGAAAAGACCTGTTTCACACCATTTTCAAGTGATGTATGCCAAAGCTGCAAAATATTCTTTGAGCATATGCTCAAGGCACCCCTGTACCAAATGACGAATTCTACATTCCGTAGAAAGACATGGTACAGGCTAGGTAAATAGTATGTTGCTTCGTTCACAAAAAGACTCTCTGACCACTATAACTACGATAATCATCTTCAAAAAGCCTACACTATACATACACACAACACCCACCAAAACAATATCACACTGTCGAAGGCATGAGTCGTCCGAACTCTAGTTATGTATGAGGCGTAAATACGTAAGTAAGAGATACGTGTATGCGAAATACCCACATTTGTCGTGCAATAATATTCTGGAATACTTGAGGGTGTCGTGGCCCAGCCTGCCTGTTATGTTCCTTCCCTGGGGGTCAATCAGGGGACTCTGGAAACTCAGCACAAACGGCCATTGCTGCAGAAGGAAAGTCAATGCAACATATAGATTAATAAGTCACAAGCTAGTATAACAACGCTTCATTGCGTGTATTTAGCTAACACAACAAAAGAACAGGGGCTTTTAAAACAACTGATACACAGAACAGCAGCAACTGATAAACAGGTGTGATACAATTATAACATGTAATGTGAATACATCAATATATGGTGTTAAACTACCGTTTCATTAAATATTTTTCCACGATCTCATACCTTCGCCAAATGATGTTAACCCTTGCGGATGACGAATTATACAATTTTAATCATTGATTTTGTAAATAAGAGCCTCATTTGCATGGATTATATTAGTTGATCATATTCTCCATCCAATGACAGCCTTATCATAAAAAAGGCTATTATAGCACTTCCTCATAAATTATGCAAATGAGGTCATGATTTGAATAAATTATGTTTATTGATGTTCATCTTCACTTAACTTCCAAATGTGGAAGTATGACATTCGGGTGCAGCAGTTACAACTATGGAATCATAAGAATTTGCCATTAATTATGCAAATTAGGTCCTCATTTACATAATCTATATCCTCAGATGTTTTTCTCGTTCTCAAGTAGATATCACAAGTGTTTCATAGTTCTATTATCGAACAAAGCAGATTTATAGAATTTCCTCATTAATTATGCAAATTAGCTCCTGATCTGCATAATTGCCATTTGATTATGTCAAGCATCACTTCAACTACCTACATACTAAAAATCATTACAATACGTCAACCGGTTCTTGAGTTATCGCCCTTCAAATTTTTTTCAACAAATGCTCCTGCAGTTCCAGAACAAGGCGCTAGGGGACCCAAACTCATGTCACTTCTTTTCTACCCCAAGAGCTATTTACCAACCAAAATTCTTGACCCTAGCATGTCCAGAACATGAGATATCAAAACCGGAAGTTCAGCTGCAGTATCTAGGAAAGCCGCCAGGGGCCCAAAATCTAATCATTTCTAGGTCTTATGAAGACCTACCCACCTACCTAGTTTCATTCGAATCCATCCACGGCTTCTCGAGTTATCTTGCTAAACCACACACACACGCGCGCGCGCACACAGACAAACGCTACTGAAAACATAACCTTCTTGGCGAAGGTACGAGTAATAATAGAATTTTCCACTGATTATTCTCTGTTACGCATCGTAAAATTTGTGTACTCGCAGACTTTATAATATATACTATATTTATCAGATACTTTTCAACTAGCCACGTTCATCAATCGTACTTGATCGATTGGGACCGGATCTTCAGTTAACAAATGGACGTCAAAGAAAAACATGAAATTGAATGTTAAGAATATATTCTAGGGATGAGCGTAAATGCATCGTGGTTTAATCAAAATATATAGAAGGTAAAGTTTTTTATCAAATGCAGTGTGAACCTGTTTAAAGTTAAAACTTTTGATACAACACAAAAAA
>NW_017804458.1:0-12136 GCF_001625305.1 Branchiostoma belcheri
CACCACCACACACACACACACACACACACACACACGCACTAGCCGATGATGTCGATGTAAACGTTGTTCTCGTCAGGCGACTCACTCTGTTCTTGTTCAGACCCGTCGTCGTTGACTTGGTTATAGATGTTGTCGGCCATCTGTTCTGTCACAGAGGAGCTCTGGTCGTCTCCGGGACGTGGAGTTGGAATGGACACGTCATGGCCTTGTTCATCATCCGTCCTGCTGTCCGGTGAATTCATGCTGTCCTCAACTCCAGCAAACTGAAGATAGGAACTAGTGATCCTGTCGGCTACCGGTTCTGTCACAGTCTCGGGGTTCTGGTACGGGTTTTCCTGACGTCCACGTCTATCTTCAATGATTGGGTTGTATGGATTGTCATCTGAGACATCACGCTGATCTTCGTTGATACTGTCGTATGGAGGGTCGTCTGTGATAACTTCAGCTAAGCCGATAGGCGCTTCCTGTAGTGTAACAAGACCACTCGTTAGAGGCCAGGTTTAGCCCAGAACAGAGATGAAAATCAAAGCCATTACACTTTTTCTATGAAGACAAACTACAATAGAAACACAAGAAATTCAAATACCTGTTGCTGAGTTTGGCCCGACGTGCGCGCACCCACGTGTTCGATACTGTTGTATGGAGGGTCGTCTGTGTTAACTTCAGCTAAGCCGATAGGCGCTTCCTGTAGTGTAACACGGCCACTCGTTAGCGGCCAGCCGTACATTGTTGGCCCAGGACAGAGATCAATATTAAAGCCATTTTTACACTTTCCCTACGAAAACTCCTGTTCTCAAACACTAACAGCACACACAAAAAAGTTAAAATACCTCTTGCTGAGTCTGTCCCGACGCGCGCACACCCACGTGTTCGGCAGAAGGGCGTAATTTCCTCCTCAGGAAACAGAGGCCGGCCGCCATCGCGAGGATGATCAGGAACAGGGGCACTCCGACCGCCAAGCCCACGACTGCTGATTCTGGCAAGCCCACGGCTGCTGCCTGTGGTTTTGACGACTTTGGAGTTGTCACAGGAGGGCTTTGTGAAGGTGTTTTCATCGAAAGTAATGGAGATAGTGTTGGGCTGTACGTAAAACAATAGAATAGCACACCAACTTTACAAAGTTGAAAGGAAAGATGCCATAGTTCATTCGATGTTAATGTTTTAGTGTATATACTGTATAAGAATTTTCAGCTCATTCATCTGTGTCATCATTCATGCCCTACTCAGATATCAGTACATGTATACGTTAGAAAAATCGTATCTAAATCACTACAAAAGTGACACCATATTGTAAATAACTGACATACCTGCTGAATTACAGAATGTAATAATACTCTCCTTAAGAAAACATACCAAAAAAGTTGAGCTTTAGTATCATCATGGATTAGCTGTGTTAGAATTATATTTAGTATAGTTCATGTATATACCCTTGTTGTTTCTTCTTTGCCATACATTGTACCAGTTACAGTTGTTGAGCAACAAAGTTTATTTGATTTGTTAATGTCTCGCTGTTTGGTGCTAGGAGTCAAGAAGCGTGAAGTTGAAAGGAAACATGTCATGCTTCATTCGATGTCAATGTTTTATTGCGTATATACTGTATAAACGTTTTCAGCTTATTCGTCGGTGTCATCATTCTGTTAATGTCTCGCTGTCTGGGGATAGAAGTCAAGAATCGTGATTCAGTCAGGCGATAGGGAATGATGGTGCAATATGAATGGATATTGTTGGAGGTTTTCATTTTATTTTTGTTGGTCGTCTTTTGTAACCGTGCTGTCTAGCAAGCCGCAACACGGAAAGCAGTAGGCCATACTCTGGATTAACACTTAAGTACTATACTGTTGGTATAGCTTTAATCATTATCAGAAAGAGATTGTAAATGGTGTGATATTTACCAAATCTGCAGCGTGGGTTCTGTTGTCGGGGAAACAGTTGTCGTTGGGCACGTCCCGAATAAGTCCTCTTCGTAAAGGTTTTTGCTAGAAGGTCCACTCAAGCAGGTTGGCGGACTTGGATTGACTTTCACGGCTGCAGGAATGACAGATACAATACAAGCTCGTGAGTTTGAGACGTGTACTGCTCATAGGGTTAAGCCTATATAGATCCGAGAAGAAGAAGAAGAAACAACTAGAAGTGAATAAAGTACCCGCCATATCTGCGAGGAGTTGTGCCATGTTACTGATGAGCAAGGGAAAAACCTACCGGTTTTCTTGATCCATTTCACGAGATCGAGCAAGTCACAATCGCAGGTCAACTTTTCTCCCCAAGGATACCTCTTGGAGGCAAGGGGAGATGCCGAAATACACCTGTGGCCAAAACACAGTGTGCATGCATCTAAACAACAATGTGTATGTACACGGATCTGTGATATGAAATCACTGATTCTTAAATACCAGACAAACACAAGCATCAAAAATATATTGGGAAATTACGAAGCCTCCAGGCAGCATAATTTGCATTATATCAATACCGTGTCGGTGTTTTTTTAATCATTCAAGAAAACACTTTCCTCTGCCGGTGGAATATCAAAGACACGCAGATCTAGACCACTACTTACAGAATTCAATATCTGCATATAACATGATATACATACGGGGTGACAAGGTCGTTACTCCGTCAAGGTGAAGACTTAGCAGAGTCGTCAGGTTGCCGAATGCATCTGGATCGATTGACGAAATGCTTTGAAAATTATTCCTGTTAAGGAAAATAGATTTTTGCTTACAGCATCATATCAGGCAACGTTCAATGACCTATAGTCTCGAAATCAAACTGTAAAAGAAGACAAACTTCAAATTCATAATGATCTTACATCTTCATTATTACGTACATTGGCTCCTAAAAATTCTGCAGTGAACTTGCAAATCGGTTAGGCAAGCTATACGTTCCTGCTGTGTGACGTCGGCTCAACATTTTGTCACAAACACGCAATAGCTAGTTATATTGTCTATTAGTGCGAATACCCTTTCAGATTCAGAGATTTCAGAGCCGGCAATGTCGCGAAAGCAAACGGGTGAATCTTCTGGAGCCTGGAACTCGACAATCGCAAGCTGGTCAGGTTAGGGAGTGGCAGGTGATCTCCTGCCTCTGAAGATGATGAAAGATAATAAGAGACATCAAGATTTTCATACAAATCAGTCCAATTTCCATTCACGACTTTATAAAACTCTAATCACAAATTCTGCTACACAACACTATAATATATATAACATACTGAGCCTGTCAACAAGGGCATGATCTGTGATCTTTTTTTATTTATTTTTTATTATTTATTTTTATTTTTTTATTTTATTTTTTATTATTTTTTATTTTTTTTATTCGTTTATCTAAGAGATGTACATACAGCAAAAAGAAAACAGTGTGGCAAGCCCCTCTTAATACAAATATACTAATACACAGAATACATATTTGTGCTGTGACATTTTACGAAAAATGTTTGTCTCGAAAATCATGAAAATAATGCATTACAGAAATAAGGTTTGTGATCTGTGATCTTGCAATGTCCTGCAACTGATACTGTCGCTAAAGACAAGTTGTAAGCTAAGCATGGTTTTGGAAATTAAACAAGATCGACACTAGGGCATGCCATTGAGAGAGTTTTCTAACCTGTCAGGCGGACAAATCATGTCCCTTACCTGATCGGGGAAGTGTTGTGAAGTCTCCCGGGCGGAGTTCCGTTAACAGCCGGGTCTTTTTGATCGACAGTGACTCTAAAGAAACCGGCAAAGCCGGCAAGGAGCTCAGCTTGAATTTTGCCAAATCGATCTACACGCGAAAGCGGATAAAAGGGACCATATTAAGATATATAATCTTTTTTCATATTCATATTTACAATACTGATTCTTGCACTACAAATCACTATATGTCTTGATACATGTATGTCTTTATCAGAATATCAAAACTCCGGAATTCAGTTGCAATATGAAAAAAATGTCAAACCACACGGCAGTCGCTGATACATAATACGATGATCTGCTGATAATGTATTTTTGATGTTTGTATCGCTTTCTTGAATTCTTCCTTAAATATTTTGACAAGGCACTATCATTATGGTAACACGATCTGCTGTCATCACCAATTGAAACACAAATAGAATTAGTTTTCTGGATTACTTACACTTTTTAAGCTTTGTAGGGGAGACAACACAGCGTCGCTGATGCTCACGAGTGGGTTGCCGAGTAGGCCCAAGTGAGCGAGCTTTGGAAGATGCCAGAACGTGTCGTCAGGAAAGCTTCCAATAGGCTGATTTCCCATCCCTATATGCTCCACAGACACCAGGCCTGTAAGGTAAATATGCACCCTGTCAACATTCCACGTGTATCAGATCATCAAACGCATACATCTATACAAGTGTTGTTTTTCTTTAGTATTCTTTCTCAATCAGTATAGCACATATTGTGTGACACAGAAGACAATTACACACAATTACATGTATTTATATTATCTGTATTGACCTACATATATTAGATCATAAGCGCTTTCTAAATGCGAAACCTTTGTCAACTCTAGAAAAAGCCTTGTCAAGAAGAAATAATAAAAATTTAAGCAGTAATGACAAGCAGCCCTAGTTCAAGTATACATTCTTTTTGAAACATTCTGACTGTGACATGGAAGAAGGAAACCTGCTCCAGGGTGTGAGCAGACACTGTCCAACTTTGACCCGACAACCGTACGCCACGTGTTTCTGTACGAGAACAGGTTTTTCCACTGTCTAAAATATACGCCGGTAGCGATTAAACCTTTCCAGGTCATATAATATATTTGAGCTACAAGGCCAATCTATGTTTATGTTTATTAGGAATCTCCATTAGTAATATAAAGTTTGTTTACTAGTCTTCCTGGAGTCCTTTACCTTTAAAAGATGAAATATAATCAATTACAAACCTAATAGCTACCAGTCAACCTTTACATTACACGTGAGAGGGCAGTGCACGTTCCTTTCTGGTCACTGCTTTGACACGCAAACACAAAAAAAATCCACACGGCATGCGCGCGCGCGTACACACACACACACACACACACACACACACACATACACACACACACATACACACACGCACACACACACACACACACACACATACACATGTCATACACACATACACGCACACACACACAAACACACACACACATACACATATTTCGACCGTATGGCTGATCAATATTTTGTTTGTCAAGGTATACCTGTAATGACGATAGAATATAAATGTGTTACATAATTGCTATTATCGAGCTGGAATGTCACTTATTTCACTGGTAGCTTACACTGTACTGTTTACCTTTAAATGTTGCAGCTGAGACATTCGTCAGACGGTTCTCGTATATCCCTAAGACCTTCAGGTTGGCGAGATTCTCGAACGAAAAGTCCTCCACGTTTGCGATATCGTTAGCCTGCACGGGGGTTAAACAAACGATACAAGCTTTTTTATTTATTTATTTATTTATTTATTTATTCATCTTAGGACGTATGGGTTGTCCCTTCAGCCCCAAGGGGCTGATTTCCAAGGGAGCCCAATTACAATGACAAATAACATATAAAATACAAAAGTAATACAATTTTTTAGGTTCTCCACACCAGAAAGATAATATGGTCAATATAATGGAATGACGATATGAATATAATAGTGAATAGCACATCGGTGTGTGATCTATATGTTGATACTGAACAACTTTTGGTTAGGTATAGAACAGCTACTTATATTGTATGGCGTAAACTCAGTATCATTGAAGAATAATATTCAGTCTTATGGCAATGATACAATATAGTGCTAACGTAATATACTGTGAATCATATAGTGGTAAATTACGTGATTTGATATAAATGCAACAGAAGTGAAAAAAACTGCATGAAAGTAACACAAGAATCCAATTGAAAAGCAATTTGTTTTCAAGGTTTATCTGATCGTTGATCTCTATGAAGGAAATAGGCATTTGCTAAACGATGCCTACAGGGTCGACTCACATGTATATGAAGATGCGCCAGTTTTGTCAGCCTGGCAAAATCTCCCCTCCGGATGGTTGTGAGACTGTTATGAGCGAGGTCCAGCTCCTACAAGGGCCAGAATGGATTTGGTCTTTATTCTCTGATGATTTTACTTTAACTAGCTAGTTTGTGTGCGTTACTATGCTAACCTTTGCAGAAAAACATATTGTTTTTGCTCAGTTGCTTCTTCTTCTTCTCTAAACAAATAAAGTCAATGACCTGGACCAGATGTCTGTCACCATAGTAGCGTGTGATGTAGCAGAAAGTCTGTGGTGTTGTGTTACATTATGTGCAGTGGCAGGACAGAGTTGGAGGGGATGCTCACCATACAATGTAGCCATAGCTATGAATGCGTTAGAGTAAGAATAAACAGAGCAGTAGTTTGTTGACCTAGACCACGTGAAGCTAAAAATTATGCATTTAATTCGCAAATGATACCTTCCTAGTTTAAATTGATACGAATTAATACAAACGAACGGGCTCACCAATAGTTCCGCAGAGGTGAACGTGAAAGTTGCTGCTGACATGTTCTGTAGAAAATTGTTCCTCAGGACCAATGACTGCAGCTTCACCAGGTCACCAAACGCCCAGTCCTCGATAGAGATGATTTTGTTATTACCCAGAAGCAGGGTGGTTAGATTGTACAGTCCTGAAAACGCTTTCTGTGTGATTGTGGAGAGGTCGTTTAATGACAGGTCCAGAAACCCCAGGTTTGGGGCGCCGATGAAGGCCATATCAGGTAGACTCTGGATCTTGTTGTTGCTCAAAGTCAGACGAGTTAAGGCTGACATTCCCATGAAGGTCGCGTTGGTCAACATGCCGATGTGATTTGAATGCAGGTACAGGACAAGTAGCTCCTTAAGATGACTGAAGCTCCTGTCTTCTATCGCTGAGATGTTATTAGATGAAAGGTTGAGCTCCGTAAGAAGTGAGACTCCTGTGAACGTCCCGATGCCGATGGACGTGAGTTTGTTGTCCTGTAAGTCGAGCATCTTCAGTCTCTTGACGACAGAATTGCTTCCAAACGCAGTTATTGTTGTGATGGTGTTTCTATTCAGGTAAAGTCTCACAAGTTGGCTCAGCCCGTTGAAAGCCGAAGCGGGAAGATTGGAGATCGCGTTTCCTCCTAATCGGAGAATCTGAAGGCTTGTCCGATAAAGGAATGAATCTTTTGACAGGGCAGTGATGGAGTTATCTTCCAGGCTCAGTTCCAGTAGGGTGGGAAGCTCAGGATAACGGAACACTACTGACAGCTGATTATCATTCAACAGGAGGACTTCTGTTGAAGTTGGTATGTGTTGATTTGTCGGAAATCCTGTGAGGGCTCCGTGACTGCAGTCGACAGTGGTACCGTAACATCGGCACTGGGGTGCGCAGTCAAGGGCAGTCACACCTCGGGTCAGGACAGCGAGCAAACATACCAACAGGCAAGACGTCCTAGTGCGGGCCATGGCCATGGTGGCCGGCTGTTAACAACAGAAAACAGAGAGGCGTTATGATACCACTCTGCTTTTCACAGCGCTAAATTACCCCTTGAAGTGGTTAATCACACTATCAGAGGTATAAATGTTATGATTCGAAGTTTGTTTAAAAATAGCGGAGGGACAAGAAACGTGGCAGTAATCATAAGACCTCTCGTATATGGCTTATTTAGTGTGCAGTATGTTGATAACAGAGGTGAAGTGTAGAAATGCATGCGTAAAACAATTACTATCCAATTTAGAAATGACGGTATCACACCCTCTACATCCTGTGATACAATGACACTAAACTATCTGCGAGATATCACAGTCGGAAAAACAAGTGTGTAAACGATTCTTGTGTCCATAATAATTACACTCTGGCATGCCGAAGTGACTGTTGACAAATGTACTGTCGCATTTAACTCGTTTTGTGAATTTATCTTGACCTTTACATTGAGATGACACAGAACAAATCTCTTACCTAATAAGTGCCGTTTGTCCCTGTCTTGTTTCGTCTATATTTCGATAAACACTCGAGCTCTACCTCATAACTTTGCCTGAGACTTTGTTTCCTGAATTAATCAAGTCAAGCATAAGTAGATAAGTAGTCTGTCGACCTTTGCTGCATACCCGAATAATGACCATGGGCTGTCTTAGATCCGAACTGAGATATGATATGTTTGTGCAGGCGTGTGTTGGTGTCTAAAGCCTTTCCATATTATACAGACTTTATGAAACAGGCATCAAAATCCATTTCAGTCCAGCAAACGAGAGCACGAATTATTGTCTTTACCTTGCTTCGTGCTTTAGAGGTATCAAGGACAAATTGAGTGACCTTAAAATTATTTTTAGAATGACGAAACCTGAGTTGTTTTTTATTCAGTGAAGTGTGACACTCGAGAGATTCCCGAAACACATTTTCGATGTATATCTCCTCTTGGGAACATCAGTTGCAAATTGTCACTGATCGTCGTCGATGTATCGTTAGCATCGTCAGAAAAAAATGGCGGGCAGTGTCATTTCTTTCACTGGATGAACACAAGGGGTGTACGCAAACCCCGCTGGCACTGTCGGCAATTTGAGCCAGAACAAAAGGCAAAAAACCCTGGCCTTTGGCCTTTGAGACGACACCGCAACAATACAAACCTGTTGCCTCCTGAAAACAACATGGCATGTCTCCTTATCAGTGCACCTGGTTTGTTTAACTAGTTAACAGTTATAGCAAGCATTGGACATCTGAGTTCAGTGTACAATTAACTGATTACTACAATCATGCCAGAATATACACAATCATTATACACATATATCTGAAGTCGCTTTTCGAAGATAAACCAATGTTTATTTTGTAACATATATTAGAGTACGCCCTGTGTATGGATGGGGAAAGATGTTTTAGACCACACCATAGTATATATATATACATGTACACACACACACACACACACACACACACACACACACACACACACAACACATATATAACACACACACACACACACACACAGGTACACATTTTTACACCAGGAAATGTNTTGTGTGTGTGTGTGTATGTGTGTGTGTGTGTGTGTGTGTGTGTGTGTGTGTGTGTGTGTACAATATGTATAAAGTTATGTTAGTATCTATAACCATATATGAGTTCAAAGAGGGGCGATGATGTACAAAATGGTATCGGTACTACTAACATGTATACTTATTTACCGAATATGAATATCATACAATGCAATATATTTCATTTCAATGCAACTTTGCAATGGAAAGCATTGCAGCTCGTATAAATTATAAACCAAATTATTTTTAATGTTGATATCTGCACTTCTATGAATAGAACGGCGTCGACCTAATAATGATTTAACTGTCACACTTGCATGTCATGTAGTAACATATTCTTAACATACGCATATTATATTCTAAACGCTATCGCCCATTGTACAGTTGTTCTTGGGTTAAGCTGTCGTAATGGTGCGTTTTTAGCATACACGTATAATCGTGTGTTCCTTACTGTACAATGTATTGAACAACTTGCTTGTTTGTGACCTCTCTATTCTGGTGTACCTTTATTACATTACCGATTACTATCTCAATAACATATCACCATGTATTAAGCATATTTGTCAGAACGACATCAGGTTAGTTTATGTGGATTACTAGCATTAACAAGACCCCACCACACACACACTAGCCGATGATGTCGATGTAAACGTTGTTCTCGTCAGGCGATGCACTCTGTTCTTGTTCAGACCCGTCGTCGTTGACTTGGTTATAGATGTTGTCGGCCATCTGTTCTGTCACAGAGGAGCTCTGGTCGTCTCCGAGACGTGGAGTTGGAATGGACACGTCATGACCTTGTTCATCATCCGTCCTGCTGTCCGGTGAATTCATGCTCCCCTCCACTCCAGCAAACTGAAGATATGAACTAGTGATCCTGTCGGCTACCGGTTCTGTCACAGTCTCGGGGTTCTGGTACGGGTTTTCCTGACTTCCACGTCTGTCTTCAATGATTGAGTTGTATGGATTGTCATCTGAGACATCACGCTGATCTTCGTTGATACTGTCGTATGGAGGGTCGTCTGTGCTAACTTCAGCTAAGCCGATAGGCGCTTCCTGTAGTGTAACACGGCCACTCGTTAGCGGCCAGCCGTACATTGTTGGCCCAGGACACAGATCAATATTAAAGCCATTTTTACACTTTCCCTACGAAAACTCCTGTTCTCAAACACTAAAAGCACACACAAAAAAGTTAAAGTACCTGTTGCTGAGTCTGTCCCAACGTGCGCGCACCCACGTGTTCGGCAGAAGGGCGTAATTTCCTCCACAGGAAACAGAAGCCGGCCGCCATCGCGAGGATGATCAGGAACAGGGGCACTCCGACGGCCAAGCCCACGACTGCTGATTCTGGCAAGCCCACGGCTACTGCCTGTGGTTTTGAGGAGTTGAAAGTTGTCACAGGAGGGCTTTGTGAAAGTGTTGTCGTCGAAAGTGATGGAGATAGTGTTGGGCTGTACGTAAAACAATAGAATAGCACAACAACTTTACACAAAGTTGAAAGGAAAGATGCCATAGTCCATTCGATGTTAATGTTTTAGTGTATATACTGTATAAAGAATTTTCAGCTAATTCATCTGTGTCATCATTCATGTCCTACTCAGATATCAGTACATGTATACGTTAGAAAATTCATATCTAAATCACTACAAAAGTGACACCATATTGTAAATAACTGACATACCTCCTGAATTACAGAATGTAATAATACTCTCCTTAAGAAAACATACAAAAGATGAGCTTATGTATCATCATGGATTAGCTTTGTTAGAATTATATTTTAGTATAGTTCATGTATCTACCCTTGTTGTTTCTTCTTTGCCATACATTGTACCAGTTACAGTTGTTGAGCAATAAAGTTGATTTGATTTGTTAATGTCTCGCTGTTTGGTGCTAGAAGTCAAGAAGCGTGAAGTTGAAAGGAAACATGTCATGCTTCATTCGATGTCAATGTTTTATTGCGTATATACTGTATAAACGTTTTCAGCTTATTCGTCGGTGTCATCATTCTGTTTATGTCTCGTTTTTTGGGGCTAGAAGTCAAGAATCGTGATTCAGTCAGGCGATAGGGAATGATGGTGCAATATGAATGGATATTGTTGGAGGTTTTCATTTTATTTTTGTTAATCGTCTTTTGTAACCGTGCTGTCTAGCAAGCCGCAACACGGAAAGCAGTACGCCAGACTCTGGATTAACACTTAAGCACTATACTGTTGGTATAGCTTTAATCATTATCAGAAAGTGATTGTAAATGGTGTAATATTTACCAAATCTGCAGCGTGGGTTCTGTTGTCGGGGAAACAGTTGTCGTTGGGCACGTCCCGAATAAGTCCTCTTCGTAAAGGTTTTTTCTAGAAGGTCCACTCAAGCAGGTTGGCGGACTTGGATTGACTTTCACGGCTGCAGGAATGAAAGATACAAGGTCGTGAGTTCGAGACGTGTACTGCTCATAGTGTTAATTATAAGCTAATGTAGAAGAAGAAGAAACAACTAGAAGTGAATAAAGTCCTTCTATATCTGCGAGGATTGTGCCATTATTATGTTACTGATGAGCAAGGGAAAAACCTACCGGTTTTCTTGATCCATTTCACGAGATCGAGCAAGTCACAATCGCAGGTCAACTTTTCTCCCAAGGATACCTCTTGGAGGCAAGGGAGATGCCGAAATACACCTGTGGCCAAAACACAGTGTGCATGCATCTAAACAACAATATGTATGTACACGGATCTGTGATATGAAATCACTGATTCTTAAATACCAGACAAACACAAGCATCAAAAATACTATTGGGAAATTACGAAGCCTCCAGGCAACATAATTTGTATTATATCAATACCGTGTCGGTGTTTTTTTTAATCAATTCAAGATAACCCTTTCCTCTCCCGGTGTCAATATCAAAGACACGCAGATCTAGACTACTACTTACAGAATTCAATATCTGCATATAACATGATATACATACGGGGTGACAAGGTCGTTACTCCGTTAAGGTGAAGACTTAGCAGAGTCGTCAGGTTGCCGAATGCATCTGGATCGATTGACGAAATGCTTTGAAAATTATTCCTGTTAAGGAAATAGATTTTTTGCTTACAGCATCATTATCAGGCAACGTTCAATGACCTATAGTCTCGAAATCAAACTGTAAAAGAAGACA
>NW_017804459.1:0-1613 GCF_001625305.1 Branchiostoma belcheri
CACCCCGTATCTGCATGAACTTTTACCCCCCCACTGCTATTCCAAACAACGCGTTTTTCTGGACCATTCCAATTCGCCTCGTAATTGTAGGGGTGCGTCTGCGATATTACATTGACCGCGAAAGCAGCAACGGCAAAAATACACATTCGTGCATCAACACGGGCATGCCCGCAGACGGCGTATAAAATTGCGTGCCGATTACACAAAGAGAACCCAGTGTTTTGACTGCGAACATGAAAAATCAGCCGATTACAACACTCCGTCCGGAGGTCCTGACCTCCTTCACGGAGTAACAAGAAGCCATAGGCGACAATTCTCCGTGAAGTATTATATATTGCAACAAAAAGAAGTAGCCATTGGCGACAATTCTCTGTGAAGTGTGATAAATCGAACAAAGAAAAATTGTTTAAACGCGCGTCGGCTCACTCATCTTAAGACGCAACAACCAATCAGAGATGCGAAATGCCGACACGTGACGCGGGATTTGCATACAGTCTAAACAACGGGAAGGGCGCGCGATGCCCGAAATATTTTTGCGTCAATATTCAGCGCCGTGATTCAAGAGATTCATACCCGGAAACAATTTCTTTTCTTGTTTTGAACGCATAAACATGCATTTACGCTAATCTAGTATGATTCAGGGTTACTTTTTTTTAACCTGCCATGGCCAGATTATCTAAATATGTGTGCATTGTGTGTACAATCTACAGAAAGAGAAATGTACATCAGGTCCGATCATCCGATTTTCACGTTTCGGTTTTTGGACTCGGTTCATGAACGTATTTTGGTTTGGCTCCTGGAATGTGCGAAAAAATACTCCCGGGACTGTCTACAGGTGTATCAGGACAGGGCGACTGGTCGGCATTAGCGCAGTCCCTGCAATTAGTAACAGTTGCACATCAATCCGGCCGAAAGCATGATTGTGTTACACAGGCTACTTCTTCATATACCGGCTCATACTACAAGACGCCTTTACAACTAGCAAATCATAAAATTACCCGATCTACTAGTATGTGCGGTTTACCAACCCCAGACCACATCCGACCACGAGGCAGAACACATTGATGGGTTGCTCAAAAATATTGTCCATGTTTACAAAGTTAGAGCTGCTCCACTAACACCATGGAGCGGCCCAACCCAAAAATATTGGCCATGTGTACTGCATGCTCGTTGCTAGGACGACCGGCCAGTTGCTACGTGACTAAATACACGCCGCCACTAGGTCGCCACAGCCGACCAGTTCGAAATCGATAGGATTACGTCATCGGTATTTACATTTCGTAATGCTGACCACTGACCACCCCACATTTCCGTCCCCATCAGCTACCGGTCACATAAACGGACGAAAACATTTCAAAGAAATGGGGATGTTTCGAAAATAAGCATTTACTCCAATATCAAAACAGCTACGGTAAAAATAAAAAGACGTGCATCATCCCGGACATAATGCCACACCACATGCGAAATTACACAGAAATGCGACGTACGGAAGAATGCGTTTTGGCTGCGAACATCTTCCAAAAAACTTGCCATCTCTTAACCATGGGCAAAAACATCTGGAACCACTTATCAAAACCACCCTGTATCTGCATGAAGTTCCACCCCCCCACTGC
>NW_017804459.1:6228-7281 GCF_001625305.1 Branchiostoma belcheri
AAGGGACACGAGAGTTAGTTCATTCAAGGACGTTCAACCCCAGAGCGGCCACCCCCGGTCTTGTCGGATCTTCTTGCGTACTGGCAGAACTAACGACAAAACATGAAAAGTTCCCGCTAGAATACCGCAACAAGTTACTACAAAAAGACTTAAATGTATTATTTGTAGCAGGAACTTCCTTCTTACGTCCAGACATGTGCTTTTCATGACATTTTAACTCTGCTGTTACGTACTTTTTTGCCCAGAACTTTTTTTGATTCTGAAAAAAATAAACGTACCGTCTAAAATAAGAACGTACCGGGCGGATTTCAAGGCGAAAAAAAATAAACGTACCGGTACGTTTATAAGAGAGGTGAGAGTACATGCCTCCAACACAGTTGTTGCCTTTGCTAAGCTAGTGTTTGTTCTTTGGTATATAAAGTTTCATAGTGGAGATTCTTATGTTACTCACAGTGCATGTACTAGATGCATTATGCATGTAATACATACATTCACTAGAGAAGTAACATTTGCAAAGCAAATACATAATGTTTACCTTCGGACATGGTCTGCCCTGTTAATTTTTACTCAAACACATTCACATAGTATTACATGTACTACAAGTACTAAGTATATGGTGACAGGAGAAGAGCAGACCATGAAATTGCAACATTATGTAACCCAACACCAGTCACTTTGGTGACACATGTCAACAAATCATGTCATTGGTCAGGTCAGAGGTTAGTGTTTGGAACAGAAGAGGAGGAGGAAGAAACTGAGTAAAAAAAATATGTTTTCCTTCGATAAACATAATCACTGTATACTACATGTAGATATCAGACCTGTAGGCTCTTGTCATACTCCTGCTGTATGAGTAGGTGTTTGTCAGTCTGGGGAGGTGTGACCTCTGACCTGGTCCCAGCATCCAGCACAGGCAGCAGGTGGTGGGAGGGGGGCGTGTACTCTTCCCCACTTGCTGAATGGGATGCAATGTAACATGAAATACAGACATCAGGTGATTTGCTCATGAATAAAATAATCATAATCATACTAGGTTGTTAAAGTAACTTTGTC
>NW_017804459.1:8370-12098 GCF_001625305.1 Branchiostoma belcheri
ATAATATATTATATTTCTATATACATGTACTATTGTAACTTCTGATTTATTCCCTGGTAGAGACAGTCACTAGATTTAAGTGTGTGCAGCCTTTAATGGAAACCTGGGATAAGCTGGGGTGTTCTGACTCCCTGTAAACAGATATTTAGTATGACATCATCCTGCCTTCTGACAGCAGTCCAGAAGGGTGGCAGAACATGTCTGAAGCTGTAGTATCTGTATCTGTATAGCCAGTATGACCGCCTTTCGGCTTATCACCCCAGCTTCACAGGCACGCGGCGCGGCAGCAGTTACACCGATCGACTGCACCTAACCCTTGAACTTCAAACCTGTATCTGTATTAGCCGGAAGCTGTCCAATCTCAGCTGTTTTTGATTTGATTTCATTTGTATGAACCAAAGTGAGTTTAAGCTGGTAACCCTATACATTATTACATGTAGCTAGATGCACATGACTGTAGCAATGGAACACTAACCTGCGGGAGGGTACACCATCTGTTTGACATCCACCAGTAGGCTCTACAGACAGGAACAGCACATGTTTACCACAGCAAGAAACAGGCTTACAGCCACCCATACTAGGTTAGCACCAACATACTGCAAGCTAGTAGCAGGTAACAAAGGCCGTTATGTGAAGTCAGTGAAGGCGCTTTACATGTGGTTTACCCTGAAGCCGGTTTCAACTGGCTCCATCTGAACGCTCCAAATCATATTGAAAGCGCCTCGATCCCAAACCACTTCTAGAGGTGGTTTCGAATTGGTTTTCCTGCATCGCGATTTGCGTCTGAACACAATGTGATTTCAATGTGACTTCGCCTGGTCATGGATTACGGGGTGATATTTCTTTATAATTATATGCAATACCAACAATATCAAACAAGGAATGTGTGGCACGTGGACCAGATGTGAGGAATGTGAGTTACCCGAATCGCGGTTTGGGTGACTTCACATAAACACGGCCAAAGTTATCCAGAAACTATGTACATTTGTACTTTAGGCATTTGGGTTTTTCCATGCAGTAATCAATAGACTTCTGGTTGTAACTTCCTTGCAGCTGTATGACTAAATACCTCAACCAACCACTCCCTGATCTAACATGGAGTGTACGTGGGTTTTAAGAACCTTTTTAACACTACGGATACATTGTCTCTCTCTCTATATATATTTCTGTCATAGCTGGGCTGATTATACTCAATATGGGTGTTCTGGCCTGTGTGATAACTAGCGGTACGGTCACGGGAGGGCTGGGATTGAAGGTGATGTGGGATACATCGTGTTGTATTCCGATACAAACTTGAATTGTGGCTATTTTAATAAGCTTATAACATGTTGATGTCTTGATTTTGATGACAACAATACTGACTGCTCTTGAACAGAAGAACTATCAGTTAGGGCATAGGGCAAAGTTGTTCTCCCTCAACTTTGTGTCATACTGTACTTTACTCCTAATAAGTCACTTGATCTTGAAAAAATAGTGTTACTGAAAAAAAGCCCAGATAAGCAATTTGCAAGGTAATTTCAAAGTTCTATAACTATGGATGGTCTATGAATTCGGACACTGATGAGAATAACTTTGTGGTCTGAGTTAGTGTAGTTCTGATTATAACCTATACCTCTAGTGTCTTTATCCTGCACAGTTGTTTAGGCAAAACAGAGACTCTGTTTTTGGACAAGTCCAGGGTCCGGAGGCTCTTCATGTTACCGATGGCACTGTGGACATCTGTCAGACGGTTTTCTGAGTAAGATAAAAACAAACATTTCTTGGCAAGTGCCAACAACAGATAAAACCTGGAAGTGTTCTGTGCTTTTTGAGAAAAGGTGCTTATTATAATGTATATATCTATATCTATATATGTTGGGTTTCCTGCAATGAGTCAATTTCTTCCATCCTCTAATCTAAGGAACATTGTAATATTTACATGTATGTGTGTAGAAGCTGTACTTTTCATGGTCCCACAAGACCAAGGAATGCCTACTACTATATGTACAAGATCAGTAAAAAAAACCTTGAGTTGGGGTATAAAACAGATTGATGAAGATTTCCATGGATTTTAATACCATATGTTGTGAAATTTCACTTGTAATTACCTCTGCAGTTGAGGGTTTGCAGAGCTTGCAGCCTACTGACAGCCTCAGGCAGGCTGGTCAGCTTGTTGTTTTCCAGGTTTAGTACCTGAAAAAAGGCAAACGGAGCTGATCATGTGTGTACAGCATGTCGGCATGTGTTGACATTGTCAATGTGTTAACGTACACATAAATCTAACAAAAAGGATGGAAACTCCTCATATCTACATTATATATATTGTAGTGATTGTGAGCTTGTCTTTAAAAAGACCTGTTCTCCAGACTTGCCTTAAGCCTTTGTCACAACCTGCCGTACGTGCTTTTTGTCCATACGTTTTTTGGGAGGCTACATGTACGTCTGCTACGTTTTTTCTGAAAACGTGGGGAAGTAGTGTCATCGACGCACGTCACTCGCACGGTTTTGCAAGGTGTAAGAGTGTGGTCTGCACGCCACGTCTGGCCGTGAGTGGTTGCGTGCATCGTTCATTGCGCAAGTGGTAAGTGAGTTGTACGTGCTTACAACGTACAACTCTGTGCGATTACAACTTTACCGTAAGGAGGCCATACTCACACGTGCTTCTTTCATATGGTACGTACGGGGCACGCGCATCGCTCGTACTCGCACGCACAGGTGGTGAATCTGCAGACCGCACATAGAAAAAGTTTTACATGAACTTTTTACAAGTTCTACGGCGTGTCTGTAAAACTTGTAAAACTTTACATGAAAGTTTTACAAGTTCTACGGCGTGTCTGCGTGCTCCAAATCCATAGGATTCCGTACGGAGGTGGTACTCACCACACACGGATGCCCTGCGTTTGCCCACGTTTTTGCATGTTGACGGCACGCAGAAGCACGTATGGCGGGTTGTGACCGTAGCTTTAGTGACATGACATACATGTACTCACCTGTAAGGTGGCCAGCTCACCGATGTCATCTGGAAGAGATGACAGTCTATTCTGGTGAAGATCAAGAACCTAACATGAAAGAATAAGGATTTCAATAACCAGATTAAAATATTAATATAAGTGCATAGTATATTGTAAGCAACCAGTATTTCATACACATTGTCAGTGCAATTTGTTTAACAGATATGATTACAGATAGATGTATTTTTTTGCTTTTAACTATAACCAAAAATATTTTTTTTTAACTTGAAATAAAAATTTGAGGTACTTAAATTGCCAAAATGTCCTGCCATATAGTCCGAGGACTTGTGGCCAATGTACATGATTGTCTCTTTGCTTTAAGAATACATTTGTTCATGTAAAAGCAGGATAATCTTGACTGTTTAGACATAAATGTAGTAACAATGTGGAACAAGTGTCCATAGACAACAATTCTCCGTGAAGTTTTATATTTTGCAAATACATGATCAAAAACATGACAATCTAAACAGATGAACAAAGTCATCTTTCATAAAAATATATCTTTCATTTACATATCATTTATTTGATAAGGTATCGTAGAAGGTATCACAGTCACAAGAAGTCACAATCCAGATACTCGCCTATACACAACAAGCACCTAATATCTGCTTACAAAACCTCGCCTACCACACATGATATTATACATCTTGTGCATCAGAAAACTCCAAATGCACCAAAAAGCACCCATGGGAAATGGAAGAAAATTGCATTTGTTGATGACTATTACATAAATAATAT
>NW_017804460.1:0-5226 GCF_001625305.1 Branchiostoma belcheri
CGTCAGTTTTCTTACAAATTATAGTTTAAGAACTGTAACAAGAAAACCTTTTTGTAGTCTTTTGGTACAAATGTAGAGCAGAACAGGATGTTTTTAAGCCATAGCCTAAGGTCTCGCTAGGAACGAAGAGAATACTTGTGCATTGGACTAAGGTATTTGAGTTCTTTAATGTAAAGCTTTGCCAACCATGTTTATCACATACACAAAACGGGCACTTCAAATATATTTGCGCCTCCCATGTGTAAAATAAACTTATCTTAGGAAACTCTAGCCCACATTTAAATTAGTCCGCAGTATTATACAACAAGGACTATTGCCTCACTTTAATCGTGTAGGATTTCTACTGTGTTAGGCAGGAAAACATGTTTTGTCGCCCCACATTGTAGAATATCTTGTGCTTTGGGATTTCTCTCAAGGTTGCCTACAACTTATATCTGTATTAACGCTCTGTATAACTGCACTTTGGTATCTAAATCTATATGTTCCATTAAAACGTGCTTGGTCGAAAAGAAATTTCCATGAGTGTTTTGCTATATGTGTGTCTTATCAAGTATGCCTGGAAATCTCTTTATATCAGTGAATGAAGGTTGTTGTTTTCCAAATTGTGTCTGGGATAAATATACATTCTAGGACACGCGAGACTGTCCAGAACCGTGCCTGACCGGGCTCAGTTCTGGACAATTCATTATAAGGGCATTGCCCCGCTCCGTGCTTTGGGGGCGAAGCTTTGTGTTTCCCGCTTTGTAAAGTATATTGTACATTTTACGCTGGTCTCAGATGATTCAGAATTTCATATAGTGTCACAGAGTGCCTTGTATCATTTTTTAACAAAATCAATGGATTCCATCAGTGTGTTATGCTTAACCCATTCGTCGGACGGTTAGATTCTCGCGAATACCATTTTCCACGTGGTATATTCAAGAAATTAGATCGACCCGACCACTAGCACTATGAGCCATGAATACAACACTGTGCTTACTCACCATGAGGCACTGTTCTTGATAATCCTGAAGCATATCCAGGTTCGATCCTAGTTTAAATCTCGACTAGTAGACGTTCTTGGAAAAACAAAGTGTATATCCAGAACCGTTTCTCAGGTATCGCACAGGGGCCTTGTCTCGTTCCGTGCTTGGGGCGTGACTGACATTACTTCCGGACACTGTTCTGAACAACCCTCAGGCTGTGTCCATTCTCAACCACTCTCATCGCGCTCTCATGGCACTCTCATCGCGCTCTCATGGCACTCTCATCGCGCTCTCATGGCACTTTCATCGCGCTCTCATGGCACTCTCATCGCGCTCTCATGGCACTTTCATCGCGCTCTCATGGCACTCTCATCGCGCTCTCATGGCACTTTCATCGCGCTCTCATGGCACTCTCATCGCGCTCTCATGGAGACCTGGCCAATTTTAGGTCGCGGAGACAGCGCCGTGAGAGCGCCGTCTATGTGGAATAGAGGTATTACTTGACCTTTCGAACGAAAGGCCGACCCACTGAATAAGCTAAAACCAATTAAAAGCAATGTCCAATTCTCATTTTTTTTACTTCCAGATGCAGACGACTGTATCCCAGGACCCTGTGATAACGGCGGCACGTGTGTGGATGGTGATAACACCTACTCCTGCGTGTGTCCTCCTGGATTTAAGGGAGAGAGATGCCAAACGTGTAAGTGGTATATTATCATCAGATGCCATAAATGAGCCTGGATGTAAAATAATATAAAGACATACTAGCTCTGGCATTAACCCTAAACAGTACACCTGGGGTCAGCGCGGACCCCAGCACTATATATTCTGTAATATCTTTTTTTGTTTCTAAAGATTTTTTTTTCTGAAATTTTAGGTAATTGTCACCCACAAAGTTGTCTCTCAATACAGCGCAGAAAATTCCGTTTCTACCATTTATAAAAAAAATTATATCTGATTTTCTTTTGGGGTCCGCGCGGACCCCAGCCGGCTTTCGATCACAATGGATACACTGGCGTTCTTATACATTACCTTATTTCCGTTTTTATATGTTTTTATGCACTCATCGTATGTCTACCAAGTTTTCAGAGAATGGTGTAGTAATAGAATTAAGTTTTAATAACTTTGGTGTAATTATGACGTCATATGACGTCAGAGCTAATAATATAGTCCGCCATATTGGATTTTGACCAATGACGTCATCAAATTAGCATATTATATGCATATTAAATATGTAAATATAACTTATATTTAAATATGTAAGATGTTATCAATATTGGAAAAGAAGTGTAATTCAATAAAAAATTTTATGTTTAAACCAAAATTACTTCTATTTTCAAATAAACTGCCTGCTAAAAACCCGTTTCCATAGCAACACAAAAAACATCAACTTACAAGTATTAAACTAATATGAACTTTTTTCCAGAGACATTTTAGGAAAGTTCTCCAAATTTCATACTTCTAGCGCAAGCCGTTTAGCCTCTATCTGAGATCAAAGTTGGGCCTCAAAAGCCCCTTCATTCTGAAATGGGTTTAAAAATCGGGTATTTCTTCTTGTCTTCTTTTCTTCACCAAAAAATAGAAAAAGTTCAAAATGTATGATTTTTGTATGTAATGTGGACACAGAGGTTCCCACATCAGTTTGCAAAACAATTGAGCTGGTAGCATGTTGATAATTTTTAAAAATTAGCAAAAAACTGCTCTGGGGTCCGCGCGGACCCCAGGTGTACAGATTAATCAGTCCGGGAAGGTGTTCTGTTGAGGGTTAAATAAATCCGCTTGAAATATGTCTGATTTTCTCTTTGAGTCTGTGTAATTACAAAAAGGTGTCATAACTAAAATTACATTTAATGGATATTTTTTTATCTAGCTCCCTGTAGCGAAGATTACGATCCTCCCTTCAACGGAGCCAAGGCTTGCGCACTGACGGATGACACGACAGGAGCCATGTTCTGTACTGTCTTCTGTCCGGAAGACAAGGAGTTCGCCATACAACCTGCCCAGGCGTACACGTGCCAGGCTGATGGAAATTGGTTCGCTGACTCCGATCTTGTGGAAGATCAGAGTAGCCCTTGGCCAGACTGCACAGGTAAGAAGCTGTCTTGTACGTCAAAAAGTAGTAACCTGCATTACTGTCATTACCAAACCTCTGTACTAATTGTAATCTGAGAAGTCTAAACGTATAATTGGTTGTGTAACATCATGACACATGATTAAAAAACGTATTCAGTTTCAGATGTTCAGCATGGAATTTGGAACACGTAGGAACCTGCCTTTCTTAGGAAACATTGCTTCGTACCTTTGGATTTTTTTAACTTGCCTTAAATTTGGAACGTTGTGAAACACCGGGGGCTGCGGCTGTTTATTTTTGTATTCTCGGACATTTTTTAACATTGCATTAAAGCAGTAACGTTGTAAAAGGATAAAAAGGGTCTGCGGCATATTTCAATTTAAGGAAGGATAATGTAATACAAAGTCACTCTCCGCCCTTATTTGCATTTGGGAGTAACAGGAAGCAAAGCATTGACTTTTTTCAAAAGTTAGGTTATAACATCGGGATTGACGTTTTTGATTATAACATGGTTTTTGCGACAGGGAGGTACCGTCCAGGACGCCCACACCTGCTAGGATCAGTCCACTACTTTTCCGGCACTGACTGTCTAAGCAGCATGAGTGAAATCATCTCCAACTTCCATCAGCTCTTCAGTCAGCTGTCGTCCTCGCAACCTGGTGGATCGGTCCCAGCTCAGCTTCAGAACGTTGAAGTGGAATGTGAAGGGACGGCTTGACAAGTCTTCACAATGCATGGTAACTACAAGATATTGAATCATAAATCTATCTAACACGGCATGACATGACATAGCATGACATAACATGTCACAGCTTACCCATGAAATTCTATGTATTTGTATCAATTCATTTATGTTCAAATTTTTACATCTTACGAGAACTGAAACCAAAGGTGATTACTAATAATTGCTTTATATATTTTTATTTCAGGCCACGCGCCGCAGCCTGCAACTATCCAGATGTAAGGCCAAATGTCACCGAATCGACTATGGCATAACAATTCCTTAGAGCTTCTTTGCAGTCCTTGTCAGGTTTTTCAAAAACAAAATCCTAAATCTGACGAAGATAACATACTAATGAGTATGGTATGAAATTCATTTAAGAAAAGTTTGATTTTGGCATCGTACAACAAAACTGTCAACAGCTCTGTCAGATCGAGATTACAGCTGCGAGTTAGTTGACTGTTGCTCCGTATTTCGGCCCAACATAAAACTACTTAATTTGCGAAAGTTATTAAATTTTGTGTTATGCAAAAAGCAGAACCCGGTGACATCGCATTAAATAAAACTTGGCAAAACATCTGTGTCGTTTAATGATTATTCTCCTTCTTTATACATTGTTTTTATTAGTTACTTTTTGTAACATTCAGTAATGATCAATATCTTTTTACATTCATATATTTTGATTTTAATTCTCTATTTCCTTTTCTCTTTTGATACGCCACTTTTTATGCAAAGTTGAAACAGATGAAACGACCAAAAGCTAGCTTATTACTAATATTTGTTTTTTAGCTCTTGAAAGTAAAACAAAAATGTAACTCTGTATTTGTATGTTTGCTGCAGCATCGGATTTGTCCGTTTTATCATATATTCTGTACTTTGTCGGATTTTGGGGGAAGTGGATGTTCAGTCTGTTTTGTCCTGTCAAATTTTATGGACCTAACTTTGTCATATCGGTCTATACACACGCGTCAAAATATCACATTAACTTTAATTCATTGTAGGGAATTCAGGTTTTCTGACAAATAAAGGCTATTACATGGATACCTGCAACAAACACTACGGGTTATAGCTACACTCACAGGATGTAGACTAACATACTAATAACGTGTTTCTAACCTTTCTTAGTGTAGACGTCTAAACCCTGGAATATGATAATATGCGCTACAAGAGGTTTGCAAACACCTCTCAAATATTAAGTATCGGGGCGAACGTGGCCACCTAGTTGAAATAAATGATGGAGGTACCTACTGTAAAATATTTGTAAACTTTTTGTTAAAGAGGTTTATCAGTCACGTGGGATAAGCAGTTACTAGAATATTCAGTGACATACGTTATTTATTTAATTTTGATCAAAAATTGCCTGAGTAAGTGTTTTGCGGCGTTTCTCTAACTTATATCTATAGATATATAGATATATGATATCTATCCATTATCACACACATATATATATATATATATGATAATGGATA
>NW_017804460.1:5368-12088 GCF_001625305.1 Branchiostoma belcheri
GAGAGAGAGAGAGATCAAAATTAATCCATAATTTAGATCAAAAATTGCCTGAGTGTTTTGCGGCGAATTCTATGTGTCAGAAGTCGCCGTCCTATGGAGCCTGCCAAAAGCTAGCTAGCAATCACCCTTCAGTTCTTGGTGAAAGAAAACAGCTACATGTCCCTAAATACGAATCCCGGGCGGCACACAACAACATATGCCAGTTTGTGCCGGAGGTGAGCAGCTCATCCAGGAAGCATATAAGGAGGATACTTTCACCATGCTCTCCACACAGGACGACTGGAAAGAAGTCGCTCACGAGTTTGGACAGCGATGGAACTTTAACGACTGTTGTGGAGCGATTGACGATAAGAAGCCCATCAAGAAGCCCAAGAAAAGTGCATGGGTCTATTAAAATTACAATGTCTTTTTATGGTGCCGTCGTGGATGCTAACTATTCTTTCTTGTGGTGCAAGATGGGAGCCAACAGCTCCTGCTCAGACGCAGGCGTGTTCAACGAGTCCAGCCTCAGGGGGGCACTGGAGGACAACAAAGATCTACTTCCAGTCGAAGACAGGGCCCTTTCCGTACTTCTTGGTGGGCGACGACGCATTTCCCTGCGAAACGGGCTCATAATACCATACAGTGGGCGTGCCCTTACCAAAAGAGAGATGGAGATGAACTATCGGCCTTCGTGTTGTGTTGTGGAGAACGCTTTTGGGATATTGGCTCACCGGAGGCGGTGCCTACTCACCACCCTGCAGGCGTAGCCTGACAAGGTGATTCGCAATGTGTGGGTCACCCTACACAATTGGATGTGAATGAGACGACCCGGACTACGGAACTTACATGTGGACGCTGAGGATGAGGATGGAAACGTGGTCCCCGGTGACTGGAGGGCGGATGCACAGTGGACCGCAGCCAACCAGATGATTGGCCAACGGACCTCGAGGGAAGAGAACATTCTTTGGAATATTTGGAGGACTATTACTGTACACCACTTTGCCACTTACCATGGCAATATCAGGTTCTTAGAACACATAAAGTCATGAACATGGAAAAGTCTACCGTGCCAAGTGCATTATACCATTCATTTCTTCTTTAAGAAAATAAGTTAACTTAAATTCCATCTTGGAGAAACTTCCAGTAATTGTTACTGGCAATGCTGCCTTTTGTGTTTTCATTTTGCCCCATGCACCATTTAATCCTGAGCTCTGACATCTTCTCAAACTACAAATAAAGGCAAACAGTTACATTTATATTCTTGTCCTTCTGAGTCCAACAACTGTTGTTTTGCACGTACAGTACCACATATATAGCCCCCCTTTATTTGGTTTTTCTCATGCAACGCCACACAACGCAGCGAAGCGCAACGAATGTGGAAGTAACTATGCCACCACAGGGCCAAAAAATGGGGGTCTATGTCCTAATTAAGACATGAATTTTTTTTGAAATTACTGTGTAAGAATGCGAACAGAACAAGGGTTAAGGCAAACCTATTCTTTAGTATCAATGATGATACATACTTTTCAGATCCACGTCAATGTAATTGATTACTTTCAATTAAGTTTTTTTTTTATTTTACTTGGTGAATAAAATATTAGAAAATTTTCGAACTATTATTTGCCTGTTGTGTGTTTTTAGTTCTTCATCACAATGAAAAAAATAAGAACCATATAGGGAAGGATCTGGAGAAGCATCATATTTCCCTTCCGGAGTTGACCAATATGAAGCAGGTATATAGCAACGTTGCACGGGCATGACGTGGTATGTTTACTGTTCACAGCCGCGCATTAGGCTTACAAAAGACAGGTTGTGTTTTCAGTTCCTACACAGCAAGAAACCAATCAAATATCTGTCTCCTTTTCAGTGATTGACATCCTAAAGAGGCTATGGCGGCATTGCATCCACAGAAGATGGTATAGAAATCAGTGGTAAAGAGACCAAAATAATGAGAAAATTTACAAACAACGCCTATGGTCTGTACACTATCATCACAGTGGGTGAATCGGGTAAGACTCTGACAGAAAAAAATCCTCAAAGTTCAACTGATTTTAACTACATCGATATCCAAAAGAGGATCTCATCTAGAAATCTTAGAACAGCACAGACAGCAGCCGCAATAGATACAAGAAACATCATATGGAAAGATAAGAACGCATGTCTATGCTCAAAAATCAACCTTAACTGCGCTCCTTAACTTTGTCAATTTATCTATAAGGATGTAAAAACCTGAGCACTAACCACGCATCTAAAGAAAAGAATTCTCTCAAAAGACACACGATGGTACAGAAAAATCATTGGCATAACATACCTAGCACGTGTCACCAACGAAGAGGTCTGGACTTCAATAAGATAGTACAAGCTGTTGGACCACATGGCAACCTACTGACCACCGTAATGAAACACAAGCTGAGATGGCTTGGTCATGTTCCAAGATCGTCAGGACTTGCAAAAACAAGGGGCAGTGCTAGGAAGTCGAAAGGGGTAGGTAGAGAAAGATATGGGAAGACAATAGTAAAGAGTAGACTTGATTTAGCTTGGCTAAAGCCATGAGAACGTTGGAGGACAGTGGGCAATAGATGAGGATTGTGGACCAAGTCATGGTGCCCCGACGACCCTCAATGACGTAAAGGGATAGGTGAGAGTTGAGACTAAAGAAATAACCAATAGCCAATAAGTGAACTAATCTCACGTCTTGCCAACACCCAACACTGAATAAGGCGGACGGGGTAGCCATCTAATATGTAGGCAAACATACAAGACAATTGATTCGCAATTACAGATAGGGGATGTCTTTTCAGGCGACAGTAAGATTACCTTTCACCCCTACGTGCTGTAGAGAAAACGAAATTACCTCGGCATTTACATAATGTATGCACAGTGATGTTCGCCTTTAACTGACGTGCACAATTGTCACAAGTATGAAATTGCCACCACTAAGGAATACTGGTAATTTCAACTGAAATGCTTCAGGTCGGCCTCTCCAAAATTAACGGAGTCCAATCTACCTACAAGAAACACAAAGAAACATCTAGGGGATCCCGTGCAACAGTGGTCAGAAACCCCTATAAAAAGACCAGTGCTTGTAGTTACAAAACGGTAGAGAGCCCAATACTACACCAAATAACCCCTGTCCCAATACCTTTTCCCACCCAAGACAATAGTAAGCTTGTCTAGGATATCAAACCAATGCGTACCGCTTCAGTCCGGTAGAAAGCTGGTATAATGCACATACTCGACCTTGGCCTCAGTCGTCCCCACCAACACCTACCTACCAAATACAATTACATATAGCCACTTACAAAATACAGCACAAACCACATACGTAACCCATGACCTTATAGCGAAAGGTAAATATACACTAAGAGGTCGTGGTTACGGGTCATTGGACGTCAAAAGCACCACCTACAGACGCCTGGCCTGCAACAGTTGGGAGTGAATAGGTGAGAATTTGTTCACATGTGGGAGGGGGGCGGCGTTGTCACATACACTGTTTAAATCCTTTGTCCTAGCAAATATTTTGCATGTCATTGATTTCCGCTTCTTTGTAGTTCCTTAGCTTGTCGTGTATGTTTTACCAGTGATTCTTGTCGCTATCCACCACCACTTGTATAAGTTTTAAGGTCATGCTTTGTTCGTACATATGAGCATGGTAAACAAGGTCTTGTTTACAATCTTTGCTGTGTTGTATTAGATCTTTGCTGTTTCACATGTCCACGGTGACAACTATTAACAGTTAACACAGCTCGTTTGTATGTTTCCACTTAACCATTTGGTACATTGAATGCCACCATTAACAGTGCTAGTAAGAATTTAAACTATTAGCCTAAGGCAAAATGTCAAGGACATTCCAGACTGAGTGACTACTCCCTACAGTGTTAGCCTGACTTTCCTGGACTATGAAACTGGCAGTGTTTGGGGCCACTGGCTCTACAGGTAAGGGTGAATATCCTTTGGATTTTCTTCAGAAATTTCTGTCAGTTTCAGTGAATTTAAATTGTTACATTAAAGCTAAAACGTAAATAACATAAACTTGTGATTCATAATTTTCCGGTCAGAAATTGCTGTAGATGTATCATATTAAAAAAATAATCCTTATCTATTTATCTATTACAATCTAGGCCTCAATATATCCCGCCTTGTGTCCCATATTTATAGGAGTGGAGCTTGTAAAACAAGCACTTGCCCAAGGTCATGACGTCACTGCCCTGGTGAGAGACCCTGACAAGATGGCGGGACTGGTATCAAATAAGGACCTCAAGGTTGGCTTCTTAGTGAATCTGTTTTTTTACGGATGTCAGAACAAAAGGTGGTTTAGACAGTTTTGATTTAAACAATTTTTTAAAACGGATTTTGTTATATACCATATATACTTGTAAAGGGTAATTATTCCACCTGGCCCATACATACATAATATATGGGTGTACATATACAGATATATAAATATGATAAGCAGATAGACACAACATTTACTTGTTGAACTGAATTTAACAAGTGTTTATTACAACCCTGGACTTTAACTACAATGCAGTTTGTAGTTAACAATGTTTGCGGCCATTTGTTTCTGAATATTTTCACAGATTGAGAAGATAGACCTTTCCTCTGCTGATACTGTAGAGCCACATCTGCATGGGAAAGATGCCGTCATTTCCTGACTGGGAAGTATGTAACATAAGGTTCCATTATTTATCTGCATTGTACGTTAAAATTGAACAGAGTGTTTGAGGATTTAATGTTCGAAAACCTGACCATGAAGATCTGAGCTGTGTGTGTGTGTATTTGTGCCTTTGTGTGTTTGTGCCTGTGTGTATGATTGTGCCTGTTTGTTTGTTTCTGTGTGTGTGTGTGTGTGTGTTTGCCTGTGTGTGTGCCTGTCTGTATGCTTGTGCCTGTTTGTGTGTGTGTGTATGTGCTTTTGTCTGTGTGTGTTTCTTCCTGTGTGTATGTCTGTGCCTGTGTGTGTATTTGTGCCTGTGTGTATGTGCCCGTTTGTGTGTCCGTGTGTGTGCCTGTGTGTGTGTTTGTGCCTGTGTGTTTGTGCATTCGTGTGTGTGCCTGTGTGTATGCGTGTCTGTTTGTGCCTGTGTGTGTGTTTGTGAGTGTGCTTAATTCAGTTTTCCCGCGTCAGTCTTAGGAATTTGGCATAATTACTAATTTCCAAATTAGTTCATGCTGATTAGATTATATGAATGACGTCCACACGCGCTTGTATTTTTGTTTATTTGCAAAAAAAAGGCCATACTGTATATCGTACAAAGCAGCCCGAAATCTCTCTATTTTGTAGGTTATAGCTGGTTTGGATCCGTCACGCTTTACACAGACTCCATGGGCGTCATTGTCACTGCTATGAGGAATAACAACGTCAAACGTCTGGTGTGTATAACATCCTGGTACACCACAGGTAAGTCAGGTTTAAATATTCAAAATCATTTTTGACATCAATTACAACATAACTCCAGTTATGTAAATACCAGTTCCTCGTCCCATTGTATAAAAACCGTTATAATATGCATATTCATATAATCTCTGAAGAGCAAACTTGTGTATAGATCCATTGATATTAACCCCATTCATAACCTAGTGAAAAATATTTAAAAGTTTAAAACATTTTGTAACATTTGAGTACTTTATTTTGCTTAAACCATATAATGTATTCAATTTAATATGTCAATACTATTACTAGAGTAGATGGCAATGCGTTTTAAGTATTTGGCTGTAGCAAAGTAAAATATTCATACAGCCGTAATTGTTTCAACCTTCTCAAACTTTGACCCACCCTCTTTAAATATTCGGAACATGGCGTCAGAACACAATGCCGTACTCCGTAAATAATGTCATCAGGTTGGTAAACGAATGAATAGCAAAGTTCTTTGATCACAACTATTTAGTTTTACGAGCCGACGTTTCGATGGCCGTCTGTCATCTTCATCCCTTGCCTTACTGTTTTACTTTTTAAGGAAATTTAGATCATAGGTCCTATGTCAGAATAGTGCTAGGGAAAATGTTGTGTTTCCTGTTTTAGTCCTGAAAAATAGGTGTCTGCAGTTTAGGTTAAGCTTTTTTCCCTAGGCCATGTTTTTAAAACTTTGCGGTCTCTAGTGATCCAACTTATACATTAGAGTTTACCAAAGTAAAACTTGCAGCAGGAAAAATCTATGGTCGGGAGTTTTTGAAAGGTTGGTCTGAAAACGGGAAACACCATTTTTTCTTAGGCCCAATAGCTTTTATCTTCCTTTAAACAGATACACCATTAGATCCGGCACCTTTCCTAATCCGCTGGATTATCAATCCGTTTTTCCTGGGACGGGTTCTGACAAACATGGCACAGATGGAAGAGTTTCTTCAGGGATGTGAAGACATCGACTTTACCGTTGTCAGACCGCCAATGTTAACAACGGGACCAGTCACAGGTATGATCTGTATTAGATCTGTTTTGTGTTTTTTTTCTTAATCAAGTTGTTTCTCTTCAAATATTTATGAAAACAAGGAGGTTAGATATAAGCCAGTAAATAGAAAAGGACAACTAGATGAAAGTTTAAAAAAGTCTTACCAATTTCCCATTTCAAGTCTGCTTTAAACAAATTTTTCAGGGACGTTACAGGAAATTCGGTCACTGATGACTCACCATTCTTACCAAAATGTAAAAACAAAAAAAAAAAGAAAATAGTGACCACTTAATTTTTTTTACTTCTTTGACGGAACGTCTGTTTTTGGCTGCCTATAAAAAAAAAACTCGTT
>NW_017804461.1:0-12037 GCF_001625305.1 Branchiostoma belcheri
ATTGTAAAGCAGCTTCCACAGAACTAATCATAAACTAGTACATATGCTCACCACCATTCTACGATGTTCTAGTTCATGTATCGTGCTATCGTGACTCTGACCAGCATAGGTCGCTTTGACAGTTCTTGTATTGTTAAACTATTACAGCATTGGTGGTGGGAAAAAATCCTGACTAACATTACGGTAGAAAGTGTACAATCTATGGAAAAGTTGTAAGATTGGCATAATATTTTTACACTGAAAATCTGTTCATAAGATGTGTGTTTCGGTTGTCATGGTAACCATCATGTCTCAACGAGCATTGTGAATCGTACACAAGTTTCTATAGCTGTTTATCAATATCTATTTGTATTGAATCCATGTCAGTATTAAAATACCTTATATTCCCGCCAAACGAATGAACTGTGTCGGCTATTGTTTATTCCAATTCTTTATTAAGGTGTCGGCTAGAGAGGAAGGCATAAATTACTTTTCGTGAAACGAAAATATGATTTTTATTTTTAGGTATTAATGGCTATTACATGTACTAGTATCAGCTAACTAAAGGCTGTTTATTGTCAAAGGCTTATATATGTAACATTACTTAATTTTAGGAAAGTAGTAACTTATAGGTGGGGCAACCTAAAATTCTGATGGCCAACCTAATTTTTGCCGTAGGTTGCCTATTGGGCAAACTGGTTAAAAAAAAGTGTTTTTTACACTGCATGTATACGTGTATGTCAATGTATAGGTCGCGATCTGACAGCTGATTCTACCGGTAAAAATACCTACCCTCTACCAGGCATCGGGAGCCGACAACTGGAAAGAGTAGAAATCCGTCAAATAGAGAGATAACATGTCGGGGCATTTGGTTCGATAGAAAGTACAGTTTGCCGGCACCCAAGCTGTACTTTCTCGCGGACCAACTTCCTCGGCATGTTGTCTCCCTATTTGACCGATCTCTACCCTTTCCTGCCGTTTCCCGAAGCCTGGTAGAGGCTAACAGATACCCACAATAGTACGTCCACTTTATATGGAGGTAATTAACAAGGGATAGTTACTAAAAGATTTGACGCAGATTTGAAATCTCTTAATTTCTTGTTTCTTAAAGGTCCAACGTATACGTATGTAATAATACGACCAACCATGAGTTGCACAAAAGGTAACTAACCCTACCATACCCCCCTATCGTTTATCAATGGAACATTCCGGAAACTCCCAGACGCCCGCCCAACAGGTGAGGTCATACCTGGACACACTTCCGCTCGCAGCGGTGCCAGTCGCTGGTAGGAACCACTACTTTTACCTGCAACCTGAGGATCAAGAGGGTTTTTTTGTCCTGCAATAAGACTATTATTCTTCATCCTTAGAAGTAATGACAACAACACTGGGCTAAGAAGACTGAAAAAAGGTGCGTAACGTTATCATATGTTGACTACGTGCCGCAATGTACGTCAGAAAAAGTACTATACCCCGACATTATTACTGGCCAATCTAAGAAGCCCGTTGAACAGATCCACAGATCTACAGATTGCCCTGCAATAAGGCTATGATGAGAACAACACCAGGCTAAGAAAGACTGAAAATGGTGTTGTACGTTACGTAATACATACATGTATGTTGACAAACGTGTCGCAATGTACGCCAGAAAAAGTACGATACCCCGACATTATTATTGGTCAATCTAAGACGCCCGTTGAAAACACGAGGAACAGATCTACAGATCGCCCTGCAATAAGGCTGTTAACCTTCATCCTCAGCTGTATTGAGAACAAGAAGACTTTAAAAGATGTGTTACGTTATACATGTATGTTGATTAACGTGCCGCAATGTACGCCAGAAAACTACTATACCCCGACATGATATTCATCAATCTAGGACGCCCGTTCTACGGTATCTAAACACGACAACACGACTCGACAGCGTGGTCAGCCACATTAAAACAGCCCAGAGTCAAATTAATGCTTTGCCAAGATTCGGAATGCAACGAAGAGGAAAGCCTGCCTGTTGTATTCCAACGCATATGTTTTGGAATAACACCTTTTGGAATGCATCACGTGTTGCCAGGTAACGGTAGGGGAATCCCCTGACTCACAGGTAAATCCGCTGACGCTGGGCTCGCTTGGCGAGTCAATCGGTAGTTATATTAAGAAATGACCGCGCCTTTAATATGACACCATAAGCACCTGTGGGTGGGTCATTATAATTAACCCTTCATTAAAAACTTTTAAGGATATGCGATTATGATAATTAGCTGATTCTTTACAGAATGGCTACAAGCCAGAGTGAGGTGTCAGACAGCAGCGTGACAACACAGGACGGCGATGACAGGTTTGCCACTTACTCGCATTAGGCAACAAGTGTAATTCACAATGTGAATTACACTTGTTGCCTAAATTGTCAAGTTCCCTACCTTGCTAGACTGCTGAATGATTCGAATACAGCCTGATTGTGCAGTATTAAGATTCCAATTGTTGTTAAATGCTGTTCGTAATTATGAGTATTTCTAGTGTAATTAAGAATTGTGATCTTAAGTACATGTAAAAGAGTGTGTAATTCAGTCTGCAGACTGTGAAATGCTTCTTCTTGTTTTACTACTTCGAATAAACCATTCATAAAGAGGCCCTTTGGGTTTTTATGCCCGATCGACTATATACGGCAACAATAAGTTTGAGCTTCTATAATGTTATGCATGGATTTGAATTTCTTAATTTACAATTACACTTGATATTTATGATACTTGAAGTAGTTTATGTTTACTTGGATATATGCTTTACCCTAAAATAGGTATGATTAGCATGAGTACATTTTGTAATGGTTTGTCGTTTATTTCTTTAATTTTATTCACATGGATTTATGAGCATTAGATAGCAAGCACATATGTACAAGAACATGAAACATGCAAAATAAAGATTGTTTATATGTTGTTTATATCATATCATAATTATGGCAACCATATTTGCCACAGTTTATACGAAGAACATCTGCAAAATGGCTCCAGAGCCCTGGAGACTGGAGACTTGGACAAGGCAGAACGAAGCTTTGCATCGGCAATCAGGTCTGTTCATGTCAAAGGTAAGTGTTGTTGGGTATGAAATATGTTTTTGTCCACAAATTGAATTTTACTGTGAACCTGTTGTCTCTCTCTCTATATCATCATTCGTCATCAAGATGTTAAAAAAAAAAGTTTAAATCTTTGTTCGCTCATCAGCTATTAAAAAAGCTTGAAGTGTGTAGGTTTATTAGAATGAACAATGCCACAACGTCAGCGATACAAAAAAGAAATCTTAAAGTATTTCAATAATATAGCACTTAACAATTTGAATCGAAAGAAAATAACGTCAGATTACCACCGATAACTTGAATATCAATAATTTTTCAGGCCAACACAAGAAAGAGCTAGAGGCACAGCCCCTGTACAGGTTAAGTGACATCTATCTTAAGAGAGGAGTCGAGTCAAAGGAGGGGGGAGACTTCACCAAGGCTGCAGCACTCTGTAACGCAGCACTGGTAAGAGCTAGGACAGAAGATGCGGAGGGAACTATACAGGAAATAACTCAAGTATTTGTGAAGGAAGTCCTGAAGATTAAACAGAAGGTAGACATTGATGATACAGAGAAGCACAAATTTATGTTGAAGACTGATAGGGACTACGTAGAAACAGAAATTAAAAGAATTGACAAAGACTCAGAGATAGATCCTTATAGCCTTGATGACGAGGACCCAAAGATAAAAGAAGTGGAAATGAAGAGAGTAGAAGCGATCAAAGCTTTGTTTCAGGCACTTGTTGGTAAACGTAATATGTTCATAGCTGGTCTTGTAGATGAATGTATTAAGGTGATGGGTCCCCCTCCCTGTAAGTACGCCATGATGGGCCTGGGGTCACAAGCCACGGGATTGGTCACACCATACTCTGATGTGGAATTCGCCATTTTGGTAGAGGAGGAAACCGAGCATAATGTCACCTATTTCCGCAACCTCACTCACTATCTGCATCTCAAAGTGATCAATCTGGGAGAAACCATTCTCCCGGCCATGGGGATTAAGTCTCTGAATGATTTCTACTCAGACGACCCCCTGGACAACTGGTTTTATGATTCAGTGACACCGCGCGGTTTTGCTTTCGATGGAGCCATGCCGCACGCATGTAAGACTCCATTGGGCAGGGGTAGAAACAGCACAGGAACAAGCGAACTCATCCGCACACCAAGCAACATGACCAACATTCTGACAGACGACCTTACGTTCCATTTAAAGAAAGGCTACCATCTCGCCAGTATATTGGGAAATGTGACTTTTATCACAGGAGAACAGGGATTGGTCAGTGAGTATAGGTCTTTGTGGACTCAGCAACTTCTAAAAAATGAGAGGAAAGTTCCACTGTTAATGGCAATTACTGTACTGGTTGATAATGTATCGACCTTTCAACATCAGAGTCTCACAGCTAGTCTGATGAATGTAAAGAAAGATTTGTATCGATTTTCGAGCCTTGCAGTGTCCTTCTGGGCGCTACTGCATGACAAACAGCCAACCACTATTTGGGAGACTATTCAAGAGATGAAAAACAGTGGAGTCATCAAAAATGAGAATGCACACCACTTACTGGTCATGGTCAGTATCTCAGCAGAACTAAGGCTGCGGACTTACATGAGCAATCGTGGTCAGGTTGAAAATATGTCAGCCTTGTCATCTATGTTAACCGAAACAAGCATTGGGGAGACGTTGAAGAAAGTGTTTTACGTGTCAAATACAAAGCAACTATTAAGGTATTATTACACAGAAAGACCACTTAAACGCCTTATTTCCAAGCTGACTGACCCTCGTCAGCGTTTTGAAGAGTCTTCAATCTTCTATGATGATTCTCCAGAACTAAAAGCTGAAGTATTCCAACGTCTGTGCGATTTCCAAAACTTTAAGGTCTACACAGAGCAGGCACTAGACAATTATCTATCTAGGCATGGCAAAAACACTGTAGATGGGAATGTCATCAACTTACTTGACAAATTGGGTAACGCCTGGACCAACCTTGCGGATTACAGTAAGGCGGTCAGCTATTACGAACAGTCACTACAGATGATGCGGAGTATATATGGCGAAGGCACTGAACATTCTGATATTTCCGCCTCACTTAACAACTTGGGTACCGCCTGGAGAAACCTTGGGGATTACAGGAACGCAATAAGCTATCACGAACAGTCACTACAGATGAGGCGGAGTATCTATGGTGAGGGCACCGAGCATTCTGATATTGCTGACTCACTTAACAACTTGGGTGAGGCGTGGAGAAATCTTGGGGATTACAAGAAGGCGGTCAGCTATTACAAACAGTCACTACAGATAAAGCGGAGTATCTATGGCGAGGGCACTGAGAATTCTGATATTGCCGTCTTATTTAATAACTTGGGTAATGCCTGGAGAAAACTTGGGGATTACAGGAAGGCGGTCAGCTATCATGAACAGTCACTACAGATGAGGCGGAGTATTTATGGCGAGGGTACTGAACATTCTGATGTTGCCGGCTCACTTAACAACTTGGGTAACGCCTGGGGAAACCTTGGGGATTACAGGAAGGCGGTCAGCTATCACGAACAGTCACTACAGATGATGCGGAGTGTCTATGGCGAGGGCACTGAGCATTCTGATATTGCCACCTCACTTAATAACTTGGGTGGTGCCTGGAGCAAGCTTGGGGATTACAGAAAGGCGGTCAGCTATTACGAACAGTCACTACATATGAGGCGGAATATCTATGGTGAGGGCACTGACCATTCTGATATTGCCGACTCACTTAACAACTTGGGTGCGACCTGGAGCAACCTTGGGGATTACAGGAAGGCTGTCAGCTATTACGAACAGTCACTACAGATGAGGCGGAGTATATATGGCGATGGTACTGAGCATTCTGATATTGCCGCCTCACTTAACAACTTGGGTGAGGCGTGGAGCAATCTTGGGGATAACTGGAAGGCGGTCAGCTATCACGAACAGTCACTGCAGATGATGCGGAGTATATATGGCGAGGGTACTGAGCATTCTGATATTGCCGCCTCACTTAACAACTTGGGTGAGGCGTGGGGCAATCTTGGGGATAACAGGAAGGCGGTCAGCTATCACGAACAGTCACTGCAGATGAGGCAGAGTATCTATGGCGATGGCACTGAACATTCTGATATTGCCGCCTCACTTAACAACTTGGGTAACGCCTGGGGAAACCTTGGGGATTACAGGAAGGCGGTCAGCTATCACGAACAGTCGCTCAAGATGAGGGGGAGTATCTATGGCGAGGGCACTGAACATTCTGATATTGCCGACTCACTTAACAACTTGGGTAACGCCTGGAGCAACCTTGGGGATTACAGGAAGGCGGTCAGCTATTACGAACAGTCACTACATATGAGGGGGAATATCTATGGCGAGGGCACTGAACATTCTGATATTGCCACCTCACTTAATAACTTGGGTGGTGCCTGGAGCAACCTTGGTGATTACAGGAAGGCGGTCAGCTATTTCGAACAGTCACTACAGATGATGCGGAGTATATATGGCGATGGTACTGAGCATTCTGATATTGCCGCCTCACTTAACAACTTGGGTGAGGCGTGGAGCAATCTTGGGGATAACAGGAAGGCTGTCAGCTATCACGAACAGTCACTGCAGATGAGGCAGAGTATCTATGGCGAGGGCACTGAACATTCTGATATTGCCGCCTCACTTAACAACTTGGGTAACGCCTGGAGAAGCCTTGGGGATTACAGGAAGGCGGTCAGCTATCACGAACAGTCGCTCAAGATGAGGGGGAGTATATATGGCGAGGGCACTGAACATTCTGATATTGCCGGCTCACTTAACAACTTGGGTACCGCCTGGAGCAACCTTGGTGATTACAGGAAGGCGGTCAGCTATTACGAACAGTCACTGCAGATGAGGCGGAGTATCTATGGCGAGGGCACTGAACATTCTGATATTGCCGCCTCACTTAACAACTTGGGTGAGGCGTGGAACAACCTTGGGGATTACAGGAAGGCGGTCAGCTATCACGAACAGTCACTACAGATGAGGCGGAGTATCTATGGCAAGGGAACTGAACATTCTGATATTGCCGGCTCACTTAACAACTTGGGTACCGCCTGGAGCAACCTTGGTGATTACAGGAAGGCGGTCAGCTATTACGAACAGTCACTGCAGATGAGGCGGAGTATCTATGGGGAGGACAGTGCCCATCCTGCTATAGTCCGCTCGCTGAACAACTTGTGCGTCGCCTGGAGAGACCTTGGGGATTACAAAAAGGCCATCGAATATTTACACAAGAAGAAACAGTTGGAACAGATAATCGGATCCCCAGCTGAGTAATCAGTACAAACATGCCCCATTTGTATCAGCTGTGTATAACGTCCTCTACCAATGTTGGTATACGTTTTGTAAAGAGAACAGATTATGGGCCTAAAAACACAGCGCCATCACACTGGACTGTTAGGCACTAATACTACAATGTAATCTGTGGCGTACGTAGAGATCGACACATTTAGTTAAAAATATAATATATATTTTTATGATAAGTTGAACTTCATTAGCAACATCTTATCATCCCGCCGATGAGTCCCCTGACAGGATTTATACACATACGACACGTGTTGTATAGGTCTAAAGAAACATTTGTGTAGTGATTTGTTGCTCTCCAAGCAGAGGTTTGGGTTTTTGGTTATTTCTTGCGTGTTTTTAGGCTTTTTAATTGGGGTTGGTGTTTTGCAATGGCATTTGGGGAGGAGGTTGAAAACATTTTAGTGCAAAAGAAAAACGATAACAAAAAGCCTAAAACACTCCAAAAATAACCTACTAATAATGATTTGTACATTTTCAATGTTTTGTAATGTTAGATATCTTTCTTAAAAGGTGATGGGGCCACTCAGAGGTAAAATGTACTTACTAAAGTGCAAGTGGTATTTTGTAGATATGTCCTATAATTTTAACAACTGAAGGCCTTGTTAATGGATACATTTAGGTGCACAGTTAATGACGGTTAGGTGCACAGTTGTTAGGCTTGCATCATATCAATATTAAATTATAAATATTTTATTTATTGTATTGCTGTACACTAAATAAAAGCAGTTACTAGTATTACATTGTATGACTGAAGTTAGCCTGACTTCCTCGTACTTCTAGCAGCCCTTCCACTGATGACCAGCACCTCTAAATCTGGAGAATTGGGAACATCTCAATCCTGTTGTTTTATGAATTTGTGCTAACAAGGACCAACTATTGTCTCCATAGCGTTGGAAGCAGGCTAGATGGAAGTCTCCAAGTTGTAGGTTAACATTGCCCACTACATTGCGTTTCACAAAAATACATGTAGGTGTGTTACTTGAAAAATTGCCCACGTTTTCAAGCAATGAAGTCAGTTTCCATAGTGTTGGAAGCAGGCTAGATGGAAGTCTCCAAGTTGTAGGTTAACATTGCCCATTACGTTTCACAAAAATACATATAGGTGTGTTACTTGAAAAATTGCGCACGTTTTCAAGCAATGAAGGAGGTCGATCCTATACTCGAGGCAATGTATGTAGTATATGAACGGTTTAAGTTTTTGTGCAACATTGCATCTCCCTAACCCCAACTTTATTCATTGGTTCTTCTGATCAGACAGTATTTTGCTGAGTACCTGCAATAACAATAGCTTTGACTGTATAATTTACTGTTCTTTATCTGTTGACATCATAATAAAAGCAAGTGAACACTCATGGAAGTTGTGTTTTGTGGTATTTTGTATTTTACAAACTTGGTTCGACTATTATATGGAAAGAATAATCCTCCTTTTCTCGCTAGCTCGTTTGATATACATCTAGGAAAGTTTACATTATGAACATTTAACGAAGTTGTGTTTTGAGATATTTTGTATTTTACAAACTTGGTTCGAATACTATATGTAAAGGAAATAACTATTCCTTTTCTTGCTCGTTTGGTGTCCATCTAGGACGTTTACATTATAAACATGTGTGAAGCTTAGTAATATACAATATGAACATGATTGTGTACCAAATTGACTAGAAAAAACAGACAAAAGTTAGCCTGGGTGCCATCCTCCGTAGTATTCGCCCGCTCCCTAATGTCGCTAGCTATACCCGTGGTAGCGGGCGAATACTTCGGAGGATGGCACCCAGGCTAGGAATTATATGGTGTACAAGTACACATTTATAGTCTGTCGTTGCTATTTACTCCGTAATACCTACGGATTGCTTGCATTCATAATATGGCAATAGCGTGATGTTAGCGTTAACTACCCATCGCCTAGCTGACTCTCAACATATAAAATAAGACGCATATCACGTATACTACCTAATTTGTTATTGCACATGATAGTATTTCATCAAAACTTAAAGTTATTGCTCATAGAATCCAGCAGTAAGTCCTCTGTAGTATGTAACAGCGTACATCATCAGTAAGCATGTCAGTATTATCAGTCAGTGGGTCCTCGGTAGGACGTTAAACTGCCTTCAGAAACCTGGTAGATGTAGGTAGCCTCTACCATGCTTCGGGAGACGGCTGGCCAGAGTAGAAATCGAGTAGAAAGACAGATACATGTAACATACCAGGGGAGTTGCCGCGCAAAATGTACTCTCTAGCGGACCAGCTCCCTGGTATGTCATCTGTCTTTCTGCCCGATTTCTACCCTATCCAGCCGCCTCCCGAAGCCTGGTAGAGGCTAGAGGCAAGGTCGTTTGTTTTCGGGCCCTGTAAGGTGCAACTCAAGATACATTTAGTTAATCTTTTCTGGAATTTGAATCTCACGGTGGCTTAGGCCTTATCTTCACAAATACATGTACATGTATATATTCATCAAACGAAGCGCTGTGGCATTATATTATCTGTTCATGTACATAGTTTCTCATAGACAGTTTTTGTCATATTGTCAATGTCATATCGTCAATTGTATTTTGTCTTCTCAGGTATCAACGATCCAAGTGAAAACCGAAAGCATGCCCGTGACAGTAAGTGAAAGCTGTGGAGATGTTCTAGTGTTGTATGAACAGGGTATGTCTTCTAAAGTCAAGTATCAGCAATGAACGTGTGAATCCAAGTGAAAGCGAAGAACATCATCAGAGTCATTGAGAGCTGTGCGGATGTTTCTGTGTTGTAAGAACAGGGTATGTTTTCTCTTTTGTCTTCTCAAGTCAAGTTTCAACACTGAAAGTGTGAATCCAAGTGAAGACTGAGAACACGACCATCATCAGAGTAAGTGAGAGATGTAGATGTGATTGTGTTGCAGTCTAGGAACAGGGTATTTTTTTGTCTCCACAAGTACGTCTAGAATCAACTATGAACGTGTGAATCCCGTGAGTGAAAGACGATAACATGACCATCATCAGAGTTAGTGAGATCTGTGCAGACGTTCCTGTGTTGTAGGAACAGGGTAATACTATGTTTTCTTTTGTGTTCTCAAGTCTCAATTATCTTCTCAACTATCAACGATGAAAGTGTGAATCAGCATGATTATGACAGTAAACATGATAGTCAGAGTCAGTGGCAGCTGTTTGGATGTTCCCGTGTTGTAGGAACACGGTATGTTGATGTCCTTGACGATGGGACACTTCCTGGGCCGGGCGAGCGTGTTCTGGTCGTCCGTGTGCGCGCAGGTGCCGTTGATGATCCGGAAGGCCCCGGAGTCCGCGATTCTGTGAGGGGAGAAATATCGAGAGAAGCGGTTAACTTGGCTCTTGCTCCGTAAATACATTCATCTGGTTGGTATGTCACTGAGTAAAGAGGCTCTTTTTACACAAGCAAGTCTTTTGTTCGGCCGGCGTTTCAGTGACCGTCTGTCACCTTCCTCAGGACAATTCTGACTGGTTCACATTGCCTTTTAGATACATTTTCCTGTAGCTGTAATCACGTATATTGTACGTTTTGGAATGCATCTATAGCAGCGACACCTGTGCTGCAGTGCAATGTGAACCAGTCAGAGTTGCCCTGAGGAAGGTGACAGACGGTCATCGAAACGTCGGCTGAATACAAGGCTTGGTTGTGTAAAAAGAGTATCTTTAATAAGTTAGCTCTTGTTGTCGCATGTATATGTATATGTCAAGGTAGAGGTCGCGATCTGACAGCCGGTACAAATACCTAGTCTCTACCAGGCTTCGGGAGACGACTGGAAAGAGTAGAAATCCGTCAAATAGAGAGATAACATGCCAACCAACCAAAAGGCAAATAACACTCCCCTATCCCCCCTGTAGTTTGTCAATGGAACATTCCGGAAACTCCCAGACGCCCCGCCCAACAGGTGAGGTCATACCTGGTAACACTTCCGCTTTCGTAGCGGTGCCAGGCGCTGGTAGGAACCGTTACTTTTACCTGCAAGCTGAGGATCAAGAGTGCTTGATCCTGCTATAAAAAATTATACTTCATCCTTAGCTGTTAGAAGAACAACACCGGGCTAAGACGACTGAAACAGGTGTGTAACGTTAACGTATACATGTATGTTGACTTCGTACCGCAATTTACGCTAGAATAAGTACCGATACCCCGACATTATATACTGGTCAATCTAACAAGCCAGATCTACGGCATCTAAACATGACAACACGACTCGACAGCGTGGTCAGCCACGTTTAGAACAGTCCCGAGTCCAATTTATGCTATGCCACGATGTGGAATAAAACGAAGTGGGAAGTCTGTTGTATTCCATAGCATATGTTTTAGAAAGCACCTTTTGGGAATGCAGCAAGTGTTGCCAGGTACTGGTACTGTAGGGGAATCCCCTGACTCACTGGTAAATCCACTGACGCTGGGCTCGCTTGGCGAGTCAATCGGTAGATATATTAGAATAGCAGTTACCTTGTTCCTCTTACCTGTTTATGTATTGCGTATTCACTGTTGGCTAGTATGATCCTGTATACCAACGTCATTAGATTTAAGTAGAGATAGTAGGTTTGATAAGTATATCGTTCACATAGAACTATAGCATATAGTTTTATACATGCATCACCACATTTCTCTTGTCAATGTTTGCAATTAGCCCTCGGGCAAGAACTTGCAATAAACAATTCAATTAATATATTAAGAAATGACTACG
>NW_017804462.1:0-4494 GCF_001625305.1 Branchiostoma belcheri
AAAACCCTACGGTGGTTTAAGCGTTCATTACACACAAAAATTAAGCTGATTTGGCCGATCCCCATTTTTCAAACCCTGCCTGGTTTTGCCGAGTAACCAAGTGCAATGGCGTTTAAGAGATAAAAAGGGACCTTTCATTGCTGCTTTCATTTGCACAACTTAAATATATTCCCTATAGAAATGGCAGGACAGTCGGCTGAAATGGGACCCAAAGTACTATGGTGACATCAAGACGCACAACGTTCTGGGCAGCAGAATTTGGACACCGTCATTCACTGTGAAAAGAAAGTACGACGTCCTTCTTAAGCTTAATTAAGCTTATCCGATTGATGTCGATATATGCTGCATATTGTTTTATAGTACCTTGTTTTTGCCTGCCAAACACTGCAGCAGTCTAATCCTAGACAACAATATCACAAGAACAAATTGTTGGAACAACGGAGAAGATTGTATGGCGTACCTTATTTGGCAGGGTTGAATAACCGCCTCTCTTCTATGCCGATGTTTTATCCCTGTTTGCTCCCTGTCTATATCCGTGACGTTAAAGTTCATTTTATTTCCCTTTCTTCTCCTGTCATGTGGCCTGTCAGACGTCACCTTAAACCATAACATGTCTAATAATCAACTAGCAAAACATCTTTCCCTCTCTACCAACCGTTGTCACGAGACAAGATACATACAGGTCCCCTGCACCCCAAACAATACTTCGTAAGTTAGAGAAAACCTGGTTGGTCTGAGGCTAAGAATGATGATGCTTTTACTTCACAGTGCCGATCCCACCTATCGAGGCCTACAACAAGACGTACCAGTTCGAGTCAGCAGTGATGGGCTGGTAGTCTGGAGTGTAGAAACCCTGACCACCACCGTGTGTGATGCAGACCCCCTTCTTCTTTCCTGCAGACACCATGGAATGTCACATCTGTTTTACGGCACCGACAGCTATCGAGCAAACCATTCGTAAGACCTTTTTTTGTAATTATCCTCAAGCTGCCTAAACATGATAGTTTTCGTAACATAAAGATAATTCCATCTTGTTTATTTATGCTAAGATAGTTTAATTATTCAGACGAAGTACGACCAGATTATACAGTTAACAGTTAGAACTACATACAACAGCGATCAGATTATTATTGGAATGGGCAGAGCACTTTGAACTAATGCTTCTGGCTGTTTACAGCTTAGAGGTACATATCCAATATTTTGTAAAAAAAACTTTTCTGTCACATAGTGGATCATAATGATCCCCAGTGGGGGTCTTCACGCTTCGTTAGAAATTGAAAAATCTCAAGATTTATTCCAAAGATCTTAATATTTTAGACGAAATCTTGAGATCTTATAAGACAATCTTGAGATTGTTCATGACAATCTCCAGATCTTTCAGAAAATCTTGAGATGAAAGCAAAAGGTCTCAAGATCTTTCCAAATGTTTTCAAAGCATCTTGAGACTTTTCCATAACATCTCGAGATGCTTTAAAAAATACCAAGATTGTTTAAAAGATCTCAATTTTTTTCAAGATCGCTTTAAAAATCTTGATATTTTTAAAGCATCTCGGGGCTGGGAGTGCCAAATCCCAAGTGCCGGAAAGATCGACCCGTAGCCCCCCTTCCTGTTGAAGGTGGGGTTGTACATTCTTTCATATATTGCCTCTTTAACACCCCGTTCCCACCAGCGTGTTTTGCGGTCTAAGATATCCGTGGACTCGAGTTTGAAAGAGTGACCCTGGTTGTGTTGTAGGTGGTGGAAAATAGCTGAGGAGTAGCTGTTGGCACTAGGTCGGCAATGTTCTTTGTATCTTACTTTGAGCGGTCGACTTGTCTCTCCGATGTAGGTGTTGTAGAAGCAAAATATGAAAGAATGTACAACCCACCCTCAACAGGAAGGGGGCTACGGGTTGATCTTTCCGGCACTTGGGATTTGGCACTCCCAGCCCCCGAGGACAGACAACACTTAAGCTCCTGTTCCGTATAACAGGAGCTTTTAAACTAATTTGCATCATCTTGTCTTGACTTGTCTGACATTTGTTCCTTTTTCGACTTCCAAAAATTTGTCTTCACTTTATTTGCATATCAATCAACAGGTTGTACTTATAAATCTGCTTTCCCTCTGGTCTCTCAGTCACTGACGAAAGCTAGTGGATACTAGCTCATAGGTGATAATCATTGTTTCTTCTGTTTGGAATAATGTTCTTACATTCCAGCATCCTGATTTTATACTATGTTCTGGCGACAGGATGTCATCTCTCGGTCTGGGGGCTTCCTTTGGGCTTTGACCCCCGCCGTCATGTGTCCAGCTGCTTGGGCAGCTTCTCTCCTATTGCCAGATTGATTTCTCCTTTCTGTAGTTTCTGTAGCTGTGATTGTTTCACAGGGTGGAGAAGATGCCTCCACGATTAACTCCCATCCCTTTCCAGTAACAATTTGGGCGGGAAACCGGTAAGTGCCTCCCGTGTAAGGGAGTTTGGGTGCGGGTGCTATTAGCCAGCAGCGCTACCCTGGGACCCGTCCCACAAGGGTTGAACCTGCCAGGAGCAGGGGGAACCTAACTTAGCAAGCCCCGATGATTCACCACCCTGCTTAGGATGGTATCGCAACCCTGAGTCATTGCTGTAGCCGTTGTTGTTTTCACTCTCTAGCATACGCCACTGCTCATCATGAATACTAATTAGCTAGCATGTGTTCGGGAATGACGTAATGACGGCTAGGATAGTTGACCCCTGACCCCTTGGTGGGGAGACGCAGCAACCAACTTCCGGTTTCGATCGTGTGTTCTCTGAACGCATTCTAACAATACCCGCCTAAGACGCATTTGTTACGCCTCGCAACTTATCAAAAGGTTAGAAATTATGGTTACATTTATTCTTGTCTCAGTTGTCTTTGGGAAAAAAACTTCTGTATTTAAGTTTTTCTTTGTTATGAGACAATTGTTGTGCCTCACAACTTCATGTTAGAAATTATTGTTACTGTCTCAGTTGTCTTTGGGGGAAAAAACTTCTGTATTTGAGTTTCTCTCAGTATAATGACGATAAGGGAACTTAATTAAAGGCTATATATAACAAGGGTTTAGTAACTTAGTCTTTGGGTAGTGAGTTATGATGTGAAACCGAGTGAGACAGTAAATGCGGATGTGAAACAAGATAACAGTTTCGACTCCATTCCACCGAAGACATTTGCGTACTGCGGTATTCTTACCGATATCCTGATCTGGAAATCACGTACATCTGCGTAGCTCCGTATTTACACTAGAAAACGGGGTACACGATGGCTACTAGATTTTTCAATTTCTAACGAAGCGTGAAGACCCCCACTGGGGGTCATTATGATCCACTATGTGACAGAGAAGTTTTTGACAAAATATTGGATATGTACCTCTAAGATGTAAACAGCCAGAAGCATTAGTCCAAAGTGCTCTGCTCATTCTAATAATAATCTGCTCGCTGTTATACGTAATTTCAAAGACAAAAAGCAATTACAATTGTTACCATGGCATTCGGGTTTATTTGTACTTTTGCATGATTACACATCTAACATTGTGCATATGATATATGACATGAATCTATGTTGCACGCAGAGTGCCAAGAGCAAGACAGCTCTGAGGAGGATGAGTGCTGTCCTTGTGGTGGCTTTTCTGCTACAAGAATGGAAGGCGAATGGTACCGAAAGGACACGATGTTTGCTAAAGACAACAGGGAAGCGTGCTTTGTTCTTCACCTGGCGAGGGCCCCCCTGTTCCACATCGCCACTACAGTTGGACCCTGCATCATCCTGGTGGTACTGATGACTATCACCTTCATCATGCCTATTGACAAGGGAGATCGGATCTCGTTCGCAGTTACCATTCAACTCTCCATGGTCGTGTCCCTCGTGTTTGTTACGGAAGTCCTTCCTGTAAAGGGTGCCCTGCCGTTTTTCGGTAAGTAAATATTATATAACTTAACTGTCTGTTTTACTTCCGAGACAGAAATATTGTTTGGGGGCTGGGATTTCTTAGTGGTGGGTGTATGTTTTGGTTCTGAAGTGGTTGGAGAGTGGGGTTCTCTTAGTTGACAGGTTTTGACCCAGTAGTCTCTGGGTTCAAGGGTGTGGTCACCGAGAATGTGTTAAAAAGAAATTATGATGTTATATTAAATTAAGTTCCGTCAACTAATCTTAGGCCACACCAATTTAATTTGTTGGTTCTCGGATTTTTTCAGAAAAAATATGAAGCGACAGGGCGAAAAAAAATTAAAATAAAAACAGGTCTAGGCATCCTATTATAGGCTTAAATGCTACAAAATGAGCCATGAAGTCAACACAAAAGGCTGGGTTAAAATTTAAACATTGAATTTTAAACTTTTAATCAAACCACTGCAATGATAGATGGGAAAACTGTAACAACTAGGAAGAAAAGGACTTTCCTCAACTGTTGGGGGGCAAAACATGAGCATTTTTCAGTTGATTCAGGACCAGAATCAATTTTTTTTTTGCAAATCAGAAAAAAAACGAAGAGGCGAATCC
>NW_017804462.1:4514-9383 GCF_001625305.1 Branchiostoma belcheri
AAATTAAATTGGTGTGGCCTTATGGGTAATAATGTGTTGTATATGTAAGAGAACTATATTTACATCCAAGAAATTAGAAATCTCCGATTTTTTGTCATCACCTGTTTCTCAAATCTTAACATCATTTTATTAAAAGTTGACACCCTTATTATTTAACTAACTGTTTCTCGTGGATGATATTACAGCCACACTAATCATCGTGTGCATGGCGCTGATGGCAGTCTTCCTCTTCTTCACCCTCGGCATCATCATGATCCATGGCCGGGAGGGAAGCCTGTCTCCGTTGGCGAAGACTGTATTTCTCCGCTACTTGTCAAAGTACCTACCATCTGTTTAATTTTTTTTGTTCTGGAGAACCTAGTTTGACATGGTATGCTAGGCAGTGACTAAGGTTTTATCAAATCAATCAATCAATCAATCAATCGATAAATAAATACATACATACATTAAATTCCCAGCTGCAGTGATATATCACATTGTTTTTGTTTTCTTTTTGTTGGTAGGTTAGTTGTTTCTTAAAGTTAACTGTTTATGATTCGTTTTTAGGCTAAAAGACCACACCGATAACACTAAAATGCAACAGTTCTTAAGTCTTTGAAATGAAATTATAAGAATATTTATGGATTCTTTTTTATTCACAAACATGCCTTTTGTAATATTTCAGTTCTTTACATATTTTATCAGAGTACATATACATGATATAAGCATTATTTGCATAGCCATTACCACATTTTTAAAACATAATGCACGTTACTTTTTTTAATCATATTATTATTTTATTTTAATTTCTTACCTTAGGATGCTACTGCTGGGGGACCTCAGTGGCAAGAAGCGTGCATATGGTGAGGATCATGGCCATACCAAGCACAGTGCCATTGAGGTAACAAACCGCGCCTTTGAAAATGCAGTCATGGCTTCTGTCGACGTAGAGAGACCCGAGAACGACCTCGAGAGTCCCGAGCAGCCTGGTTCAGATGGACAGACCACCGGTCCTACCGATCTCCGCGAGATGATCGCCACTGCGGTGAAGACTGAGGTGGGAGAACATGCCAAAGTCTTTAACAATGACGAAGTGACCGACTACACTCTGCTGGCTAAGGTCTTGGACAGGCTGTGTCTTGTCATGTACATCATCAGCATCGCGGCAGCCGTGCCTATGACCATGTATTTGAAGTGATGTTGTATTTGAAAGATGCATTTGATGTGGTAATATCAGAGGATATCCTGCATTTCAAATGGTAACGGTCAATGATTTTGAATCTCACTTGAGAGGTAGTTTGGACTGCAAAATGTTTTCTTTACGATGTCTTGCACTTTATGTCTAATGTAGAATACTTAAGCCTTTTGAAATGACTTGCTTGGTGATAAACATTACCCGACGGATGCTAAATTTAGACTCAGAAAACACAGCAATCTGAGTTTATGTGTATTTGTAAGTAACATCTAGTCACAGCAAGTTCGTGATCTGCTGTTTCATCTGTTATCAAGGTTTTTGAATTACTTGTAATCATCATAATAATCCTAGATCTGCAATCAGAGCATTGTAATCAGTTGTAGTAATCATACAGTTTCTTGATCTGTTATTACTAAAATGTTTTTTAATCTGCATTCAATGCATTCAAATTATTTGTAATCATCATTATGTTTATTGATCTGTAATCAAGGAACTGTGATTAATTGCAATCATGCTTTTTGATCTATAATCAATGAAATAGAAATATGCAAGCAACTTGTAATCATCATTCTGTTTTTTATGCAATAATTACGACATCTTCGTCATTTGTAATCCTGATAATGTCTATTGATCCGTATAATCAATGTATTTTGACAAATTGTCATCATTGCAAAGTTTTTTTGATCTGTAATCAAGGCATTGAAATTGATCGCAATCACCATACTCTTTCTTGATTTGTCTTTTTTATCGTCTTGCTCAGTACGATTAAGATGCAATTATATCTGGTAGCATAATGTTGTTCTCATCGACAATTTAAAATCTTGAAGTATTCTGTAACTTCTATGTTTTGAAGGAGATTGGTACTATATTACTTTTAGTCTATGTTCAGCATGTTCTAAAACACGTAGATAATATTGTCTTTGGGATTTTAAGTTTTTTTTTTTTTATTTTGTTCAATATTTGCCTTTGTTAACATGATACTGGATTAATGCGTACTATGTTATATTGGTCTTAATTAGGCCACGAAAAGTAATGTTTATGGATGGCATCAGCGCGCGCATTGATTTCACAAGAAATTTTGCCCCCCTCTGACAGTGCCAAAAATGTGCAAAGATATATATTGCCATGCCGGAACGTGGATGCCAGATAAATATGAAGAGAGGAGATTTAAGGCTCAGGTTAATTGTTTTGTCTTTTATATGTGATGGTGGATGTGAATATGTGATCCTGACACTGAAAACCATTTGTTAAATGATTGAAACCTTTAATTTTCTTTGAAGATGTTTCAACGAGAAATGGATATTGTACTAGCTTACAGTACACCTAGCACAATTGAGGTACCATATCCTATTTCACAAGGTTTATGGTGTCAACATTTGAAAATGAAGAATCTTTTTTTTTGTTCGCTCTATATATTTTGGATAGGTGGAGGATGTCATCCATGAAATTTACTTGATGTAGCCTTATATCGTCAGAACGTTGGTGGTTATAGTAATCGGATAACTGGTAAGTCAAAATAGTCAAGAACTATTACAATATAGCAACAGCTATGAAAACACAAAAGTTTATCATTGTAAAAATTAATTTGCTGACCTTGTGAATATTTTCAAGTACTAGCAACAAAGTTGGGCAGCTTTCTGCTAAGGTCTACTTTGTTCCTCGTAACTATTGTTTACAGGCATCTATAATGTCTTCCCTAAAGTAAATATTAGTACATCACTATGTACTACGGTAAAAATCTAAATACTAAAGCATTGTAATCATCATTGAAATTATCATGACGTTGCTTCATCTTAATATCAAAGCATTTTAATCCATTAAATTTTTCTTGATTCGCAATAGAGATTTTTCAACCAATTCTAACCATCACAAAATTTGATTGATTTGTAATAAAAACATATTTTTTANAAAACATATTTTTTATTTACCTGTATCTTGATTTGTAATGAAGGTAATGTAATTGATTTTAATTTGAAACTTTTGATTTGTAATTAGGATATTGCAACGATCTGGTTGTATTTCTGCAACTAAGCTAGTTTCTATTAATGTTATAATGTGTACTTCTATGTCATTATTGTACCTTCTTTGTTTTAAGTCACTTGGTACAGTGTAGCTTTGAGTCTATGTTGAAATAGTTTCTGCACGCGTAGATGACAGCAATGTTTAATTAGGCGTTTAGAATTTTTAGTCTGATTTAATACTTTGTTTAAGACGAGTGTTTATCTACACGATACTAGATGTAAACATGGTTAAGATACTATATTAAATTGTTTGTATTGATTATTAATCTGTATGTAAAACCTGTGTGATTAAATATTATAATCGGACAAATTCCGCATCATGCCCGTAGCCAGGATTTTGGAAATTGAACTTCAGAAATGGCATTTTCTGTGTTTTAGAGAGCATTTTAAAGGATAAATCGAATACACTTTTACAAGTGAGCAATTTGTAGGATTGCAGTCCCGCTGGTGATACAAATTAGTCCACTTTTTAAAAATAAAATCTTGACCCTTGGATAAAAAGTGGACCTTTTACTCGTGTTCTTCCGAACACCCCGGACTCCCTTTGGCTACGGGCATGCAGATAATAAATGTATTGAGAGTGAAGAGAGCATAAATAATACCCAATACCAACAGTTAAAACAAGCTTTATATGTTGATTTTTAGTGTATCAATGTAAACAAAAAAGTTATTGACAAGGTGGATATTTGCAACAAAATTGAGCATCTTTATACCAGCAGCTACAATGTCTGCCACATATGAATATACCATCGTCTTATATAAATTATAAGGTACATAAAAAAGAAAGCCTGTGTCAAAAAATTTAAAATCATGATGTACTTTTTGAAATTACTAAGGCCACACTGCGCGATTATGTGGATCCCAGTACATCAATTTTCGTCCATTTCAAAAAGTACAAATTATTATGCTAAAAATTCGTTGTAAAAAGCAACAAACTATGCCGTAAACTGCAAAGTGATATTGGCAAATCGATGCTAGTGTCCTAGTATGTATGTATTATTATGTTATAATTTTTGTATAAAAAACGGAATGGTATACTTTTGTTGTGTCATTTGCTCACGTTTTGGCACTTATTTTTTTTCGCACGGACGCATGTGTTAGTTTAAATAATGAAAGCGACAATTTTGTTTCGTTTTTTGTTCGTGCGGACGCATTTGTTTTGAGGTGGTCATATAATCAGTTCGGTCTGTCCTTAGTATATACCACAAAACAGATTTAGTAAAAAACAGAATGTCTCATAAAATGCCTTCATAATCGTTACCATTTATCTTATTTGTACCGGTTAGGCCATACTTAATTGAAAGCAACAACAATATAAAGACTAATTAAGATTCTCATTATTTTGAAGTTTTAGTACCAACATCATTGATGTATTTAAAGGAAAACAAACGATGTTAATTTGTGAACTCACATGCACATTATTTATGAAAAAAAAAGCTTGAAGTTTGAATAAACCTTAGAGCAAAAAAAGTTTGTTTTGTATGATTGTTTGGTTATGTATTACACCACACACACACACACGAACACACACAGACATACGCACACACACATATATATATCTATATCTATCTATCTATATGTATCTATATATATATATATATATATATATATATATATATATATATATATATATAGAGAGAGAGAGAGAGAGAGAGAGAGAGAGAGAGAGAGAAG
>NW_017804462.1:10483-11932 GCF_001625305.1 Branchiostoma belcheri
TTGAGCTATTTTCAAAAATCCCTAAAACACGATTTTCGGGACAACCGTTACAGTCATTTTGAGCCGTAAATGGGGTATGTTTGACTCTCCATGTTTCCAGGTTTGAACGAGTTTTGGAGACATGTCATATCGCCAGAAAGTGTGCATTGTGTTATTCACTGGCGTAAAGAATCATTACAGTATTCAAGGTCACTCAAGGGTACGACAGTAGCTTCGCTACATGTTACATACCCACCAAAAAAAATAGCGGACATGTACTGTCCAGGATACTGTTTGTATCTATAGAAAAGTGTTGTTTTTTATCTGTTGCAATGCACGGAGGTAGAAAGGCTTGTTTTGCCGCTTTATAGTAAATGACCGCAGGTGACCCCGAAATAGAACGCGGGTTCGATTCGAATTCCCCAGATCGAACACGATCGAACACAGTTCGGGTTCTATGACATGTGGGAACTTTTCAGCCCAGATTTTACCACCGTGAGATGTTTTTTACAGCTGGGACGGGCTTCTCTGCATTGAGCCCCCTATCCGCTAATTCTAAGCATTCCTGTGAATATCTCTACAAGGTATGTTCAGAACATTGGAAAAAATTCAGTCTTTTGTGGCGACAGATCGTTATGACAAATCATTCGTTATTCCGGGCGATACCAACAGGGTCCGGCTTGTGGAGAGAAAAGTTGTACGGAGCTGTACGATAACGTCACGGGCAGAGTGGGCCTGTCTGGGGATGGTGGGTACCGTGACAGAGTGTCCTAGGACTTTGCATGTACATGTAGAGACCTGGGTTTCAGGAAAGGGATTCTTACCGCCGCCTTCACATCAGCAAATGGGGTCACCAGTGTCGGTTTATGGGATATCCCCTTACAATACCACTATAACAGCCCCTCCTACCCCTCCAAGTAGGAGGACGCGAATCTGCATGACGAAGTAGACCGGGTGCGCCGTGATCCTTGTGCGACATAGACTGGTACTGTATGTTGGGCGGCCAAACCATGTGCCTAGCCTGTTTAGCATAACGAACACAGGGCTGTCTATAGAGCTAAGCTGAGTCTTTTCTTGAAATCGGTCATCCGAAGAACATATTTCAGTGTTCCTTTAAGCTGGTGACTATCTCAGCATCTTTATGCATGCTTCACTTAGACTGGATCAATAAAGCAAATGTTACGTTTTAACGTTGGGCGAGTCGAGCTTCTTATTCCCACATGACAGTAATTCAATCATTTCAACCTTCGACCTTTACCTTTAGATGGCGCTGCCCACGTGACCTGCACGTCCGACCGTCTGAAGGTCACCCCCCCCCGGACAACTCCTTACAGGACAGACAGCAGTACAATTACCTTTGGCCATGAACATACAGTTAAATACACTGAAAGTCCTAATGAAAGTATTTTCTTACATGATGATCTCGAACATTCTTCTGCACGAGAGCGTGCACAGAACGGGACACAGCCC
>NW_017804463.1:0-11859 GCF_001625305.1 Branchiostoma belcheri
CTGACTATCAGTAAAGCCTAATCTCCAAGCAGATATGGGGTGGTAGATTGTAACACCCCAACTGTCAGTAAGGCCTAATCTCCAAGCAGATATGGGGTGGTAGATTGTAACACTGTCAGTAAGGCCTAATCTCCAAGCAGATATGGGGTGGTAGATTGTAACACACTGTCAGTAAGGCCTCATCTCCAAGCAGATATGGGGTGGTAGATTGTAACACCGTCAATAAGGCCTAATCTCCAAGCAGATATGGGGTGGTAGATTGTAACACGCCAACTGTCAGAAAGGCCTAATCTCCAAGCAGATATGGGGTGGTACATTGTACATCATAAACATGATCTGTTCCCACATTTTTCCATTGTGCAAAAAGCGAGAAGGAGTTGACCACTCTGTATTAGCTCAGTAGCTAGAACACTTTGTATTAGCCTAGTGTATTACTTTGAGGAATGATTTCATCAGGCAGCAAATATATGAGTTATTGGTACTTAGGAGGGCTTACATTTTATCATGTAACTGGTTTTTCGAGCTAAGGGCGCTTGGCATGTGTAGTTTATCATTCATAAAGCACTGCCATGCTTCCCTTTAATGTGTTTAAAGTTAAAACTTTTGTTCCAACACAAAAAATTCTCTCACCTGGAGCTTTCGAGCAGTCACTCTGGTCTTCCTCAGTAGACTGACCCAGTGAAGCTTGTCACATGGCTTCTTTGAAGTGTGACGTCAACACTGGGTCAAAGGGATCTGGTAGACCTGGTCAAAAGCTCTACGTGAGAGAATTTGGTACCTCTAGGTGAGAGTGATTGGTCGAAAGCTCTAGCCTCTAGGCGAGAGAATTTTTTGTGTTGGACCAAAAGTTTTAACTTTAAACATGTAACTACCAACACAGATGAACTTTCATGATAGTTCCCTTTAATGTGTTGTTAAATAAGACTCTGATACAAAAGATGTACATTTTGAAGGGTTTTATCAGCAATAAAAAGAGAAAAGAGGAAATGTGTGTGGTGTTTTTAAATTATGGCCTTATTTCCTCCTAATCAATTCTATGCCTCTTACTTAAAGTACAGATTTTAATTAAGATGATAAATGAACATATTTTGACTCAGAAAGTACTTTTCCTAAGGCTTCCATCTTGTTTCTTAGCTTCAAAATGATGCAAAGCGATAAGCAATAAATAATGCATTGGTCCTGGCAACGGTCTAAAACCGCCGCCTAACGGAATAAATTCAGAGTGCAATATGAGCAACGTTCCTACGGCGGTTGAACACGGTGTCCATAAAGCGCCGACTAGTGGCGGGTTGAGGTACTGCAACCACTGGCCTCCATCTTTACTGTCACCATCTTGCTGCATCTGACCGTCACACGGTCCCAATTTAGCGCCGCCCAGTGGCGGATGACGGTACTGCAGTACTGGCTTACACTAATGTACCATAACCTGTACCTGACCATAACTGGTTAAGGTATAAGTGCAGCTAAACCCTACATCTCCTACCGTCACAATTGGGATACATCTGACGGTGACACGGTCTCAATTTAGCGCCGCACAGTGGCAGTTGACGGTACTGCACCAACGGTGAGTAAGACCTAATCTCCAAGCAGATATGGGGTGGCAGCTTGTAACACACTGTCAGTAAGGCCTAATCTCCAAGCAGATATGGGGTGGTAGATTGTAACACACTGTCAAAAAGGCCTAATCTCCAAGCAGATATGGGGTGGTAGATTGTTATTCTTGGCTTGGCTTCGTCTCCGAAGATTTCAGGGCCCTTCCCTCTCCTGCTGCACGCCCGCTGGTGGTTGACAAGTCCGATGCGTGACCGGCATACTCGGCCACAGTGGCAGTGGCCAGTGGCTGCAGTACCATAGACCGCCACTGTGCGGCGCTAAATTAAGACCGTGACACGGCCAAGGTGCACCATATGCTATGTGATGGTAGCTGGAGGCCTGGAGGCTGAAGTACCGACAAGCGTCACTAGTCGGCGCTTTTGATCCATGGCGCTTTTGATTCATTTTAACGTGTCAGAACTATAGAAGCAGGATTTCTTTCTGAATAGAAAGGTAAGTGATAAGGCAGCCGTTTGATTATTCTTTAAAACTCATTGATTTAAATACAGACTTTCAATGCACTAAATTAAGGAAAATAACAAGGAAAGATTGTAGCTTTCTGAAAGAAATTGATGGAAGGGGAGGGCGCCAGGAAAGGCGTTAGCTACACAGAGGGCGAAAAAACACAAAAAAATTACCGATGTATTAAGGATATTGTAAGGTACATTAAACTGAGAAACACTCGAGACAATATTTTGTTGAAAGCATAACAGCAAATTGCAATTCAGGACTGTGTAAAGTAAAAGTGTATTGTGTTAAAACCAACTGTAATGCTGTCATCTATTGAAATAAAAGATTAAAGGAATATCTTTGAGGTCGAATGATATATTTGTAAGGCAAATAATGGTATAATGATAATGGTGTTGGTCTATTACGTTATAAAGCTTAGCAAAAAAATGCAAATTATGATGATTCATTAACAAATGAGATCACACCTGTGTCTAAGCTAATCTGATCTAATTACTTAATTGAGAATATGTAAATTTTGGTGATCTCTTGTCAGGTGCTAAGACCACGCTTCTGGAAGACGGCCAGCAGTGTGCAGGCAGGGAAAGAGCTCCGGTAAAATTCGTCTTTGAAGACGCGTTACGCACGTTTTCGGTGGTGAGTCGCACTTAACATTGTCCTTTATATAGTAGTTACTATTTAAACCTGTTGTAGTTACTATTTGTTGTAATGAAGTGAAGCTAAAACACAGAATAGTGTGAAGTATTTGTGGCGACCGGGTTCCCTGGGTTTAAACCTGCACTTAATAAAACGGCCGTCATGTCATTTCATGTATTTCATGTGTTGTAATGTTAACCGTTCTGAAATGAGGTATTTCATGTCTGACAGTTGTGGTGTTACAATCTACCACCCCATATCTGCTTGGAGATTAGGCCTTACTGACAGTGTGTTACAATCTACCACCCCATATCTGCTTGGAGATTAGGTATAACTGACAGGGTGTTACAATCTACCACCCCATATCTGCTTGGAGATTAGGTCTTACTGTATGTTACAATCTACCACCCCATATCTGCTCGGAGATTAGGTCTTACTGACAGTGTTACAATCTACCACCCCATATCTGCTTGGAGATTAGGCCTTACTGACAGTGTTACAATCTACCACCCCATATCTGCTTGGAGTTTAGGCCTTACTGACAGTGTGTTACAATCTACCACCCCATATCTGCTTTGAGATTAGGTCTTACTGACAGTGTGTTACAATCTGCCACCCCATATCTGCTTGGAAATTAGGTCTTACTGACAGTGTGTTACAATCTACCACCGGGGTACCCCATATCTGCTTGGAGATACTGCTATACAAACAAAACATCATGTATTATTGAGGCCACAACTGCAATACTTAATACATGGAATTGATGGTGAGTTCAGCACCAAGGAGAGGTCCACACTAAGGCCGCACAACACAGTATTTATGGGCAAAAGTAGTCCGGGCACAAAGTAGTGCTGCACAACACTAGAGAAAGGTGCAGAGATTGTTCTGTACATGGCATCGAGATGGAACCTGTGGTAAATGTTAGAGGAATACGTCGGTTTTGAGACTGTAAAAGTTTAATTATGGTGCGTGTTCAGTCGGCGTAGATTTGCGCTTGGATACTTGTCCCGCCGCTGTGCGTCGGCTGCAGCTCCATGACCTTTGCAGTGGAGACTGGGAACGAAAATGGCGACTGCCAAGCCATGGAAAAAGACCCGTTGTTCTTGCGAGGTAGGACAACAAATTAGCTCCTTGAATGTGCATGTTTGTACTTCCAACAAACCTGTAGCAACAGACCACGTTATAATTCGTTTGTAGAAGTTTGCGTTTTAATTTGTAAGGGTCGGACTACAAACCCCTCGGGCTCAACTCCCCCGTAGCGGTAATTTAGATAGGCGGGCGAAGGGCTCTTGGCTGCCGAAGGAAAACGGCCAACGGCCCGATACTAGTTTGGCATCCAATGTATGTTTGTACTTCCAACAAACCTGTAGCAACAGACCATGCTATAATTCGGCATTTTAACTGTTATATTCTGCAGAAATTTGCGTGTTGTGGAACGATATGTCGCACGAAGGAGTTTCTATCTCCTTCGTCGCACACAAATTACTTTGGGACATTTTGTATTTGAGTATATTTAATATCAGGATTCCATTTGTTGTTGTTGTCTTGGCCTTTTTGCTGGTATGTAAGAACAACAACACTGTTCATATTGTTCTTATCTAGGCAAATTTGTGTGTTCTTCATATAGCAATTTGAAGAATGTTCAAACTTTTTGGCCTTTCCAACTTTGAAAGTCAAGTCAAAGTTTATTGCACAATGATTGCCACGGGTACAATGTATGGCAGATAATAAAGTTACTAGTTGGTATGAGTCTATATACTATCCCATCAGCCTTCACTTAATAGAGATGGTGGACGATATAAACTCCCTGGCACTTTTGATCAATTGCTCACGTCACGTATCAGTAAAGTCTTGTGTGAATAAGGTCACGTTTGTAACCGTAACTCTCGCGACATCACGTTGTGAAGTGATTGGTCATTAATTATCCTGATGAAGGCGACAGTGGTCGCTGAAAATTTGATCCCTGTACAATTGTGTGTTGGAATAAAGTTTAACGTTTTACTATAAGTCTATATACTAGGATATGGTGAGCGGTTACTGTGTCTGACAGTGTTATAACTACTGGCTAGAAAATGCCTATGCAGATCCAATAAGTAAGTTTTCTTCATATATAACATACTTTTCTATATTCACCTGTACCTGGTTGCTTGTTGCGTTGTACTGATTATCCCATATCGTGCATAGAATGGTGCATCCTGATGTTCCTGTCCTGTCTGGGAGAAACCTGTGATGACGGGCGACTTCTTGAAGACACAGCAGTGAAGATTTTGTACAGGTGAGACAAAACTTCCAATGTTACATTTTTTTTCTGAGCTATGTTAAAACTCAGAGGCATAACACATGTACTACCAGTCGTCAAAAAAAAATTTCCCAAGTTTGTACAGCCATTCCAGCAAATGGAAGTTCCATTGATTTTATTGTTATGGTCAGTTAAAGTGTTGTCTTGAGATGCCTTTAGAACCATATACTAATAATTCTTTCCTATAGTTAGGTGCATCCTGATGTTCCAGTCCTGCCTGGGAGAAACCTGTGATGATGGGTGACTTCTGTCCAAACGAGATGCAAATCAGTTGACCTGAAGACAGTGAAGAGTTTGTACAGGTGAGACAATGCTTCCAAGTTTACATATTACTTTTTTATCAGGCATAAAACATGCATGTACTAGCAGTGACATGTTTAAAAAACACCTTGTTTCTAGAGCCATTGAAGCAAATGGATGTTCCATGGGTTTATTGTTATGGTCATTCAGTGTTGCCTGGAGATGTCCTTCATACCATGTACTAATGATCCTTTCATATAGTTAGGAATGTCCTGATGTTCCTGTCCTGACTGGGAGAAACCTGTGATGATGGGTGACTTCTGTCCAGATGCAACGAGGGCTCATGTTCAGCAAACCAGTTGACTTGAAGACGCAGTGAAGAGTTTGTACAGGTGAGACAATGCTTCGAAACTTACAATCATGTTACATTTTTTCTCAGCTGTGTTAAAACTCAGAGGCAAACTCAACACACAATGTCATTCGCTTAAAAGATGACAGTAAAACTGTTGACTTCAATTTATAAAACATCAGATTATTAAATGGGAGCACAATCTGCACATGGCCACAGCAAAAAACGTCATATTCGTGCGACAAGGAAAGACCCAGAATGGCCATTTGCTAGAAAGACGCTGCCGTTTAAAGTCATTTCACAGGTGAAAACTAAAAGATACTGTAGATAGACTGTTACAGAGGTTGAGTTGACATGTTATGTAAAGGCTTTCTACTTGAACTGTAAAAGCCTGCATTCAAGTTACAGTACTTAGGGCAGATAGTTTTCAGTGTTAGTTTGAAAATTTGGGCAGGTTTTGAAATAGCTCATACCGTTAAATCTTGTCTGAAAGAACTTATGGCAAGCATGTTGAGTTGACATTTGCCCCTAAAAGACGCACCTGGTTAAAGTCATTTCACAGGTAAAAACTAAAAGATACTGTAGATAGATAGTGAGGCTCAGGTTTTAAAATAGCTGACACCGTTAAATCTATTGAAAGAACTTACGACAGAATAATGGGGTCTAGTTTTGTTCTGGTGCTTCTGAGCTTTGATTCGAAGGCCAAAAGCTGTTTTCTATTTATTTATTTATTGAAATTGCGACGAAGACAATACAATGTGGACACAAGGCAGCTAATCAGCTGATGGCGTGACCACATACATAGAATATACATACATACATACAATATACATGTCAAACAGCAAATACAATTGAATAACAAGAAAGAGCTAAGAATCATGTACATCTATATACAAAAATAGCTAAGATTAGAAAGGTGCTAAGGCATGTAAATACCGTAAAGACTAGAACTTAGTACAATATGGAAAAGCAGAGGATCAGCCGGAAGTAAATCTTTTTGTAGATGTTATAAACGTGTGAAGTGCATCTGAAAGTTGCTTATTGATAATAGGGTCATGGTCTGGTGAACCTTGAAGTAGGAGGGAAACGGTGGGACGTTGTTGGACAAGTCGTTCAACAGCTGCAGTAAGTCTGCTGCGATGGTCAGAGTATAGGGGGCAATGTAATAAGTAGTGCTGGACTGTTTCAGAAGAAGAACCGCAGACACATGCTTTGCCCTTGATCTTCATCTTGTATAGTGTACTGTTCAGTTGGCACCAGCCCACGCGTAACCTGGTAGTGCGTATGTTGTTCGGCCTTGAGCCTAGAGTACGGTACATCTGATGATGCCTCGTGGTCAACAGGTGCTTTTTACTCGCTCTCTTGAAAGCAGCAAGGTTGCTGGCGTCTCTGACTGTCTGGGGTAGCTGGTTCCAAAGTGAAGATGTATGTGGAATAAAGCTGGTTTTATAAACCTGAGTCCGACAGCGAGGAACACAAAGGTGAGTATTGTTGCGTAGTTGTATACGTGTAAACTGGGAGCCCCTTGTTGGTGGAGTAAGCGACTGTAGATGTGGAGGTACGAGGCCTTTCGTCATCCTGTACATGATGGTGAGTGAGTTGTATTGTCGTCTAGAGGATTTTTTCTATGCACTGTTTTCTATGCACTGACTTTTGTTTCTCTGTCTTAAAGACGACGTTGTGGATGATCCGGAGACCAGACTATAGCAGAATGCAGGACCAGACTTTAGCCAGCAGATCTCAACCTGTGTAAAAGATGATGGGGAGGTGTGAGTATGTTTTCTTCATTAACACGAGACAACACTCCATATGCACACACTTGCACTCGCATTTCTCTTTTTTCGTGAGGAGCCATTTAACTGTTAATTGTAGCCGGCGACTTAAATTCCACGACAAGCAACACTAAAAAATTCTTCAAATTGTCCCCTCAAAAAAGTTTGAATCTCAGCCGGCCGCATCAATTCAAATTTCCATGTTGTTACCCTCTTCGCATTGTACGAATGCCAAATTGCCCCCAAAAACTGTCGCTTTAGACCTTTCTTTACAGTTCAATTCTCCTGCCAAAATAACTGCCAAATTGCCCCAAAATTGTCACTTTAGTCTGTTTCGGGGATCCGGAAATGCTATATTCAGTGTGCGCCTGCGCGAGGTTATTATAATTAGTCTCGCGAGATCTACCCTGCGTGATAAGGCGAGATCTTGTTACCCGGCCTTAGCAACAGGGTGATTACACCACGTAACCATGGTCTTTTGGGACGATTTAGTCATCAATCAACCCCAAAGTAGCTGTCTTACAAAAATTTAAACCCTGCCCTCTGGCATGCCACTGACCCCACGTCACCATCGGGGAATATCAGTGTCCTAATCCCAGACACATGTGGACATGTGCGTCTGGGCAAACTCCTACAGTTTTCTGGATTTACTCACCTTCAACTGCTCTTTTCACCCTTTCTCTCGGTTTTGACATGGTAATCTTTGTTTTCCTTATCAAATTCATACTTTTATCTTCTCAATGGCATACTTTCTTTGAACTGTGTGATTTTTCTTTTTCTTCTGTACGTCGTTGAAAATGTCACTGTAGACACGTGGGTTGGCAGGACTGAACCGTCCAGCATCTAGGTCACACTGCATTTCTTGTTTTCTATCTACTTTAACTTCGTAAAACTGAGATAAGAAATAAACATAATACTTTTAGTGACAACAGAACACAAAGAGATACAATTCTTTACAATAATTTATATATTTATGTCCTATATTCTGGTTTCAGTGTACAGGAAGTCGCCACCCCCCCCCCTCCCCTCACACATGGCTGTCATCTAGAATACTGTAGTGGTGACCTTTAAATTTCAGGCCAATTTTATTTTGTCTTACAATTATTGAAGTACTTAGCCTGTGCTTTTTCACCCTTTCACAATGTCTGCTAACTTTGGTCTGCAACATGTCCAAAATCTATCCAAACTTTGCCGATTTTGTGGCGAAACTGTTTTGACCAAACAAGACAAAGCAAACTTCTTGAAACCACATGCTTGCATTGATCATGTAAGCAAAATTCAAGAGGTTTGGAATGTCAATGTTGAAAATGACAAGAGTTACAAACACCCCCGTTCTTCTGCCATCGGTGCAAGTTAAAATTGTACAGGCCACCCACAGTTCATCCACCAAAGCGTGTGTCCTGGTACCCGCACTGGTGGGGTGATGGGTGTACCCATTGTGCCAAAGTTGCATCACTTGCCCGAGGTGGAAGACCGGTGAAGAAGAAATCCCCCGGCAGACCAAAGATGCAGACACCGAAGAATGATAAGGGTGAACAAGAACTGAGTGCTAGTACTGCCAAACCATCAGAAGAAGTGTTTGATTCATTGCTTGACAAGCTAGATGACTACCCATTTGATGAGGGTAGGTTTGAGCCCATTTGTAACCTTGATGCTTACAAGTGTGGCATTTGTCAGTCTTTCTTGTACCTTCCTGTTGAGACCCCTTGTGCTCATATCTTCTGTTTTGAGTGTCTACAAAAATCATTTGAGATAGGTAAACAAAAACTATTGACTGTGCTATGTGTAAATCACAAGTAATGCAAACTGATCTAAAACCTGTTCATAGAACCTGGGGGTCTTGCTACACCCAGTTGACATTTAGCTGCAAAAACTGTTTGTCTCAGTTAAGGCTGGAACAACTTAAGCACCACCTTGACTGCAACTCGAAAGCAGAAGACACAAAGGGTCCTTCCACTTCTGCATCATCACTGCAGCCTGTCCAAGTCATTCTTGTAGTACCCCCCATACCATGTAATCCTCCTACTGTTGCTGTCAACCCTACACAAAATAACCCATCTACATGTACATCATCTGCATCTAGTCATTCCACATCATCTTCACCTTCTTCAAGCCAAACCGTGCCAGGAGCTGCCCCTCCCTCCGGCACAGGTTACGGCAAAGTTACCATCGACATTAATGAAGAAGGTCCATTAACAGCAGAGCAGGAAGACATTTTTACGGCATTTTACCGCCGAAAAGTGGAGGCGAGTAATGACAAACGAAGTGTCCAAGTCAAAACTGGAGGACAGGTATGAAACAAATTCTTTTCTACATCTTTACCAATGTATTAGATCATATACACATTGTACTTTCACATGATTTGAATATTGAAATATGTGTTGGTCAGTGTGACTGAGAGCTTCAATCTCATTGCAGTTTACTTATACACGAAATAATATATATACATATAACATATATATATATTTCTTTTCAAATGTCTAGCCCCTGCATCTTGTACACATTCCAAAGCCCCGGAAAACTGCTAGTGAGTCAACACCATCCACTAGCAGGAAACGGGCAAAACTGATGCAGGGGGTGAGGGACCAGCTCAGCGGTGGGGACTCTGCAGCACTGATGAAGGAGGAGCTGCGCCTCCTTCCTCGTGATGAACTACAGAAAATGCTGCAGGAGCTGAAGCTGGACCAGGTCAGGGTTCCCACAGGCCACCTCCTCGCCGCTAAAGTGGGAATTGGAATGAACTGGAATCAGTGCAGGAAACTGAGAAGGTACATAAACAACACAAATCTATGTCTGAGCACAAAGATTTTCTGTGCAACCATTCTGAAGGCCATTCATATATATAACTTGGTTTAAGTATGTTATGTTGTTTTGCTACAGATGGCTAAAACAATATGGAGTGAGTGTGGAGAGTGAGAAAAAATCCAGGGCTGTGGCTGCTGAGCTCCTCTCCAACATCACAATAAACGCAGAGAAGTTACCTTTTTCTGTGAAGGCGAAAGATGACGGCACTGTGGAGCTTCTGCCCTGCGCCTATGTCTCTTCCCTGAAGGACACCATACTAGACAACCTGGAAAGAAGCAGGAATGCAAGGTGAGGCATTGCAATCTTCAAATTGTGTATTTATGTCCATGGTTGAATTATTCAAACATTTGACAATGAAATCTTATGATACATATTTCCTCTTTACAGCAGCCTAACCTGGCATGATACAACAATTCCCAAGGAGGAGATCTGGGTCAAGCTTGGAGGGGACCATGGGGGAGGGTCATTCAAAATGGCCTTCCAGGTCCTCAACAAGCCCAATCCCAACTCCAAGGATAACACAAATGTGTTTTGTGTTTCCAACGACCAAAGACAGCAGGGAGAATCTAAACCTTGCTACTAGCAGGTTTTCCTCTGACATCAGGGATTTGCAACATTCAAAGTGGAAGTAAGTTGACAACTCTTGTTGTACATATGACTTAAAAGCATTTCACATCATCACTCAAACATGAATCTGAGATCTCCCCAGACTCCCCTCTTTGGTATAGGCACACGTTTCCCTTGCCTACTAACAGGTAACTTCAAATTTGTATTGCAGGTGTCAAGATGGTGAAGAGTATTCCCTTCGACTTTTTGCGGCTGGGGACTACGCATACCTGTGCCTGTGGTATGGCTTGTCTGGTGCTTGTGGTAAGGAAACACTCAACCACTCACTCACACCCACTATCTGGTTTAACAATTAATGATATGTTTGAATTATTCTCCATGTATGCCGTACCCACAGTTTTTTTGTACTAGTTAGTCTTTCTAAACCGGTCTTATCTATCTACAACAGGACTGACTCCTTGCTTGTGGTGCCACATCACGCAGGAGGAGATCAGGGACAAAGACAACTGTCGCCTGAGAATCCCGCCCAGAACTCTGAACAGCTTGGCTGAAGACCACCTGAAGTTTGTGCGTGATGGCAAAGGGGCGCACAAACTCGCCAAGCTGCACCACAATGCCATTGCACCAGTTATGTTTGACGTGCCCATAGACCAGGTTAGTCTGAATATAAATGACATGTTTGCAGCAAATACATGTACATCTAAATTCTTATCCTTGATTCCTTGGGCATATCTATAATGGTTTAAGCCACCACTGACTGTGTTTACACTTTTTTACAGGTTGTGATACGACGAAGGAACTTATATCAATATGATATATCAAACGAAGGAACTTTCTGGCAAGACACTACAATGTTACCACAATGACAGTGGTAAGTGAAATGATCATAATATATTACGTTTGTTGAGAAATCAGGCCATGTATAATAACATGTTTGCTTTTAGATATCCATATAGCATGATACATGTCTCATTGGTTCTCAGCCCTCTGAGCAGAATGATGCTATCCGTGAGAGAAACAACACGGCACCGAGGAGGAACAACAAGATCTCAAGCTGAAACTGAAGACCGTCTGCAACAAGATGGGTGAGTCACTTTGGAAGAAGCCGACGTACAGAGAGGTAATTTCAC
>NW_017804464.1:0-77178 GCF_001625305.1 Branchiostoma belcheri
GGCATTTCTATCGGACGTTCTTTATTGTACTAGTATCTTTTGTGTGCTGGCACAGAGAAATATACCGGTACACAAAAGAAAGCCCAATAAACGAGCCTAAAACACGTCAAAATATGCCGAAGCCCAAACCTCTGCTTGTGGAGTAGAAAATGGTGCCGTGTGCAGACGCCGCAGCTGTAGCACGTCTGGTGTAGTCAGACCAATGACACGGCCGGGCAGCCGCGATGTCTGATCAGAGCTGGAAATCGAAGCTATCCATGCACATTATCTATTACACTCCACACCGCGGTGAACACCGAGCTCTACCACATTAATATCTGACATCTTTAAATCGCTAGAAAAGGGCAAACTTCGCAAAACATCCAAAAATCACAGCACAGTACATGGAGAATTAATTATTACCAGTGTTGTAGCCAGTGTCTTTCTTTTTTGATGGTCATGCCAGACAGACTGTTCGTTCAATCAGTCGTCTTCGATGAACAAAACCGGTGTGTAAAATTATGAAAAAAGATGTCAGTAAAGTAATCTTTGTTGAGAAGCAAAATTTGTTCCTATAATGCAGGAAATGACATTTCAGAGGGTCAAGATTTCACAGTTTTCCCGGGGGAACGAGTCACAAGACCCCCAGGATTCTCGCCTTTGGCATTCGATGATGTTACATAAGGCAAAATTGGGATGGAGAAAATTCAATATGGCTACAGAACATTGTTGACTCGCTTGGATATCGTCTGCTCTTGGTACCAAAACTATGCACAATATATTAAAAAGTTTGGTATGTAAGCTCAGTGGGCAAAATAAACAAATACTTGACAGAGAAAGATGACAAAAGTATATGTTCGTTACACACCATCTATATAGTGTCACTACGGACGATTTTTAATGTGTACACCATAGGTCGATTCATTTACAATGTTAGAACCTAGACCTTAATTTAGACTGCACTGATTAATTCCCAAACAAGAGTAATGTTCGTAATATTCTTTACTGTAGGCAACGTAATGACTTTGCTCAGAAATTCATGGTATCTCCATGAATTTCTTGAGGATCAATGTTAGGGCCCGGCAATGTATCGATTCCCGGGGCCCCTATCTCAAAAGTTCTAATTCCAAAACCACGATCGTGTTAAGATAAACAGAGTAATTTGCTAAGAGAAATTCATTTCTCTGCTAATAATGTTTCGAATCAATGTTAAGCTTCGCCAAGGTATCGATTCTTGAATCTTTCCTCCAGAAAGTTCGTAGTTAAAGATGGAACATGGTGTGATAAGAATCAAGGTGATACGTCGAGAGAGGGGTGCTGGATGAAGTGATTTAGTGTGGCCAATGCAGGGATCTGACCTACCTGTGCATACAGGTCTTCGGACTAATCCTTTCCTAGATTGGACCATGTTACAAGGGAATTAATCTTAGAGAGCAGTAATTGTTTTCTATCGCCAGAGGGAGGTGCAGAGGTTGTGGACTAGTTTGCTGAGCGACGTATCAACCACCGTAGACTCGTTTGATTTAATTGACATATGGTCCCAACAGTCTAAGAGTTTATATTAGTCCCAGCAAAACTTTCTTACCCCTCATCATGGCACGTTCAGTCGAATGGTATATATCTAGAAACGGGTTGCATGTATACGACAGAACATCGCGTGATAACAGTATGTTTTATGTGTGAAGGGCACAAAAAATAACGGGCATACAATGTTTACAGCCTACATGTTGCTTTATGTTGAGTTAAGCCAACAACTTATCCCGGAGCAAAGTCAGAACGTAAATACATATTCTGCCTGCATTCAGGATGGCCATGGAGGCTGTAATTCAACGATACGTTATATACCTACAAACCTCCCAGGCGGTCTGCAAACGATCTTTTATTTGTAGGTATTCTCCATACCCTAAACCTCTGGTAATTGGATATCTTGAAGTGTCCTGTCAAGACTCTAGTAAATCCTATTAATTTTCTTCAGTATGTCACTGAAAATGAACAGGTCTGAATCTTTGTCATATTATAACAGATGTTGTGACTTACTTGACATAATTAACCTTTGGAAACTAAATGGGGTCCAAGGAATATGGTTATAATGATAAGATACGACAGGTCTTGCAGTAGCAAGTCCTTGGTGGCAGATGAATTATGGTATCCGTGCCAAAGGTTCTGTGACTTGCAAGCATTGCTGGTGGCTGTGCTAATGTGATACTGCAGAAGCAGTAGTACGTTTTAAAGCTTGAGGCAATGTATTACTTGGACGCTTGATGTAGCAGATAGAACCCATGGTCTATTACATTCTGCCACCGCCAAGCGTTTCTTTTTGTACTATTCCGACATGGCTCTTTATTCATGGCTGTCCGAAACTTTCCACTAGTTCAAGCTCACGCCTCATATATTTTTGCCAAACTTTAGTCCAGACATAGACACAAAGTTCTTCCCCTCATCTTTCAAAATCAGCCATGAAGTAGCCACGCGCCATTTCTATGTTGATTTCCAGTGTAGTGGCCTCATATACCGTGGCGGCAATGGCCTTTTGAAGCGGCTCTCACGGAGAAATACCCACTCCTTCACGCATTTAACATTTCAAAGGCAGGACGGCTCACGTTCAAGTGTATCTGGAAGTGTAATATACAACCACTTGAACTAGCAGTATTGACGTACCAGCAAAAGTTGCTTTAGCCTGGATGGTGTCACAGTTTGATGTGAAGGAGACAGTAAATTTCAGGTGAATGAGAGCCGGATTTCTTTCAACGCACAAGCTTATCGTTTGTCGTAACTATTACTGATACCATCTTAAACTTTCTTATAAACCAAGATTTTACTAACATGAGACTCCTGGTGGCAGTTAATCTCCAAGCAGATCATACGGTGGCAAGGCAGTATCCATTGGCTAGAGGAGTGTTGGTGGCTGATGGACACTCCTCTGGACAATGGATACTGCCTTGCCACTGTGTAATCTGCTTGAAGATTAAATGGCAGAAGCATAATCATAATGTAATGTACTATTTGGCCTTCTAGCCTCACATAGCAAATCACTGTTTATTATGTTCTGCATAACGTGCCCAGTCTGTACGGAGAAGCTACTTCTTCATATTCTAAATTTACTCTGTTTTGGCTTCTGTTCATGGTATAACTAATTCAGCATATAAGATAAGACCAGAATATATCCCCTTAAGTGTTAATTGCCTCCCTGGGAAGACCTTGGTTGCACATCACGACTTTGATCCTTAGAAAACCTATAGGGTGATCCTTAATTTTTATCACCGCCCATTCTTTAGTGGAGTACACCAGGCTTTGAAAACGGATTTTGTAGAATTTTAAGAACATATGTCAACGCCATTGTCGGCGCTCGTCTACAGTTTCCCTCACTGTTATCAAAGCTAGCATTATGGATGGGTTAATCCTGGCTTAGCTAAAATAATCCGCGGGTCGGCCGTGCTAATGCCGCGCAATCTCCATGTCATGGACCATCCATCAGATCAGATATAGGATTGAATTTTTCGGGTTTCAGCACTAGGGTAGAACGACTGGTTGTTATAGAAGGCGAATGCATTGCAATTTCAAACTGAGAAGTCAATTTTTTCTCATTCTTTGTAATGTAGTAAGTTGCATCAAACCTATTTCAAAGCAAACTGATGTCTCTGAGGCAGAAATGCGATGTCACTGACTGAAAACGGTTACTTGTTTTGTATCGTAGGCTGGGTCTAGCTATTTATGGAAGGTATCCAAAAAATAAAGCAACGGCTCAAAATATCCCTCAACATTTGATGTACCAAGGAAAAAGGCAATGGAACGAAGGACACTTCTTGTCATTTTCTCAATTCCACTTCATAACTAGCACAGTGCGTAGAGATGCATTCCATCATTTCAAGGATCTTCGAATTCATCTGAACAGATATATTGCTGTGAAGAGCAGTGTAGACTCAGGGAAGCATGAAAAATCAATATTAATAGTATGCAGTGCTCTTATCTATTGTTAGGCGTTAAAACTCCTAGTGACAATCAATCAACTCTGACAGAGAGATGTCCGATACCATTCTTTCTCACATCGCTCTCAGTAATCATTCAACGTCTGAAAAGGCGACTCACATTCCTCTCGAGCAAAGAACAATTTTGTTGTTTAGGTAAAGTATAAGACTATGTAAATTTTACGGTAGATTGCCATTTGCATGGTAACGAAAGAAGCATTCTTTTCGACCATGTATTTGAAACATTCGGCTGCCGAACGTAGCCTCCACCATCTTGCCGGTAGATCTGGCACCGTACGAAGATTCAGTTCTTCCCGCTCCTACCATACAGGTACATTCACATTGTACACCCGCTTAGGGAATCGTAAACCTCCGCTTATTCTCTTACAAAGGCTAAATTAGTTAGAATGGGCTTTTACGCCCTGACCTGCGGGTCAGAGGGTCATGATCTTATTAGCTGCAGACACAGAAGGCCACATTTCCTTCAACTACCTCCAGATTTCCAACTAATCTAAAAATCAGTAAATTAATGCCAGGGGCACTACGTATTCATTTAGAGGCGCGCGTTCTGTTTTCTATTGGCACAGTACTGCTTTACATATCCGAGTTTAGATTCTATGTCTTCGTACATTCAGTAATGAGGAATCAATACAACCACTGTTGTCATGCTCATATGTTTGATAGATAGAAACAAAACATTCTTTCTTCATTGCCGTAAAGGATGACAAATCAGCAGATAATTCCATACGTGTAAACCCACTACTGCTTGATGGATGGATTCCCCACCATCGGCTAAGGCGGACACTGTGTCTACCTTAAAGATTGTCGCTTTCAAGTTAATTTTGATAAAACCCAACATGTTTCCATTCAATCATCCTTCGTGCCGACATATTTCATAAGATAAGATTCTTATGATTCGAAACGACGCAATACCCTTAAAGGGCCCACAGAAAAGAAAAGCAATTAGGCGCAGTGGTCAGACCTAAGCTTTTCAAATGGAAATACAAAGAGGTGATGAGGTCAGCCCCAGAGTTATTCGGCGTTGGCTTCCCCCGAGGACTTTACCTCGTTCTATAAGTAGCCGTATACTCAGTAGATTTGTGTGAATAATAACATTACAATGAAACGCTTTTACAATGAAAGGAAATAGTAGATTTATGTGACGAAAAGACATGTGATTGCATTTTAATACGCGAAAGATAGTAATCTGCATGCCCCAAATGTCTCCAGACATGCAAATTGTGGCAATCCTTCTTTTGACAAGATGCATACTCGTCGTGTAGAAGGGCAAAATTGATGGGAGTAACTTTGAAAACTGACACAAGTTGACACATTCTTCAATTGCAGAAAACGATTGCACCAATGCTGCCGCTCTTGGTTAACATGTATTACCTAAATATGCAATGTCAAAATATTTACTTAACAATGTCAATGTTGTACATCGTCTTATTGATCTTGCAAGTGTGTGAAGAGAAAAATAAAGAAAAACAATAAGAAGAAAGCATTAGCAAGAAATTCACTTTTTTTAATTAAAAAAATCATTACATTGATAAGTAACACAAGGCAGTATTTGGAGTATTGTTCCTGTACGTCAACGACTCCTGGAGGTGAGCTTGGTGTAGTGCTCCCCTGTGATTGGTTGGTAGAAAAATGATTGACAGTTAGGATAGACGACGCGGGGATCTACAAGCACGGGGATTGTGGGTCCTTCCGTTAGAACCGGAGCTAAGCAGGATTGAATATTGTTAAAAATTTATAGTGTCCCTGTTTTTTAAATCTATAGATAGAATAGTTCTGGTATTTGTACTTTATTGTTAAAAGTCTATTCAAACATATCAGCCATTGCCACACGTCGACAAAGGCTGCCTCTTCCCACTTAGCACTGGCTCCGGTAGGGGGCGCCACTGATCGGTCCTACCTGGTGAGTTGGCGGAAGCTGCGGCTGAAGCGGCCCTACATGCTGAGCGAGTGCAGAGAGTTGGACAGGGCTGAGCTGGATGAAAGGCTGGATGAAGATGGAAGGTGTGAGGAGTGGAGGTGCACATGCTGAGTTACCTGCTCGGCACAGCAGCCCTCCTCGCCGCACCCGTACTCCGGTAAGTTGGACGTGGAAGCACACGTACAAACTCTCATCTCGTCTTCTGTTAATTCTCCTGCAATAAAGGCATCATATCAAATATGGTTCATGGACGTCACCAAGTGATATGGGGTGGAACTGCAGTGATACCGGGCAAAGCTAAAGGGCACGCAAAAACATACATTGTATGGCACCCCAGCCAAAATACAATGACTGACAATTCACAATAGTAACACATGATCAATTATGCAAAAGAACAATATAGACTGTATCTGGCCTTTGACTTAGTTGTGTAACCGTAAGTTTTATTTTCTATGCCATGCCTGTACTACGTGCAGAAGGCTGCCGCGCGACATCTAGCTATGTTTTCCGGAACTGCAAGAAATGCAGAACCCGAAGATGTATACATATGCATGTGTTAATCAATGTTTAACGGCATTGGATATCAGCACTGCATAGTTTTTGCTTAGTACTATCATACTTAAAACATGTTTTCTCATCTGCCAGCACAATCCGAGGTCCCTTTCCCTATAAGCTGTTGTAATTACCTTTTTTCCAATCAAAATGTCATTTTAATTAAACTTCAACCTCATCTGGCTTTATCTCCCTCCATATGTCTGACTTGTATCACCCAGCGCGCCGTAAAACACGTTTATTGTGTAACGTAAAGGACCTTAATCAAAGTTTTGATCCCATATAGTCAGCCATGCGACGGTCGTTAGAATTGTTCGTTTTTGCTTTGGGCATGTTGCCAGTCTGAGTCTCATAAGGAGGCTATTAAGTTTTGTCAGTAAGAATGACGACACCATCTGTATGACTATCATTGAAAGTCTACACCATGTTTGTACACTTGCATATTGCATTCTTACTGCTAATTACTGTATATATCTACACGCTTGTAAGAAATAGACTACTACATAAGATTAAAGATGGATGAACAAACGGACAATATTTTAATGAATATTGAATATTCATGTCTGTAATTCCTTTAATGCCACCAAATCCATATTTTTATGTATTATCATGCATCTCCATACTTTTTGTACAATTAATATGAATGATAGTTTGATTTAAATTTTCTTTTACCAAATTCAACCCAATACCAAATTCATCCTAATATACAGCATTCAAAGCAAAGCGTCTGTTCATTTGTCTATATTGTCTTGAAAATACATTTTGATGGTTATGCTCCTCCTTGAAATAAAGAACTGTGTTCTTACCGACATCTTCCACCGAGATAACTTCTACGTAGTTGGAAGGGAAGACTCCTAGACTGCCCTGACACCGGCCGTACCACCAGCCGGACTCATCCCTGTTCAACACCTCAATGACGTCATACACCTGTAGCCTCAGTTCGCCCTCCTCCTGCGGAGAGTAATCGTACAGCGCACGCGCGAACCTCTTGTCTCGCACCTTCCTTCCTGTAACAGAGTTAAGACTTTTCTGTAAGAAAAGTAGCTGCAGGCTACCGTACTTTCGCCGTTTTTGACCAAGATTCCTAAGTAACAGAGTCAGGATTTTCTGTAAGAGAAGTAGCTACAAGCTACTGTACTCTTGTATTGTTTTTGGCTATTATTTCCTAGTAACAGAATTCTACAAGAGAAGTAGCTTTAGTCTACCGTACTTCTGCGCTGTTTTTATCTAAGGTTCCCAACATGATTTTACTTAAATGTACGTTACATGTACGTCCTCTATCAAACTTAAACTGATACAGCGGGAAAGCTATACAATGACATATAATAGGGAGACAAAGGGATACATTCCCAATATGACTTGATACTTATGATGTAGCATAATTATCACATTTTACATCTTCCTTTTTTGAAAGTTACAGAGTATCATGCGCAGGCATTGGAAGAACACTAGGAACATTAAGCATGTAGGAACATTAAAGAATTTAGTTCTTTGACTTTGTCATCGATGAAGGTTGGACATTCAGGTAAGGAGATACACATGAGAACTGTTACTCAAGCAAATGGATAGATTTTGAAAACTTTCAGACGTTTCAAGTAGTCAGTGATGAAAAGTAGTGAATGCTATTTTATCCTATTGCTTGAGTAACAATTTTCTTTCTGTCCTTTATCAAGCCATGTGATCACAACACACGCGCAGAGAACCAGAAATAGTACAGGAGTCACATGCATGGCAGAAGAGTGCCCGACCATCTATAGCGAGAGATAACACAGCGGAAGATGGTAAGTGCAGGTTAAAAATGACTCACTTTTCCTGTTATCGAACTGTATGATCTCGACGATGTGTGCGGGGATTAGGCCCAGCCGCCCGTCCAGGTAGCCGAAGTACCAGCCGCTATTTTCCGTGCTCAGCAACTGCACGACATCGTTCGTCTTCAGCTTCAGTTCGTTGTCGTCTTGAGGATTGTAGTTGCCTTTGGCGCGAGCAAACCGTCGACCTAAAGAAAAAAGTCAAAGAGAGAAAACAACAATTCATAAGTACATAGATATGCAAAAAAAATCTAGGTAGTTGAACATCTGGATGTTTTAGTGCTATCATCACAGACACAGAAAAGCTTCAGCATTCACACAGGAGCAGTATGTAGTTCTGCCTTCTTTCACTAGATGTCACTGATGTACAGCAGTTTTCTTTTGGTAAAGCAGAGCTCCTGTATTTCTGCACTAACCACTGAGCAGAAATAGAAATGTGCAATTACAAGATGTCAAATAATGTCCAGACAATTTATCTGAATATAAAGTTCATAATATTTGAGGCATTAAAGAGACAAATCTGCGCAACAAAAATTGAATATGTTATTTTTCAAAATAATATTCGTGTGATTGTAGTTTACCTTTACTTCTTAACATATTTCTACAATTATCTCACATCTCTGGCATTTGTGGTTGGCTCTGAAGCAGCCAACACGAGACGATCTCAGTTTTTGGCACCACCAAAAACTACCAGACTGTAAACAAACGTGTTTCAAGCTTTGAAAAACAGTCGTAAGGCGTCATATTTTTTCACCCACACCTCTTGAATGACACTTATTTGCAATGGAGTAGGGTTGCTTCAACTTACGTTGTAAAGAAATGACCAAAATAGACTTTTTGCTTCGTCCTTAAGTTACATAATGCAGCTCTAATGAATGCATCGGGGCAGACTTTGTCTCTTTTTTTCCGCGGAATACGAGTACCAGGCCTGTCAGATTTACGTAACGTGGAATAAGAAAGTTAAAGTCGTTAGCCACGGGTGAACTTCGGCCTTCATGATCATCGATCCAACTCGACACTACCATCAATCTTGGGACGCCGAACCACTAGCGGTTTGACACCCAGACTACCCGGTGGTAATATTTGGCAGGCTCGCAACTTCAAGATATTCACAGGGGCGCCAGGGTATCGTAAAAAACTCCTCATGAAGGGAAGCTGCCGGCATTTTGACCTACAAGTGTTCCACCTATGGCAAGCTAGAATTGCATTCTGTGTAGAAATAAAAGCCCTACAAAAGGGTCTGTCCTTGGTGCTGACTGCCTGGTGTTGTTACGTGTATACTCCTAATGTTACCGAGCTCCGGGGAAATTTAAAATGTTCTTGGCATCACACACGCACTGATAGCACTTTCTGGTCCGGTTCCAGGTTCTGGAATTGCTCCAGGAGGTTCTGACTCTAAGAACGTCATTGAACTCGGCCAAAACTGTTTCTTGGGTCCCTGTGCTAAAGGATGTATTTGTCGTCCAGTCAGATAAGCGGTGATTTGGGGTTTGCATGGACTTCGCTTGGCAGTTATTTATTCCAGTGACAGACATTTCCAAAGATCTATTGTACTCTTTATTGTCCCCCTGATGGTTACGTACAGTGTTCTTAGGAAAGTTGACCCGCGGGGGACCGATAGACCTTTTCTGTATGAATGGTTCAGCCATGTGGTCAGATGGAGAGGTCGGATAGAGTTCAACACATGCGAATGTAATACTTGTGAGAAAGGAACAGATAAAGTGGCCACGTATATTACGTTAGGTAGATTTGTGTCCAATTGTGATTTTCAAGCAAGCAAGCAAGCAAACGAACAAAAAGGGTATATTCTTCATCAACGCCATATGTATATGTATAAGAAGGAGAAGACAACATCGGTCTGTCGTTAGCCTGGCTTCTTCTTCGAAACATTGAAGGGTGATTCTTGTGTCTGTAAAGCGTAAAAGCAAAAAATGAACTTATGCATGATTCGCATAAAGAGTATAGGGCCCCAAAAGATGTACAGAACTTCCACTGACATCCCCACACAAACATATTCATTCCTTGACAATTATTTCCTGTCCGCTCCCTAACTATACAATAATGTCCAGTGTGGTTACCGTATATAAATGCACCTTAACGCCCGAACTGTCACTTAAACATGCCTTTCGGCAAAATGCTAGTGACCTTTTAACACCATCTTGACATTTCCGACAGCAGAAATAGACAGCATGTCTACATGATACATCTTGTACAATGACGAATGTTCCATTTAAACCACTAACCTATCCGTCTTGTTAGCGTATCGTCTACAGGCAATTTGCAATATGTACATATGAATAGCCTGACTCCGTCTACCAGGCTAATTACTTGGGCACCATTGACCTTCTGTAGTCTGAACTTCCGCCGGTCTGACATCACAATCCATCACCTCTGTTAGCTTTGCCAACACCTCCAAACCGATCGGTTTCTTCTTCTGTTGTTTTTTCTTGTATTCCAACATTTAACACAAGACATGGTGACAGCACATTCAAGTTTTTTTCAACTTTTATGCCGCCACCAACACAGAGGGCAATAGACAATTCACATTTTTACCTGAGTTAAGTGAAGAAAGTCGTGCAAAGTGGCTTTCTCAAGAGCACAAGATCGGTGGCATCGAAGGTTTCGAGCCACACAGTCCCTGTTGGCTTATGAGTTTGAACGTCGTCTCAATTGCTTCCTTTCACTTCAAGAGACAAGATGTGTCTTGGTGTTTGACCTAAAGGGGACTGTGAGAATTGACATCCACAGGCATTTTTTTTTTACAAAATGTTCACCACATAGACAACTCACCGTACCGCTACAGACTTGAGGCAAAGTCTCCCAGAATGTTTCCTACTGATGTTGATGATGAGAAAGAGCTAACCATTGAAAATGTGCCCACGCTTTCAATGCAGCAGGAAGAACTAAGCATCTACTTATCATCATGAAGGCCTTTTCTGAACCGGCTCCAAGCAGCGCCTGGCTCTTTATTTCTTGTAGTGCCCGTGTTGACATTTCCGGCTCAACATGTATACCCAACACATCGAACATCCTAATCTAAAGGAAGCGGGAAGGCGTAAAGAATTTCATGCCAACTGCCGACACCACACTCAATTTTTCATTAAGATCAAGACAGTAAATTCCGTGCGGCCTTTGTGACACGATAAAGAAATCCATTTATTGAATGCTGCCCTTCCGATAACCTCTAAGGGAAGCTGCTGGAGATTTACGTTGTATTCTTTTGAAAGTCAGATCTTATCAATATCGCCATCTTTGAGATGGAAATAATATCTGATGTATAGTATAATAAAGTTACAAAAGTAGGCAATGGATTTTCCACGCGTTGTTTCTAATCAACATAAAACTATCGATGTGTTGGTCCCAAGGGAAGGAATACTAAGTTCTTGTGTCATAACTCAATTTTGACTTTATGAAAATGAGTTGAAACACTGCGTCTTAGTTCCGCCCCTGTGGTTTCTGCAGACTTGCATCCATTACAATCTTCCTCTCCCATTTTCCCTGTCAGTGCTGTATATGAATCATACGGCGGTGGGTGATTATCAGGGTAATATTGTATTGTTCACCTCATGTAGGGGCCAGGGGGAGTGTTACATAAGCTGACAATATAACTTCTGTGGTCCTATCCATATAAATAGAACCTTGGCATAGCCATAGTATCTAAAAGTAGCACAGTTCAGTAATTTAGAGCTGTTATCGAAACAGTGGTGGGCAAAGTGACCAATTTGAGAGTACAGTCTATACGTCAACACTGTAATTACAGTCATGGTAAGTTGGTCTGCCTTTACTTGTACTTTCAAAACTGTTTAACTTGCACTTACTTTCAAAACTTTTTCCATAATTAATGACCACTTCTAGGCATAGAGCTAGGTGATACGACAGACGTGTGACTATGCCAAAAGATGGCGGTGAATGTTTGTTCTGAAAGCTTGTGGATTGACTTCTGATGAAGGGAAGCGTGTGTTTGGGAGGGTGTTACATAATTTTGCAGTCCAGGGAAAGAAACCGTTGCTGTAGAAGTACTTTCAAACAGGAATTTGAAGGGTGCAACAATGTGAACTGGAGGAGATCCTAGTGGCACGCTGAAAAGTCTTCAATGTTGGAACTTGGCGTCATCAAGTATTTATGAGACGCTCTTTGAAGGGAGCACCCCCAAAGCCATACAACAGAGTTCGTGTTCTCATACAAAGCCACGATAGATCAGGGCTGACATGTGTCGAAGGGTTACTATTACTATTCAGCGAGCATCGATGACCAAGGGCAAGGCTTTTCCGAAACGTTCTTTGCTGAAGTAAAAGAGACAAATTAGGCAGCTAGGGGCAACATTAACGAGGTGAGCAGGGCGTTACCATGACCTTTGTTACAGAGGAGACCATTCATCAAAGAATACTACAGTAGCGAACCATTTCTATGTAAAGTAATTAGTTTGTGCATATTTGACTTTTAAAGTAACAGAAATAAAAAAATGGCCGAAACGAACAAACATGGACCATACACAAGAGTTTACTCTTGTGTATGTATTTTGTACCATATACATGCAAAAAAATGTATATACTTGAACGATGTAAACGTTATCGTGTTGATATATTTTGTCTGGCCTTTACCTCTTCCCTGATGACCTCGATGAAAAGCGGCTTGCATCCCGATTTGAGTTTCATGGATGAAGAATGGTTCAAACTAAAATGTGAAGTAACAACATCCCACTACTTTAAATTCGTTGTCAACTTCACACGGGATTATATGGCGATCGTAAGAACAAAGAAGTAAATTCCATCGCCTAAACACTTTGGGAGCTCCATCTTTTTTCAACAGCAAGAGCATGAATCTACACATAAAAGCTAAAAGATAGTTCAGAAGTCACTTTCCTTTCGGCGTACTTTTTGTATATCTATCATTCACCACAGTACATTTGATAAAAGGTATATTTTTGCCTCAATGAGTTGTCGACTTATCACAAGGGCATCCCCTTTATTCACCGACTCTTCCCTGCGACATTGGAACTCGCTTATCCCACATAAGCCCAGTTATCGACAAGGTTATGAAGTATCCTCGCGTATGTCAGATATACTGTTCTATTTTTAAAAATCCATGTCTAGCGATTGATTTTTTCTCAACCCTTTTACGTAACTGTCAGTAACAGACTTTGTTTTCTCCAGAAGTCTGTAAAGACAGTAGTCAATATCATGTGTTGATAAGTTATTGCTGATATATGTGCGCTCATCCAATGCTTTTCAATTCATCAAATTCACAATTGTAAAACATTTGTATGATGTTTTCCCGAATTCGAAATTCTGTCAAGAAAAAATTAAATATTGATTGGTAATCATCAATAAGACCATTTGACAGTGGATAAATGAATCATTGCAATACCTTTGTAAAATCTGTGATTTCACTATCTTCTATGACGTTGCCATGTCGTCTCCAAACTGATATATATAGCGACCGCTCTTAAATCAATCAAATGAATGCATACGGAATATCACAACCTTCAATTCTGAAAGGTTATGAATACCTGTCAAAACTTAGTTACACAGGTAATTTTTCAAGGCATTCAAAAAGGTCGATACCCTTGCCTGTACTTTATCAAATCTGGTTCAATATTTGAGTTTCCATATTATTCCATACCCCTAATACCTCACGATGCTGAGCTGGAAGATTCCAATCTAATGACTTTTCTGCGACCGCAGGAAACCTGCTTCGATTTCATGTCACGAGTCACGAGGCTGAAGGCCGGTGTTTGATGGGATCCGCGCGCTGTTTTGTTTGATCACATCTGACATTTGCACCCCAGATTCATCCATAAAGTACAGCAGCACGCTGCGGAATAATGGCTTATTACATCCCGAAAAGAATGATTCGAAATGAACCATCCATCATTCACGACAGGAGGAAAGTAAACAGGACTTGAACCTGCTCTACTTCACAAAAGCAAGTACGTATCAAGTTCTCCACAAGTCTCAGGATCCAATCATCAGAAGCCGATACGTCATACTCGAAAGCCAACACAAACAACAATGAATCTCTAGGATTTATTTGGAATGAAATCTTGTTTATTACCGTTTTGCGACCTATCAAGACTACGAATCTAGAGGTTGTCTGTAGGAGGAAGATTTACTATCACATGTTGCTGCTTTATAGCTAACTGTAATTTCCTCCTTCAAGGTTTCTCGTATTCTACGAGTACCTTGTGATGAATAGGGTTAGCATATTCAATGTCATTTTTTGACAGACGTCATCATTAATCACTGTTGATTTTCATTGGTCTATCGATTGGTCCATTATTGTTGTCCTTGAAAGAAGCAACAGCAAACATGTCTTTGGGAGACAATTTGAAGCGAATCTTTTCAAAAGGAACAAGTTGCGGAATTCTATCACTGTAGCATGTCAAACAGGGCCCCTTTGTGCCTACAAGGAGTATTTCTGAAAGAAATACATCACAGCGTCTCTGGTGCTGACGGCGCTCATCTATTAGCCGCGCGGAATGTCTTTTTAAATTATTCATAGCCTTCCCTTGCTTCAATTTGCCGGCAGAATGTTTATTAAACCACAGTTGGCCGTGTTTACGTTATTGTTCTGACCTTGGGAGCACGTCCGACTCTCGATCATGCTATAAATGATCCAACCCGCAGCGCGGAAAATTGGCACGATTACGGAATCAGCCCGGCCGCAGACGTGACCTTGTCCGTGTACGAGATGTTGCGAGATCCCTTTTTTGTGGGTAGACAACGCCCTTGCCATTCACACTGAGTACGGAAAAGAGTCAGGATAAAGCTTGATCCTTGGAGACGTTCCACCCAAGGAATACACACTCCGGGTAAGAAGGGGTGAATGGAAATCTGATCATCAGACAGTAAGCCAATATCTTCCCGTGGGTATGTTATAAAATTTATTACCCGGGGCTGTGTTCTACACAGGGGGAATGCACGAAGTTGCCTTGATGGGGCTCATAATAAGGTTTTCCGTACGTGGGAATCCGCAAATGGGGAGCCCGTAGAGGGGCTCCGTACACGAAGCTCCATGCATAGTACTAGATACCCAAGGTACAGTTAAATGCTCAACCTTGAATTTTGGTCTCCGCTCAAAATGCTCGTTAACTTTTTTGCATTAATTCACTTCAATTTTCTCTTAAAAAAAACAAGGCTCATAAGGACCACTCATATGTTTGGGTTGCATTACTTTGAGAACAGAGGTTTGTTTACCTTAGACTTGAAACGTTTAAGGTTGTACATAATAGGGTACAAGGAAGCTTGGTCCATAGGGATGTAGTTCTAAGAAAGAAGCTTTAAGTGTAAAACGTACTCATGAGAGATGGGGCATGGAAGGAGAATGGGTACTTAAACGTGCCTTGGGTCGAAATCCCTAGAATTCGCAAAACGTGTCCTTGTTGGGAAAGTTCGGAGGGGGTAAGGAAGGTTCCATACTCAACCTTTCTGCTTTCGTTGCACATTCACAAGCCTGCATATACACGGCTTCATACAAACAAGCTTGGACCTTTCCCCCTTAGACACAAAAATTAGCACAGTCGACCACTAACTTTCCTCCAACAACTACATGTTAACTTCGTCGAACGCAAGAAAAACGTAAATCCGACATTCTTTCTATCCGCACTGCAGCCCTCGTCATGTTCAAATGACCAGCAAACAATTTCAAAATTCCTGGAAGTATTTGTTAGACCTTTTGTGAATTTATTGGACTACACAAGCTAACACAACGACGCACAAAGCAATACCTCGGTACTCAATAGTAATAACGCGGATCGCCAGCATGGGGTCATAACTGCCAGGTAGTTTGCAGTAAGTTCTTCAACGTAAAGTCCCTTACCGTCATCGCTGTCAGCTGACCTTGGCCGGTACCTAGGCTCCCTGGACGGGTCGTTGGCTGGTGCCACCTCCTGGTCAGGCTGCTGCGGCCGGATGGGCGAGACAATCCTCACCACCTGCTGACGGTAACACAGTTTAGAACCCAGTAATTATAAACATGTTGCAGCAGTATAGCACATTTGTACAGCTAACAACATTGCATACGCATTAATATAGCTTACCACCAACAGTTCGGATGGTTATAGTGTCGTAGAAGTTCATGCCGTCGTTCTGGAATAGTATAACGAGCGCCGTAACGGTAAGACAAGTGGAATCTATCTTTAGACCGATTACGCCATGCTAAACAGTACTGTAGAATGGGGAGGGGAGCATGATATGACCTTTGACATAGGTCACCTATAGGTCAACTTTAATCACCTGATTGCACACTACCCGTCGAATTCACAGTTACGGGCATTACAGATATATTGTATTCCATGTAAAATCTTCTTAAATTTTCCTCTGACAGTTTAAATGCATCCAATGCAATTTCAGGGCAGCAAAACTGGAAATATTCTTAATATTAATACATACTATCCCGTATAGTTTCATCAGCATTTCATTTGGTACTTTGGGCGCCAAAACAGTGCAGATAAAAATAAGTCCCAATTTAAACCCTTCATTTTCTTCTTTTTTATAAGCAGCCCGATATCCTACCATGATAACCGTCACAATTTCTGGCATTTTTCCACAATGGCGATATACATTGGGGTAGTGTTGTTTCAACATAGCATGTAGATAAGTGACTATATTTGTTACTTTGAAATCTGTTTTTTAAGCCCTAATGTATGAGAACCTTTTAGGATGAAATGTCTTACCTGGCTATTACTTCTGCTTCTACTTCTTCTGCAGGCGAGCACCACCAGGACGATCGCCACGGGCAGGAAGACTCCGCCTGCCACACCGGCGGCCAGGAGAAGCAGTTCTAGAAAATCCTCTGGAAGTTCACCTGAGTTTCACAGATCAATAAGAATATGGTATTGGATTTGTAAAAAAATGCCTTTCAAGTTTTAGAGAGAGGTTTTAAAGAGCAAATGGTTTATTCATTAAAAACAAACACTTGCAGCATTGGCTGAATTGTGGTTTGTACACTTTTTTTTACGAAGCAGCCGTATTAAAAACCGTACGACAAACAAAACCTTCAGTTCTTTTAAACCCGGGTTTTAGGTAAGAGATTTTCTTTATGCCGGGGTATCAAAAGGAGTAAAACAAAATTTCTATAGTTGGTGTTTATCGACATCATGTAATCTATTATTTGCACATTACTTGTTTATTAATGTCAGTGTATGTACATATTGTTCTAATTCTGTGTGTCATATAGGTGTGGGATACTGTGTGTTTTGCTCAGTCAGTATATAAACGCACATCCTAAGGAACAAATACATATAGGTTGAGTGATGTATTCTTCAATGAATCAAAGGTAAGGCGTGCATTTAGTCGATTTTTTTCGCCTTTTGGTTGAAAAAAAAGTATTAAAGATCAGCCGTCCGCTCAGATTTTCTACTGTGCCAACATATTGTCCAACTCGATAACCTCTGCCTGAAACATGGTTCTACATATGCTGCCGCCAACAGTTTATCAATAAGCCCCTCTCCGGAGGGAGGCTGTCCTGGCCCCGGGTCAATTTCGTGTACTTTCCGATGACGTGCGATCGTTTCTGCGTTAATCCACAAAAAAGCGAGATTAATGACTAGATGTGCAGAAAATTGATCCGGAGTACGTAATATCTCGAAGAGGGACCTTTCCCTGGGCCCAGATGTCGTGAACTCTGCCGAAGATTAACGTGGGTGAGTGGAGAATCACCAGATGCTCTTGCTTTTAAGCTTTCCTGATGAAGTGGGGACGCCATCAATTCTACTTCCGTCGACCCCAAGGTTTCGTGCAATCCAACATATCTACCACCGCTATAAGCCAAAGTACTTCTCGGCTTAACTCCTTCACAATGGTACAAACGAGCTTTTTGAGTGTAGAGTTACATGTACACGTGTTTATTGACCTGTGTGCAACAACTCTCGATACCAATTATTCCGAATATGACATAACCACATCCCACGTTTCCAACGCAGAACCGGTGTACATCGGAAACATCCAGTGTAATCGCAAAAGAAAGGAAACATCAAGTATGATATGCGACTCTCTGGTGTATTTCTATCAACCTCAAATTGCAGTAGTAGTGGATTTTAGCCTAAAATTTGGCAGAATCCAGCACTCAAAGCGAAGAATGTTGAACAGTATCAGTGTGTATGTATTTTGACACTTTCTCAAGCTAAGTTGAAGCTTTCATCCACACACATTTATTTACATGTACCAGCTGTCAATCCTACAACAAGCACTTAAGGGTTTGTAACTTTTAAGGAGATAACAATAATGTACAGATATTGTTCATTGCTTGAACATCTATGTTAGTGGCAAATACCTTCCTGAAATCTCGGCCGGCAGAGACAGTTTACTTTAGTGAAATGAGGTCAAACACTTTACAGTGATAAACTGATGAACTTCTTGGCCAACTTGTCTTATCTAATCTTAAACAAGGCTCTCCTTTCGGGCACAGAGAAACTCCCAGATATAGGACATCCGTGGACACAGGTGGACAGACAAGATAAAGATTTTTCACGTGGTAGCAGGGCTGTACGTCTTTACTTCCCTGACGAGTTTGATTGGCTCCGTTACAAAGGGACGAAGTATTCTAACGCTGCATATTCAGGTAAGATGATATGATAATCGTAAATTTAATGGGGAATTTTGTAACATTTTTAACCATGAATTGAAATATCTTAAATAAAGATGAATGAAAATCTTTGTGTTGTAATTACTTTCATTTTCATCATATTTGTGTAATTATTTCAGATTTTTACTTTAATATATAACTAACAGAATGTAAATAAACATGGCTGTCACCTTTGTTTCTAGCTTTTAAACACACTCGGAAGGAGTCATATATTTGGCATCCCCATGTCCTTAAATAAAAGGCACTTATTTGCAATGAAGTAGGACTGATTCAACTTACTTTGTTAGGAAATGGCCAAACTAACTTTTGCATCGTCTTTATGTTAGATGATGCCAATATAAGGAGCCAAAGGCATTTGCACGTTTTAGTCCCCTAGTTGTCATCGCCAAATGTTACATAAAAACTAGGAAGCCTCAACTTGCACTTCACCTGAAGTTGTCCTGCCTTTATGACTTAGACATACGACTGAAATATCATCTTAAAGAAACAATGAAGATAAACGGTGAACATTGATCCACTGGAAACAGTACATCATGCCATGCGAAGGTCGCGATCAATATGTGCTTTCTTGATAAATCCACGCCAATAGCAGAAACAATCAAGAGGAATGCGTCCATTGGAGAGCAATAATTGCTATTAATAGGTGGCCATATATGGAAAAGTCGATAATGTCCTCTGTGCCGATTCACGGTTGGGAACACATCCCCTGCAGACACCCAGTCCTCACTCAGTCGATAAATTAGTAAGAAAAACAATTCAAACTTTCTGTGTCAACTACATGTAGGTATTTTATAATCTCGCCTCCATGTTTTGCCAATGTTTTTCAAAATATTACCAAAGTACTTAACAAACTACATTGCCAAGCCAGTGATGTGACGACCGCGTCTGCATTGCTCAGAGCCAGTCCACGGACGGAAACGAAATAGCTCTTTATTATACCATTTAAATCAAAGGAAATAATGGTCCCATAAGTTTCGCATTGAGCGGCTTCTGATGGCGAAATAATCGGTAAAACCCCGGTACTTAGGGACGTATGTGCTTTGGCTCCCGGCCAAAGTAGCAATTGCCCCAGGTATAAATTGTCAATCGAAACATAGGGCCGTGCCTCTCATCGGAAAATCATCCACGGTCGATCAAACAAACGGGAAAATAACATCTTTTTCTTGGTTTGAATGGCTTCACACGTCATTCACTGGTCGATCAGCCGGCGGGTTGACTCTCCAAATCAATGAAAGTTTTAAACTTGGAGTTGTCGGGGTCAAATATCAGATAATCGAGCAAAACTGCTATCAATGGTGCTAAAGTAGTACAGACTAATTCTTGACAGAGAATAATTAGTTTCTCTATTTTCCAACTTCTGATCTAAAGGTTGTGGAGCGAAAGGGCATGTTCTGGAGAGGGTATGTCGCTGGCATTGGCATTAGATATATAATGTGCAGATTTTACAGAGTCAAATGTTTATATATGTGCCACTCACATCACTGCACGAAATCCTACACTTTGGCATACCTTAAAATATGCGTAAAAGAAGTAACGGTACCTTTACGTCTGCTTTAAAACTATAGAATTTGTGCAGTGCATGATGCGCACTGAAATAGTTCGTGTAAAATTCCCAACCTGAAAATATCCACCTACAGTGCAGTTGAGGACAGAACAGATGAGGACAGCTCAACGTCAACCTTTATATCTGCGAGTTCAATAAAACTGAAGAAGCAACAGATCCATCGTCAAGTTGTCTATTATTAGATTACCCAGTGCTACGTCATTGTGACGTCAAGCTTAGCCACGTAATGTCTTCTGTGGCTTGTTTGTGATGCGCTATCTCTGGGGAGATGGCAGATATCACTGTACATTACTTTGATAGTGTATTCTACACTGCGGTATAAGTGGTTTTCAGCCTGAAATTTTGGCAGAATCCAGCACTCAAGGCGAAGCATGCTGGAAAGCATCAGTGAATGAGTTTTGACACTTTCTCAACGTAAATTGAAGCTTTTTTATATACACACATGGTATCTGTCAGCAGTCAATTCTGCAAAAACAACATCTAAAGGGTTTAATGTCTTCGGGCGGATTGAAAAAGAGGAATAATCTACAGTATCCTCGTACGATTTCGTCCTAAGGCATTTCAGTTTGGGTTACTGGCTTCTTTGGCTGGCTGTAATGTAAATCACCTTTACAAACGACAGATTCCGAAGTTTCCCCACAACACCACCCCTGTAAATAATGCAAAAATCGCTTGCCTAACAAGTCTCAGAAAATCGGTGCGACTTCAGTAGGATCATGAATAGTTTAGTTACGATTCAATAGTGAATTGATACACCGCGCCCGTAGGCAATCCTTCCTACTATCCCCTCTATCCCGCCGGTGTTACGAATCGATACTTTAGTCTATCCCTGATTAATTGAAGATGATCTTTACAAACGAGTCGTGAAGTTGGCTGAAAATCTTGGCCCTCCAGCGCCCACTGGTCAATCGGAGTCTAATTTCTCCGTCGGTTCGGGTCAAAGAGACATTGATCCCATTACATGTACTCAATGATGGGATGTTGGACTTTCTCATTTTTTTGGCTACTAGTCATGAAAGTAAAGCCCGTCACACATTCGCGAATTTGGGATCTCGAGGTGCAATGTTGGCTGGGTTGGCATGATTTTGGCGAGGTCGGCTACAATTCGGCTGCGCCTGCAGAAAGTTTAAAACAAAGGGGGGTTGTTCAGGAGGTTAGGTCTTGTTTGGTCGATATTCAACTGAAAGTCAACAGGAAACCAGCCAACCAAAGTCAGCAATGTTTGGAACGTGTTCCCGAGTCAAATTTGACTCAAATTTAACTCAAATTCTTTTCGATTCGTAAAGAAAGGTAGGCTCAGAGCAACTAAACATCAGATTGTTTTCGGGACTAAATACGGAGGCAGGTCGTCAATGTGTGACAGGAGCTTACGATTGTAGCGGACAAAGTTCAGTGGTTTTGCAGAACTTGTTCTATGTGTAACATTTCTAATTATGTATCCGCTAGCGCTTACGGTATGTAGCAGTTGTGTTTGTGTGTAGAGGATTCGAGGAACTTTCTAGATTCTAGATTTTAACCCCATTGTGTTTAAGTTGGCAAAGTATAACAAAAGGAAAGATCAAATAATCGTCATTCGGTGCCATCAATAGTTTACTTCTGATGAATCACTAAATCAATTCGCATGTCAAGCCCTTCGGTTTCGATGTATTCACTGCATCTCAAAGTTATAATATACCTAAGGTATATGCTATGGAAACCTTAAAACTGGTGATAACTTACTACCTAACGCTGTGTGGTCCGTGTCTCGCACCGACAGCCGGACTGACATGTAGTCCTCCCCGCCCATGCCGTTGCTAGTCGTGCAGATGTACTCCCCGCTATCGTTGATCCTCACGTTGTTGAGCTTCAACACCGCCGACTTGGACTCCAACTCTTGGATAAGCTTCTTTTGTTTACTGACGACAGCCCAGCGGCCGGACGAACAAAATCCTCATTAGACAATCCTGACAACATCGTGCGCACCCGCAAGAAGTACACAGTCGTTACATTACAAAGTACACGTGACAAAACATATATAGAAAGTACAAATGAGAAAGCAAAGAAAGCAAAGAGAGTACGAATTCAAGAAGCAGAGCCTTCTAACTCTGCTTCGAATGCAAAAGAATCAAGACTGTATTTACATTTGTACATTGATAACAATGAAAATTTCTGTTACAGTAATACTCCCAGATTTAAATAACATCGATATGTCCCGTGTAAGAATATCAGCCTTATGATTAATCTAAATTTTGATAATTGTTTCCAATAGTTACAAATTTATGCGACCCTTAAGTGTGATAAAACAACAAATAGATCTTACTTTACATTTACCTTTGCATGCAAAATGATCTACATTAGGCCTAGGAAATTAACGTTGTGTGTCTGGTTTCAGTCCCGAAAAACAATGGTCGGTTGGTAGTTTAAGTCCTTTTTTTAAATGTGTCAAATGACGTTTCAGAAATTCATGGGCTTTGAAATTAAGATATTAGGTTAGATTTTATAGCCTTACCAGTGTTTGATCGGACAAAAAGTAAAGGGTCTCAGGGTTTTTGCTAGAGTCGGTGGGAAACTGGAAACACATTTTTCCCAGGCCTTAGTACAAGGACACAATCTGTATATCTACCTATGAGGGGCGATGACACGAAACCAGGATATGTTGGGCGGAGGATTCCCCTCAGCGTAGCAGTAGAATGTCGCGGAGCTGGAGGCATCCACAACCACATCACGCGACACGTTGATGATTTTCGCTGGATCTGAAAACCAAGGGAGGTGGTTGAAATTAGACTTTCGCTCTCAGATTTTAACGTCCTTTGTTAGAAGGTAAAACTTTTGTTTCAACACAAAAGGTAAATATTATCACCTAGAGCTTTCGACCATTCACTCTGGTCTTTCTCAGTAGACTGACCCAGTGAGATTTGTCACGTGGCTTCTATAAAATGTGACGTCAACACTGGGTGAGTCTTCTGAGGAAGACCAGAGTGACTGGTTGAAAGCTTTGGGTGAGAACATTTACCTTTCGTGTCGGAACAAACAAAAAAATAGGACTCCATGTTTTCACATGGTTCATACATACTTGGTTTATATGTAATGTAGGTGGCTCTATAGTGTATTTCATCCGTTTGCATTTGTCCAAATTACATTGAACACAAATGGCTACTATATGGTTTAGATTCGCACTGTACTATGTGGTCCCTATGTCTCATACAACGTGTACCATCTCCTAGTGAATGCAGGTATTTAGATTCAGTACATAAGCCAAGTGAGCTGTAGCGAAGCCACATTACAAGTGTGTAGCTACTAGAAAAAGCATCATGCTGAAAAACTAGATCCTTCACCTCAGCATGCTCGAGAATGACTGACGACGACATAACGCAAATCACATTTAGCTCCTTTTCTCTCTTGCTGAGATCAACAAGTAAACTTCAAAATTACACTTTTGTGCCTAAGTTGATTTGTTTCCCGCTAACTAAATACTGAAAAATCACATGTGCTGCTCACCCCTAGCTATTGTATTACCCTAGCAACAGGACGCCTATTGAAATACCACTGGAGAGGGTAGATGTCAAATGGCTGGCTAGAAATATATTGATTTTGAAAATTATGAATTGTTATCGCTTTCAGCCAGCAGGTGCCTTATCGTACTACAGTAATCGTTTGGTAGATCCATGGTGATTGAAGTGGAGCAGGGGGACTTTTAAAGGGTCTCCCGCATGAGTTGCGTTAGGGATGGGTTATGGGTTTATAATGACTTTGGAGACTTTGTTCTACACTCAGCCGATAAGGTCTTCAAAAAGTGTCTTCGACTCTGGACGGTATGATGTCGCATAGTCCTTATTTTTCTTTTATTCGGAAGTTTCAAAGTACCTATAGGCATGAATTCACGTAGCATCCACAAAGAAATTAATTTGTATCGCGCAACCCCTCTCACAAAGGAGCGATGTTGCAAGTCCGGCGTTACTATTTCGATGGCAAATGCTCCGCGGAACTTCACTCGCTTGTGCCCCCACTTCGAACTTTCTCGGCCTGGACACTTTTTGCCACTACTATGGAAGCAAATCACCCTTTCTTCCTCCATACTCCATCTCTCAGGAGAAAACTACACGCTGAAAAATTATTTCCTAGTGGTACATCACTATAGAACAAGCTTTCTTGTGAATGCTTCCCAAATGGGTACAACCTCCGGTACGGATCATCCGGTTCAGATCACGCTTCAGTAGAATAGATTGCATGTATGTATGTATGCGTAAAATGGCCCCAACAAGGTCGGTATGCTGACAATAGCGTACACTTTAAACAAATCCCGATGTTAAACTGTATAAGAACTCAAACAAGAAGCCCGCACGTTAGCAAGGCAATATCTATAGTGCCATCGGGCGACGTTCGACATATTAGGGTAATCAGGCGGACAATTTTGACCCTTGCCACATTGGCCACCTCCGTAGAATAGATTGCATGTATGTATGTGTAAAAATGGCCCCAACAAGGTCGGTATACTGACAATAACGTACACTTTAAACAAATCCCGATGTTAAACTGTATAAGAACTCAAACAAGAAACCCGCACGTTCGCAATGCAATATCAATAGTGCCATCGGGCGACGTGCGACATATTAGGTTAATCAGGCGGACAATTTTGACCCTTGCCACCTTGGCCACTTCAGTAGAATAGATTGCATGTATGTGTAAAATGGCCCCAACAAAAAAGCAAGGTCGGTATACGGACAATAACGTACACTTTAGACAAATCACGATGTTAAACTGTATAAGAACTCAAACAAGAAGCCCGCACGTTAGCAAGGCAATATCAATAGTGCAGTGCCATCGGGCGACATACGACATATTAGGGTAATCAGGCGGACAATTTTGACCTTTGCCAACCTTCAACATGATCGCTGAAACTAATGTATCGTGTTTCTGTTCAAGCTTTCCAGTACAAGTATACTCTATAATGTCGCTTCTATAGTGAAACGTCGACTTGTAATTTCATAATCAAGCGTGGTTTGTTTAAATACGTGTATTAGAAAGATTTCGTACTAGAAAAGGGGGTTCTGGTTGCGTACTAGAAGAGGGAGGGGGGCATGACATGACCCTTGGCAAAGGTCAACTATAGCCAACTTTTTACCTGATTATCCAAAAAGTGTCGCATTTCTCAAATAACACCAGAGGAATATTAGAGTGAAATAGGACGCTTTTGCTACTGGAACACGTCGGTCTGTTACAGTCTTCCTATTTTCTCAACCGCTGTCTTTCACCCAGGAACCGCTAGGTGGGTTTTACCTCAAACTGCGGTCATTACTTGCTATGTCTGGAGCTGTAAATGAAGCATACAGGGAGAAGGGGGGTGGGGGTGGGTGACGGTACCGGTGATACAGCATGTATGTGTTACCAGTTTCCCTCACATGATAAACTTTATTTCAAAGCAATGAATTGTACAAGGAACTAAGTATGGCAAAGTATGTCAACTACTGGTACATATTAACTACGGCTCCAGCTAAGTCTAATCCACCTATACAAGAGTAGTGTGGGATGAGAATGTAGTAGGGGATGAAGATTAGACCCGCAAAACTTATCTATAGTTTCCATTACGATAGCGTATATATGGGTCACAGGTTATGAGAAATACACCCAACGGCATTCACATTACTTTAGCATTAGCGGCATTCATAACCTAAATCTTGTTACTAGTTCCACTTGGGCGTTGTATGAACACTGCGGTAGGCAAAATGACAGGAGGAAGAATTTTGAGGCACCCGTAAGTCAGACTCAATGGCGTCTGGTACCATTTTGCACACGCCAAGGTCTATTATAAAGAGTAAATCAAGTCTACGTAGGTTTATTAGATATCTTTCATGTTTAATGTCCTTTTGGGTTACGGCTCATGTCTTTAGAGGCTGCGAATGAGTGTATATTCTGGAAGTTATGTGCCGCAAAGACAGAGTTCCTCCCAGAAACCATCTATAACCGCCCGGCAGAGATGGCCGCAGCCATATGTTTGGGACCAAACTCCAGGGATAAGCTGACGACTGATGAATGCCACCGTCCCACAGCCCCATTCCTCCACCTACGCAACTATTCGTCTCAGGCGTCCTCTCTGCTGGGCAAGTTGTAACCGAGTTAGGAAGGCTTGTTTCGGTGTAACTACTCACGAGCCACTGTGGCGTTTGTATCTATTAAACAAACAAAGGTTCAACATGTACGTGAAGCCCTTGCCACACATAGCCGAATATGGCCTCCCGAACACTAGCCGAACTCTCCCCAACCATGGCTTTGGAGTAGATTGGCAATCGGGAGCCAGTTTGAATGGGTCGGCAGATGTTCGGCCGGATCTGCTACTACTTGGCTGTGCAAGCTCAAAATGTTTTTTAAATATCAGGGTGTGGACGGTTGGCCGGTGGTTGGCTGGTGTGGTTGAAAGTCAAATTTGACTAAAATTTAATTCCCTTGGTCGGCTGGCACTCGGGGGAAAGTTCTGTGTGACAGGGGTTCGAAACATGGCGTGCCTCACGAATTGAGTAATTTATCGCTCTGAAGTACAGCTCACAAGAATTTGTCTTTTAATGATCTTCCTGTCTCTCCCTCTGAATTGAAATGAGTAATAGGACTGTTATTCACTCCCTGGGGTCTTTACCTCCATAGATACGGAGAGCTCGCTAACAAAGACAGATGGGTCACGGAGTCAGCCTGGTAACAGGGAATATCCTCCGAGATGACACTCAGGATCGAACCGCTGTGTCTTCGATATCTTTCTTGTCAGTTTTTGTCCCATCAGCTGGCAGGCAATACATCTGATGTGCATCTCTGCAGCAGCGTGGAACGATGGAGCTTATTCTCCGTACGATTCATTTTACACCTCAAATGTTTGCTCATTTCGGAATCACGCGTTGAAACCATGATGTGTGGCTCACTCGGAGGCCCTTAAAAGGTAGACTCACTGCTGTGAGAGACGGAATGTTTGTTATGTGAGACTCTTTATGTTTATTATACCCGAGCATAACTCTCATATTTCTTTTACTACACAATCACTTGCAGTGTTCTAACTCATGGGATGTGAGCTATACAGACAATGACTGCCACAAATGGATTCTACAAATCCACATTAAGAATTACTAACGTCATCGTCTCCTCTGCCAACTTTCAAGCGTGGCAGGACAATATTGTGATATCAATTTTCTTTCTAACGACGTTTTTACTTTTGGGTTTGGGTGTTGAGTCTCACTCAAGATTTCAATACTAAAAGTCAACGTTTTGGAACCCGCGATTCCTACCTGAAATGACAAGGTGGTTAGGGGCTGCTCTTTTAGAAATATTTAATTTGACCCCAATATTTCGTATATTTATTTGGTATTTTCACATACTATTATTTGCTAATTTCCATTTTGTGTTCGCCGTGATGCGTTTCTTTTCTTCGGCTTAAACAAGCGATATGTACTAAATCGCCAACAAGAAAGATATAGGAACCCCGTTGTCATGAGATGGGTATGACAGTTAGCCGTGTTGGTGGAGAGTGCAGTAGGGTGGAGTGATCCCAGGAGCACGAGAGTCACCATCAGCAATGCGGCGATGCATACCAGAATAGACGAGGACTTCTTTTTTCAAGTTTCCAATATCCATGTATAATGATACGTTGGCGAAGATGTATAGTGATGTTTAAAACCATAGCACACTCCTTCGACGCAATGTATTTAGTTGTTTCTGAATGGTCACATAAACTTTTTTAACAACTACATCCATAAAACGAATATATACATATTCACTTTTCTCAGGTTTGAGAGGGACATCTTGATATAATTACAAAATTTAATGTTCTGGCTATAGGGCATTTTCACATGCGCTGGATACCAAAAATAAATTTAACTGGGAACTTGTTGGCAGAATTCAATAGTGTCACAGGAAAACGAGTAAGTCTGATAGTACTTAAGGACCAAGAGAACATTTCTCTGTTAATATTTTGTTCTATATAACAATTACCTTTTTGTGTTGCAGTTGGAAAGGTAAGTATATGTTACCCAAGACGTTTCTCAAGCTGCTCTTATCTTTAACAAATATTTGACTTTCTTAACAATCTAACTTGACTTTCGATTACAGGTGTGCATGTACATATATGTTGACGAGGACTTCTTACAAACACGTTCATTTGTGACTTGTGTGCGTCCCGCTGATATCGAGGAACCGGCGGCGCAGAGAAGATTGATCAGGCAGGAGGAATTTTTCATCACGGCGCTGGCAGGGTATCGATACGCCTCGCCCAAAATTAAACGCGTCTTTCCACGCTCTGGCGAGCAGCACGCCGCGACATCTGGACGCGTAAATTGAGTATCAAGCATTGCACCTCCATTTTCAGCACAGCTGATTAAATCAGTCACATCAGAAGATGTAGTTGAAAGTACGGGGCCACTACTTGATAAGGTGATCAACAGAGAAAGTCGAGTTGAAAGATTTCTTTAAGAGCAGCTGCTTGAGAAACGCCTTGGGTAAAATATGCTTACGCATCCAAAGGACAAGACAAAATTTGGTAATTGTTATATAGAACTTGAACAAATGATTAACAGAAAAAAATTGCATGGCCCTTATTTACACTCTTTTTTTTGCCTAAGTCACAATTGAATTCATATTCAGAGTATGCATAACCAAAGAAGTAGAAACATTCTGGAAAGATATCGAACACTAGATTAGCTAACAAGTCTTTGGCCTGACTTGTAACTGGTATACTAGGAATATGTCCCTCCATTGTTAAATACACTTAAACTACTTGCAAAATGTATATATGTACTTGCAAAATGTATATATGTATTTTAAAGTAAACCCAAAATTTGTTTCCTTAAAAGGATTTGGTAATTTTGTTGTTGTTGTAACTTATTGTAAGATGGAGTTAAAAAAAGTACAGAGATGTCACAAGGTTAAACATACATTTATAGGTCATTAATGCCATTGGTCAAGTGATGAATAGCTTTAGAATCTTATACTGACCCTTTTTAAAAAGCCTTCAAAATACACAAGTGCATCCATGTCATCCGCCCACCCCCACCCTCCTAGAAAAAATCCGCGAAATCGTTTGAGATCTTTACGTCGATAGGAAGAGCATTAGGCAGCGGGCCAAATGCTCGAACAACCTCATCTGCAGTTCCTGACTGCACCACGCGTGAGTGGTTTTATCTCAGCGATAACTACAAAGCAGGGGATATTTGGCTTACAAATGGCGCGGAGGATCAGGGTTTCTTTGTGCGTTACGATGGTAGGTCTAGCCGGATCCCCTCCTAGTGTCAGCAACTCATGAATGCCTGACTAGTCTTGGGTTTTTCCTTTCACGGTATTCGACTTTGTCTGACAAAGGGATATACATATATTCATGAAATGTATGTCACTGATGACAATCAACTTTACCTCAAACATCTACTTTTTATGCAGTTTTAATAGTAATGCTTTAATCAGATACCCATCATGATATATTTTGGAGAAGGGCACTGAGTTACTGAGCTGCTTCTAAGTGGCACTACTCATAATCGCCTCCTACAACGAGTACAGAGTCTGAAAGAACTTTTGGGGTGCACTGAGGATACTATTGCCTCGTGACGGGCACCATTGCCTCAGTGCACCCCATAAAAGAAATTTTTGGGGCACACATTGCTTCATTGTGGCCACGGTTGCCCAGGTAAACCCCAAAAAAGAACATTTGGGGTGCAATGAGGGTACCATTGCTTCTTTATGGGTACCATTGCCTCAGTGCACCCCCAAAAAAGAAATCTTGGGGTCCACCATTGCCTCATTGTCACAACATCACTGTGCAGAAGCAAAACGCAAGTATTTCAAAAAGCGGATACTTATAATTACTACCAGTCTGTGGTGTGCGTGTTCTACGTTCACAAAATGGGAATAAAGGACGCGTCAGACTCAATGACATTTTACCGCCCACTCTGGCCAAATTTGCGATCCATGTTACTTACTAGTAGGCAAACCAATAGTGTGTGCTATACGGCGAGTAGCCCATCCATGAAATCACACCTATCAGATTCACCACTACATGATGTATACCCTATTGCTAATTCCATTCCGGCTCCACACGAAATACCTGGTTTTACGGGTTACTTACATGTACCAACACGATTACCATCTCCTCCTGAGGCATTATTTCTTAGTAATGACACACTAGATTTTCTTAGATGCAGTACTAGGATATGATCTTATATACTGGTTATGGCTTGGGACCGTATAAACGAATTGTGGGGATAGAAGGGCCTTTTTATTAAGGATTTATGATCATGATTACTGACCAAATGGAACGACTCTCCCAAGCCTTAAAACTGCCTGGCCAGTATAACTGCCATAAATGTTGTCGTCAACAGGAGATGGTTTTCATTACGAGGTCCACCCAATTTGCCACCACCCTGGCGATGTCACTGTGATGAAGTTCAAGGTGCAGCAGCTCCATGTGTGTATGAAAAAGACTATCATGAATGTATAGTTCTTTGGTGGTGCTAAAAATGGCATTAAGATATAACATTTCGGCAGCGTTTGATGACGTTAAAAGGACATTTTATTACCTCTGACTCATTATAGATGCGTATTGCCATTGCTAATTGAGAGATTTGACTAATGCTTTTATAAATCAAATATAGTACGCAAAGACAGATAAGGTTAATCTTTTCCAGGCAGCTTGCAATCTGATTTCCGTCTGTTTACGAGTTAAAGCTATAAACTACCTTTGATCTAGGATATGTCTTTGATAGGATTGGGATTTTCTTACTCACAACCAGTACTTGCTAACGTTTGATGTCTATCAGACACCTTTCTAAATTATGGCAGGTTTGCGAGTCAACCTGTTTTGAGCTAGCCCTCGTCCATGGGCGCCGCCATTTTGTTTCCCATCATGCTTAGAGAGAGGTATATGATGAGAAGGATTGCCGCCATTTTGGATTTGACGTAATTCTCTCAGCATGACGGGAACGAAACATGGCTTGACCCATATTGTGTTTTAACGGATAGTCGGATGGTGTACTGCGTCATCTTTTTTGGTACCGTTGATCTAGAGACTAAGAACAGAGACAGGTAGAGGCGACTTACACATGACTTCCACCTGGACACTCTCCTCGTCCTCTGAGACGACATTCTCCGCCCTACAGGTGTACTTCCCGGCGTCGTTCTTGGTCACGTTGGTGACCACCAGCGTGATCACGGCAGCGGGACCATCCTCCTGATCCTTCAGTTCCTTCAGCCGGGTCGAGTTCAACAGTACTCCGTTTTTCCGCCACTCGATCTTCGTCAGGTCCGGCTTGGAGTCCGCCACGGTGCAGTTCAGAGCTATCGTGCTGCCGACGTGAACTCGTAAGTGGTTCTCTTTTCCAATGGATAGTTTGGGTGGAACTGAAATGAAAAAAAGGCACAGACAAATTGAATAATGTCTTCCAAAATTACAGATATCTTAGTTGAGGAGCTTGAATGTGGGCAAAAGCGTTTCACGAACAACATAGTAGTAGAACATACATGTATTAGGTAATACACATATACACGTCATATTACCAAGGGGACTGAGTGTTGTGTTTACTTGGTAACCGTGATAACTACGCGTACCATTATATAATGATATGTATTAAATTCAGAATATAGAGCTCTCTTGACAGCAGTAGCAGTAGCTCGAGTCCGATCATTATTGTGAATTCTCCACATCAATAAGAATGAAAGTTGCAACGGCAATAACGCATTAGCCTTACTAGCAGTCTACGCGTCTACAATAGTGAATCTGCATGCAGCTTCATGCCACACGGTTCAAGCACAAGGTCACTAATTACGTATCTGTTAGAAAGGACCCTGACTTTTGCGCAGCGGGAGACAGTCTTTACTTCTACTACTAATCACAGTTTCCGGGAAGGTAATGGCGCACCATCGCGCATTGGGCCACCTCTTTTTCATGGGTCGGCATGTTGTAACTGATACATCAATTTCTTCAATAAAAGACGGTCCCGAAGAGTTGATAGAGTTGATATCAAGAGTAATTACACGACTTCATGGCGACTTGAACCACGTAAAAGCTTATGCCTGTAAGCCTAGAAAGATAACGGACCCATCTTTGCGCTTTGAGATCATTACAACCATAAAGTCTTTTGAAGAGCACCTCAGACTTTGTAGGTGGTTCTTTTACTAAGAAAATTTATAGCATTTATCATCAGTTAAAAGAAATATATGCGTTGACGCCACTTGTAAAGATACCAGTGCAACACAAAGACCTTGAATTACAGAATGATTGGGATCTGGGTCTCTAATAAAAACTGTCTACACCGCGAATGTTGCCGTAGACGCCAGCTGCGTCCGTTCAGATCTGTCATGCGTTTGCCAGGAAAAGAGCATAACTCATAAAACGTTTCCCTTGTCAAAGGATTTGAATTTCATCCAACGAAGATCTGAGCATTCTGCTGAAGTTTCCAAAAAGCTTGAAATGATAAATAATTCACTACTTAAGTTCCCTTTGGTATCTCAGTAGAATTTCCACTCCTCTGTGTCTGCTTTGGAAAGGGAATCCCCTTCTTCCACCTGGAAAGAATTAGCTCTTTGAATATTTAATGAAAAATTCCAGAAGAGAACTTTGTAGTCAATATGTGCGATATCAGATTAGCGATTTTAACTTTTAAGCAGTCTCCTTTCGTTGTGTATTAATGAATGGTCAAGCCTTAGGTTCGAAACCCAATATTTAGACCCACATAAAATCATCGGTAACGTCTTTGATATTACTACTGTCGAGGAACAGTGATCTGTGTCTAACAAAGATTACCCACTTCCGCCAAGTGGAACCCCGGAGGCACGACCGAATATTGATTTTTGGAATTTGAGAGCATCCAGTTCAGTTCAGTGTCGACTTGCCCAAATCCCTTAATCCCCCGACTTTGCACAAAACGGGCACAAATTGATGGATCCATGAGAAGATTAGTATGTATGTGGAGAAGTTGGGATAGTCGGTCACATTAACGCCTGAAGACGATGGCCATTCCTGCAAGGAGACCTTTCATTCTGAAACCATTACTTACTGAATTGAAAAGGAATACAATCCATGAAAGAAACAGGAAAGGTTGTAGAAGTGAGAAACACATGGAGGCCAGGGACAGGTGCGAACAGGTGCAGATTGGGGTTCAAGTAAATAGACGAGTGAAGTACATGTAGCACCAACACTAGTCACAATGGGAAGTGACTGTAAGCTTTAGCAATTGGTCAGCTTGTCAGTGTTCCTGTATGCGAAACTAGTGCTTTCGATCTGTCATTGAAGAAAATCAGACCCCCATCTAAACTAGCTCATAACGATCATGATAGATTATTTCAAACATATTGATCTGATCGTTAAATAGTCATTTGTCGCCGAGCTTCAATTGATGAAAACATCCCCATGAAGTGATACCCAAGTCTTTTTTTAACATAGGTAATGTCAACTCGATGCTTAGCGCTTGCTTCGCTGCCAAAATGCCATACGGACCAGACAGACGCTTTGGGCACTTTTTCTAGATCACAGTAATCTGTATCCAGGAACAAAACATAAAACACAACTACTGTTTGTGTTAATGTGGCTTTTACGGAGCTAATGGAGCAATCACTTATGCTGTGAGGGTTCTCTCTAAATAAATGTTTGCCCTAATTTTGAAATGGATCCGTAATGGGTCTGTTGGGGTCGATCCAGCAAGTTTATAGACGGTTCATGCCGGAAATAAATGATGCCGAAACGCCTACTATCTCCTATACAAGCCTCTTTGGCTAATTTAGCTTTTAGGACATATTTACAATTCCCCCAATGGAAATCTGGGAGTAAGTCAACAACAGGCTACGACTGAAACTAGTAAATACACGTTTTCATCCCATAAAGAAAATATGTTTTATTAGGTTTTGTCTCTGTAGCAAAAAAAAAGGAGTCTGCTACGCAGTACGGTCTTTACGAGAATAATAATAAATTGACTATGATAAATTGACTATGAGAAATACTTGATATACATGTGTGATGCATATTTTCAAGTCCTTTATAATTACAGGAAATATCTAAGACTGAGAAGGTGGTTCTTACCGATTATGATAAGCTTGACGTATTCCTCCGTTTGTCCAATGTCGTCCATGAGTTGTGTCATGACATACAGGCCCTCGTCGGAAAGCTTGGCGTCGTCTATCCGCAGCGACCCGTCCATGTTTAACGAGGCCCGCCCCTGCAGTGGTGTCAAGGCGTGGCCCTTGGAGGCGGCTGAGTACATGTACACGGCGATTCTCTCTCTGCCCGACTCGCCGCTCACCCGGCTCCACGTCACGGCGATCACCTTGTCCAGGTCCACCTTGCTCTGCACGGGGAGGGTGACGGTCTCGCCTTCCATGCCCTTGACCTTGTTGGGGGTGACGGGGGCGATCCCCAGCCCGTTACAATGGACTCCTTAGACAGCGTGCGAGGAAAGGTAATATGTCAACATCAACATCACACAACACATTCTCTGTCTCTCTCACTGTCAGTCAGTCTCAAAATACTATAAATTGAATTAACTGCGCAAAACATGATGGATACAGTTCGAGCTCAAATTCAATTCCAATTTAAAGTCCACGCTTAAGTTCATATCACACTGATGTCACATTGGCTGATATATATTTTTAATTGTTTGTTCCAACAAATTTATTCTTAGTAAGGTTCATGTTGGTAACTAACACATCACTTATAGATGTCACTGTGGTACATGCAGCTAATGTGATGCTGGAAGGTGTCAGACTGTTCGTTCTTTTGGTAAGTATAAAAATTATGTAAATTTAAGAATGACATAAGGATGGTTAAAAATAAGTAAACAAAAAACAACAAAAATGAACAAAGAAAATATCACAAGTGATTACAGCGATACCAAATGTTACGTGTCCCCTGAAACTCACTCCTAGAATGACCGGCTGACCAACATATCCCAGTGGGGAGGGAATATACCCCAGTAGGGTTTTGGTATGTGTGATGCAACGCAACCATTCCGGTCCAGTGGATAGCTCTCAGACACTCTCAGCTAAAATCCTCCTCTAGACTTTCACTGAAATGTCAGATTGAACCTCCACCAAACCTCAATGTGACCCTAATGACCTCCAGACACTATAGGGAATGCCGAAAAACATATTTCCGCCAGCCGACCGTACGAAATTAGATACTACCATTAGGGCATGTTCAAGTATCGACATAGTCGGGAAGTGGAACTGTTGATGGCGATTTTGTCATTTGCGCCACATTTTCTGTGACGGTTATGTATTCCTATCGGAGTGAAGAACACACTTAATTGAATATGGGCAGAATTTAAAGGAATAATGGATATGACTGTCATTTAGCGACCGTTAAGCAATATGGTGGCCACAGGACACAGAAGATAAAAGTACCAACCGTATAAGTCATTGGCAATCGCGTAAAAGAATTTACGTTTTAGTTATAATCATCATGTCATCATGTAATACACGAATGCGCTGTCTGAGAAGACTTTGAGCAGGCACATACACGTATACACTACTGTCACTGTGCCCGCCACATATACATACGATATTATTTTTACGTGTCTCTCTCTCTCTCTCTCTCTCTCTCTCTCTCTCTCTCTCTCTCTCTCTCTCTCTCTCTATATATATATATATATATATATATATATATATATATATATATAGATAGATAGATAGATAGATAGATAGATAGATAGATAGATAGATAGATAGATAGAGAGAAACTTAAATTAGTTACAAAACATGTCTTCAATACATTCTGTTGTCATTGTCCTTGTCAGTTTACAATTAGCCCTTGGCCATGAACTTGCAATAATGAACCCTATTTAAACTACATTTGTATCTAACCATGATAAGCCGGCACTGATAACAATTGTGTATTGTTTTACCGTGAATGGCATACAGCAGACAAATGCACTTCAGCAGTACACCCAGTTTCAGCATGGTCACTAGCCGCCTCCTAGTCTCCTCGCCGCAGAGTCAAAACTCCAAATCTGTAGCAATACACATAGAATAGGTACATGATCAATCCAGGGCGTCATCACTCCTACGGAGGAACCCCTCCCTTGACTTGCTCCACTCTCGTCTGAGTCTGGCATTCCTGGGCCAAGCAGGGCCCAGGTGTACATTATAAACATGCAAATTCAGCATCGCACCTCTCTCTTATCGTTTTAACTTTGAATTTATACTATTGTTTCCGCTTGTTTGTACCTCGTATGTGGCGACCAAAGACCAGTTGCCAAGGCTATATGTAGTAGACACAAGATCGAGAGGTCGCGTGTTCGATTCCTTGCATTCCTGGCTAGACGTTGTGCATTAGGGAAAGTCACTTTAAACGGCTTTCCTCACTCCACCCAGGTGCAAAATGGGCACCTGGCGTTAAGGTGATGGAGAAGAGGGATGGGCTTCCCCTTCCCTTCCAATACCGTGCCCTAGACACAGTGGATAACAGCTCACTGCCCCTACGGCCTCGAAAAGGCTACGGGACTACCTTTACCTTTTATCTTTTAACTGCACAAAATCCATACCCTAAAGCATGCGTAAAGGTTCCGTTTCTTCCTTTACATGTGTGCTTAAAGGATTTCGTGCATTGTTTGTACCGTCGAGACCTGCAGCTGGTAGCCTGTCAATATTTGACAAATGCCACTTCTTTTGAAACACGCCCAGTCCCCAAAGTTGTCGTCTTAGGGGTTTATCTTTTCGTGGATGATAATGGACTGTAATACGCCAGCGGTTTGATCGCTTCTTTGGGGACTCCGCTTTCTATTAGCTAATCCGATCTTTGAATGCGTTGTGTCAATATCCTTGTCAACCGATGAATAGAATTGGAAACGACACAGCTGGAACTTCAGAGCACTGCACTTCTTGCGAAGATGTATGGTGATGTGTTATTAGTGAACAGACTACTTAAATGGGTCAATTGTTCTGAAACATCTGTAAAATAAAGGTTTGGGTACCATGCATGCTACGAATATTACGGATGTGATAATGGATTCCTTAAACATATTTATGTGGGGTCATGTGACTTAACGGCAGAGTGCTCGGCTCGGAACCAAGAGGTCCCGAGTTCGAATCCTGCCACGCCACCGATCTTGTGCCCTTGAGAAATGAATTTTACACGACTGCCTGCACTTAACTCAGTTGTAAGTATTATCTAGAATTGCCCGTTAAGTCACATGACCCCACATAAATATGTTTAAGGAATCATTGTGCAATAAAAATAAGTTGAAAAAACTTGAGTCACCATGCCATGTGTTAAATGTTGGAATAAAAAAGAATTTATAAAAAATCTTTCTTGGAACTCCTGTAAATGCCATTACGCTCACAAAATTAGTTTCCTGTGATTTTTCCAAACCCCGTTGTGAAATATCACGACACACAGCAGACCGGCTAAGTGAATTCCTTTTTCCTCCAGCACGCTCCGTTTTCCATTCCAACCTAAAAGGTTGCAAAGTTCCAAGCTGAAGGGTTACAAAGGTCGAGGAGAAATTTCTTGGCTGTACGTCCAGGCACTGCTGCACTTGTGAGTATGACATGATGACCCGCTATCCGCATAGGTCAAGTTACAGTCACCCTGCCAAATCCCAGATTGCCCTACGCATGCCCCTGGAACATATCACAGCAGCCAAGAACTTGACACGCTCTGGAATTCTTACTTGTATAGACTGCTATAAAGTTATGATCTGCAGTTCTTACTTTTAATCTGTCCTTTATGTGCTTAGGGGGTCCTTTTTAATTACCTACATTTTTATATAGTTCTTGAGACGTAGCTTCAAATGGAATCGACGAGTTGACAATGAACGCTTCAAAGTTTTTCCTCAATTATAAGAGATTCAACTGCTCTATGTTGATAGGTACCTGAGAGATAATCTATATCTCCCTTCATCTCCAAATGTACTTTTGCAATTGGACCTGAAGACAGCAGCACTGACATAATGGAATTGAATCTAAACGATGTCGGCAGTGACAAGAATGTCATCTTAGCCCTGGACAAGTCGATATACGAACTGGAGATATTGAGGTTATTGTTGTCTTGTTCTGGACCATGGCTAAGGAAACCTTATGCTACCAGGACTTTAACAACAATAATTGCCAGACTGATATTATTTGTTTGTATTATATTATCAGCTATAACTATACCTCATATTGATCATGTTTAAGTGGTTGGACTTGCTGCACCTGCAACTGTGTTGGGTTGATTTATAACTCGGTCAGTAGGTCCGAACTCCCGATTATCACGTAACAATCAGGGTCGGCTGTTTGGAGGAGGCTGTACAACGAGGTAATTCTTCAACGCCAAGATGGGATGGCTAATGTGAAAAGTAGGCCTTCGCATCCCCAACCAATAGAGATGGCGGCTGCACACAAACACCTAACCCGCCTTCGTGTATTCAGGCGTTTTCACATTGTGAACTGTTCACACGTGGTGGGTTTTACAACGAGCTTATATATATCACTCCGCGCGCACAGATGCATTTTGGTATCGTTCCGCAATCTAGTTCCATTCTCGACCCATCCCGCATGAGGTACCACCTTATATTCCTTGTCGACGACAATCAATCAACTTTACTTTACTTCTCAACAACTGTAACTGTATGGCAAGGAAGAAACAACAGAGATACATGAACTATTCTACTAAAATTACATTCTAACATACTTAATCCATACCAGCTATACTGAATTTCAATTCTACCAAAGCTAATCTATAGCATGTTTTTCTTAAGGAGAATATTATTACAATCTATAATTCAGGAGATATGTCAGTTATTTGCAACGCAGAGTCGCTTTTGTAGTGGAGTGGAATTGGGAAGGTGTCGCGTATGAAGGATTATACCATAGCCTGGCATTAAGCCAGGAAATCTGCCGTCCCGACAGCCTGCCGTGATTGTAATGGCACCGACGCTGACGTTTATGCCTCGATTTCCATTAACGTCAGTCATAAAAACTGAATATATCACCCATTATTCCCGTAAACAACATAACCTTACACTGCCCCTCTGAAGCCGTAATGCTGGATATAAAAGGAAGAATTAATATTATTCCGTGTTATTAAAAGCCAGCAGATTATATGTAAGAGTCCGTATGTCATCTTAGACACAGAAATATTGCCTGACGAATTATCGCGCATTTATCCTTCAAAATCGACAGATGGCGTTTTGGTCTCCACCCGCTATAGGTGGCACTGACCGAAAGTTTGTTTAACACAATTAAGGTAAATTTAATCTAGGTATAGCTTTAATAAAATTCCTAATAAAATCCATAATTACCAAAAGCTGTTTGGTAAGGATTTTCTAATTCTAAGGATAGAGTGAACGAATATAACAAAATGTCTATTTTTTCAATTGATTGTTCAAAGAAAAAGAACAGAAAGTGAACCACACAACGATAAACAATAATGCGTAGAGTAATTATAATGGTAATAACAATTCAAAATGTGATAATAAAGGATAGTGATAAATTAAATAAACTTCAAGAAATCAATAGAACTTTTGTTCATAACAGACGACTCAAATATAACAATAAAAATGTCTATATTTTGTAGATACGTTAGTTGCGTGATATACATGTATGTTAAGTATCTGTTGGGGTCATGCAAGGATTCTGAGAGATTCACGCTATCAATCGTTACTCCTGCCATTACCGGTAAAGCTCGAAAGTTTGTTTCCAATGTCTTTGTCTAAGTCAATTCGTTTATTGTGAGTCAAATGGACAGCAACCTTGATTTTATGCATTTCAAGATACCATTGACCTCTAGAAAATCAACGCCAAAATGTCCTCTTTAGCGGACGAGCAATAATCAAGTTCTCAGATGCCCGTTCGCAATTTGGAAACGTCCCGCTTTAGTGCTGCCCTTGTGTCTTGACCTACGTGATTGCGACTTTAAGAGGATGGATTCTTTCATCTCCAGAATCCCAACTGAAGACATAGAATCTTTTAAGGCAGTAAATGAGATTGCTGCTTGCATTATGGGCATTTCCTGAATATGGAAAAACATTGATAATTGCAAATTGTCTCACGAGATTCAGCATTTATTAGTAACAAAGGCCATAGTGCGAAATGGTGGTCTTTTGAAAATGTATCCATAGAGGGTCATGATAAGTGATAACCCGGAGCAATTGGTACAAACTCTTGTCAACTTCAAAGCTACCAAAGGCTCGTGTCTGTCCCAACACAACCCTGTAATTTTCGGACTAATCACACGCTTGATACACTACGTCTACAGCCCTAATGAGGCTCGTCGTTTTTCCGATTGGTTCTGAATTTTTAAACGGGTCGTAACAGCTTCAAGTGGTGCCAATTTGTCGGGGATGATGGCAATTAATAGCTGTCCACGGTGAAGAACCGTTTTTCCGGCAACCCGCTTTCCGGGAATGTAGTTCATTGGGTGGGTCATCTCCACAACCCCTGTCCATGTTGAATTTTTTAAAATAATCTCTTTCTTCTAGTATTTTCCAATCCAAAAATCAATAAAGAAATGTGAACCTTAAAAGGAATGTAAAAAACAGAAAGACAGTGTCTAATCTAACAATCTATAAAATCATGATAATAAAACAGATGTTTATTATTTTATTAAGTTTTGTTATGTTTTATATTTTATTTCCGATTTTTGTGCAATTATGTATTTTGTTTTGTGATAGTACTTTACGTAGGATATGTATCCATCAAGTGTGGCAAGTTTCCACTATCTATTTGTAGATGTATAAAGTTTCAAAATAGTAACTGTAAGCGAAAATGAACATAATATATTATGGATACTTGGTAAGTTAAGGATGTACATGGCAAGACTACGGCATTTGCTCTAAAGAAGATTGGGAATATACGTTTTCTAACAAAAAGATATCCAATCTCGGTCTAGACCCTTTATTTTAAGGTTTTATTGCCGGTAGACATAGATCGCTGGTATAGACAATCGTTAGTGTGGCAATAAACAATGTTTCTAAAGTTGTGACGGCTTTGATGTTGACATTACCCGCGTCCTTGATCTTGACTTTACCGATGTCTAGGGCAACTTTTATTGTACTTGATCGCGCTATATACCCTGTGAAAATTGGATGTACAAATAGGGAACTTTGCCAACACAGAGTATTTAAAAGCCGTCTGCCTGGCATCTCTACCATGTCATTTGTCTGAGGAATTGACATGTCAAGTGACGCCTTTTGGGTCTTCGCTAATTAACGACATCAAAAGTGTTAGCAGAGGGCTGACAAACCGCCCAGGGGAAAGAACGTCTGCCATCGTCTGGGGCAGATACTACTGGCTGGCGCCACGGCTAGCATTACGGCAGAAGGTATCTGTGTGATAGTACAGAGTCATTCATCACCATGCCACAGAGATAGCTGTCGGTAAACATAAGATTCCACCGATTAAAAGTGCCTTTAAGTTTCTGGACTCGAATAAGCCTTAGGGTAGATTGAGTTTAGATTCACATGTACCCTTTTTTTGTTTCCATACGCATTGCCCACTAGAATACCTATCTCTGATTAACATGCATTTTGATATGTATTTTGCAGAGCACGTTTATTTTCTGGACTCAAGTAAGCTTTAGGGCAGAGCACGGTTGAGTTTAGATTCATACTCTACGCATTATTGTCTTCCATGAACTTTACACACTAGAATATCTATCTATGTACTTAACATACACTTCATGGTAATACATCAATATATGTGTATTCAGCTACGTAATTCATTATTAGCTACGTGATGCCTGTCTGTAGCATACGTATGTTAATTGGTCATGCATTGGCATTCTCTATGCTAATGTGTGATGTTGCAAAATATCAATTTTAGTCAAAAGACTCGTTTAATCGGTTGCCTTGTGTTAATAGATCAATCCAAGAGGAAATGGTCAGAAGCAAATTCACGTTATAAGACCAAAAGGACGTGGTCCACATAGGGTCAAAGTTCACGGTCGGACAGCAAGGTCAAAGCTACCACACTGCAACAGCATATCATATCAAAATATATTCCACAGGCACCCTTCTTTTCAAAAACCATAATGAGAATTTGCCAGCTCAGGCGGTACCGAGTATTATTGATAATGACAATGAAAGAAGTGCATTGCATATTCATGCTTCATTGGGACTAAATGCAGTACATTAGCCACAAATGAGGAATGGGAAACTACGTTGTAACTGTTTCTCATTAACAAAGATATTTCGTAAATCAGTGTACAGCTCTCTGCAACAAATTTACTTCTTTGTCTCTGCTGTTCTGATGCTGGTGTATAGATGGAGATGGTACGATGATGAAGATGTTTTCTCATCCTACCTTCGATGCTTCGTTTCCTAACTAATCGAGTTGGATCTGCAAACATGCATGAGAAAGTGGCCAATTTTCCACGCGCCATTTCGCCACATCCGTTCGGCCTGGGCTGTCAGCAGCCCGTTCGTGAGCACAAGAGGAGCGGTCATTTGACGGTCACAACAATACATTAATCACTGACACCGCGTTACGGTACCGACAGCATCATCCACACGTGTCAAATACGGGTTGTAAATGATTCTTATGGTGGTCAAAAGGCTAATTGAGAAAAGGGGGATGGAAAAGAGATGAAAAAATGGTTGTGAAAAGGTGTTCGTATTCACATTTACAATGTCTCAATGTAATCGAAGTTTCTAATTAACAATCAAATGGTACCTTAATGATACGTCGATGAAAAGCGGCCTGCAGACCGATTTTAGCTTCTCATTAATAAAGAATGTTCCAACAAAAAGCAAACACTTGAAGTGGGTACAGAAAAAGGAACAATTTTAGCTATCTTTGGCATACACTGTCACTCGCAAAATGCCATGACATCTGATTTCAAGAAGGCTATACATTGTTAAATTTACAATGATCATTCTTTCAGGTTATGTGGACACAACTTTTTACGAGATAAAGAACAAGTTGACTATTTTACAGATCCATGTCATCATATCCAGGCAACATATTGCACTATAAACTTGATTAAATGTTGGTCATAAAATAGATAATTGTCCAGATAATACTGCTAGTATCACATGAGAATTCACAGCAAGAAGTACTGGCGTTCTAATATCTACAATCCTTTCTGTCTAGTCATAGTTGATACAACCATTTGAATCTTCCCATCAACAAGAAAGTATTAAAACTACTTAATACGTTCAAGTTCAAAGGCGTTTTTCAGGCTTCGCTGAGTTCAGATAGGATTGAAACAGCCTGAGGGTGGGTTACTACCTATGAAGCACTTTACGAGAACATAAAAACTAATCAAAGTCAGGGTAGCATAAAAATTTACTACCTGCTGACATTGCCAAGACGTTGCCTTGTACATGGTACAGTTTGGTACTGTATCTAGTTGAAGTGATTATATCTACGGTTTTAAAAAAATGAACTATGGCATCGATCAACACTTTTGAGAACACAACCAATTGCATATTTCTTATATAAACCCCAATCGCCTGTCGATCGTTAGATTTATTATTATATTCAAGATGCATCTATTGAACATCGCAGTGGAATCACTGAATTATATTCAATTTAAAATTTTTAACAAATATACGACATTGCACATAATGCGATCCTTTAGCTCTTATATATAAAATAGTGCACTCTGTATCCTTGACTTGCAATGACTAAAAAAGGCACAACAACTCGAAGTTATAATAAAGTATTTACATCTGTTAGAGTTCGGTTGCAATTCGTTGATTTAGACAATCTTGGAGTCACAATTGCTTTAAAATGAGCATCCGATTATGACAGAGAATATGTGTATGTCAACAATTGTTGAATGTCATCCTTACCACAATCCATTACATATTCCACATATCAAAAATCTATAGGCCCGCCATACAATGCACATGCTTTTATGTCATAATCTAATTCCTTGATGTTTGAAAAAGAGCAGTTTGATACTCACACAATATCCGAAGTGTGTGGTAGATAATTTGAGCTGCAATAGAATAGAACTAGCTGTAGGTAACTAAAACCCTACATTACGTGTAGGTTCTATTGTAGGTTCCTTTGCAGTCAGAAGTGAATGATAATGGGAGAAACTCCCTACCCTTCGATGAATCATAACACTAGGGTTTACTACTAATGGATACTATGATAATGGATTGCATCACAGGAATGAGAAACGGCATATATTTTACAGCCTCTAAGATCTAAATAAAAAAATTCCCCGTAGGGAAACTTCAATCAAGATCATCTAAGTATAACCCTTGCTGAATGAATAGCAAAGAAAATCTGATTAATGTAACCCCTGCTCACCTGCAGAAAGTACACCTTTAACCCTCCAATCCTCACCTGCTCGCTCTCACTGATAGACCAACATACCTCCCGATAGTTGCTATAGCAACCCCTTCCCAGGCTAATCTGTGGAGCCGTTAGAAAGACGCCGAGCCCGTTATCAACAAGCTGCGGATCGCCTCGTCCTCGCAATTTCCCCCGTAGGCGTGCATTTTTCCAGCGGTTGTCTGCATTTATTTAGCGCGAAATCACTAAGTTTCCGTATTACCGTGGCGATAATCGTGCTTTGGAGCACCACTTAGTGTCACAAGAAAGCTGGAAGACGCATTTACAGGCTTTCAGTTCGGAGACGGCGGCCATCTCACCGTGAATGGCAGTTATACAGGTGCTATATGCATCATCCTGAAGTGTAATGACTGCTATATACACTACCTAAAAACGGGACAGGAATACGCGGGTGGTGTATGTTCCAAAAATACTAACTTTGAACATATGAGCCCAGTCCAAATCAAAGGTAAACAAACGCTCCGTACACACCTGCCTAATTATGTTAATTAAGTAGTGTTATTAAAGGGAAATGAATATGGATGTATTGATTTTTCTAATGGTGCGATTTGGTGATTAAAGGAAAACAGAACTTAGTGGCAAATTTCACTATAGCAGTGATTAATGTATGGGAATAAATAAATAAATAAAGCATGTAACTTAAATCTCGGCAATGAACAGATAACGTTTACACTGCACTTGTTAACTATATTGGATATCCTTGTAGCAAGAGCTAGAACATTCGTACCACAATATGATTACCAAGCATTGTATATGATAAGAAAATAACTTCTTACCTTCTTGTGCAACCAATATTTCGTAAATGAAGATGTTCTAGATACTCGTAAAATAAACATGTCATTTCGCCAGACAGAATTAAAATAACTACCTTTAGACCAAATAGCTTAACCATGATAGATACCTGTATGGCCTAATTGTGTTAGGATGAACGTTTCCCAATATAACTCATTCGACTGGCATTTGCCTTATCTCTATTTCGAAACAAAAATCTTTCTGTAAACAAATCACCTTACAAGTTAGCAAACGCACCCAAGATACGGCTATTCCAGGTACCAAGACGACGTTCTAATGGTCTATACTTTAAACACTGTGTCTAAAACGAATGAGCGGGAAAATGAGAAATGAATCTAGTCCTACCCTCCGCAGTCTAATGGCAGCCCTGCACTCACACGTTCTTCTCGCTACATTATTCCTGTAATGCCATAAAGCACCCAGGGAAATGAATGACTACAGAAGCACTATATTTCTCCATAAACATGACAGCTCGGAGTCCAACTAATGCAGGCGGCGGCGGCAGGGAATGCTCAAATGGCAAAAGGCCATTTCGTGAATTTGATTTAAAAATCGCTTACAACTCCTTCCGCCCAGAGACTATCCTACTGCACATTTTGTTGGTTCCTATCAAAACCTCCGTCAGATCTCATTATCGTACATATGACACGACGCCCGCTCTGCCTTTTTGTACCGGAGCTGCGCTTATCTCGAGATGGAATGCAGCCGCAGCAATGTTGCTTATATGCAAGAAGCAAGCCCACATTTACAACCTAAGCCCCTGACGTCGCCTCATTTTGAAGTGCAGTATCGCACGATTTTTGCTTTAACATCCACCGTTCATTTCTGAATAAGATAGCAATGTGAACTAGGATGAATCAGAAGTACATAAGAGCTGGAAACGAAAGCTCCGGAAAAATATTCTTTTCTGAGTGGGATTCATGTTGGTCCTATTATAGATAGGTAACGTGAAGGTTCCGTTTGCGACGTGCAACAAATCAATCAGAGTAAGGATTGTGCACGGACCATGGTAGTTCATCCAAGCGTCAAAAATAAGCTGTTCAACCCGCAAGAGAGGTATGCATTTCCAAACAAAAACAATCTTCACTATAACTTCATTGTCTCCACGTCCCCTCAGGACGGCCAATATTGCTAATAATCGCAGCCAGATTCTCTCGGTAATAACAATAAATTTTCACCCAGCCAAGAGCGGTGAAGAATGCGTCTTCCTCGCCCGAGGTCCCGGGGGACTTAGCTTCATTCGATTCCCCTAGTCCCACACCAATTATGACAAAAATATACACCATAACTTCAAAAGGAAATGGCTGAACACATCAATGACGACGTTATGTACCGTGGGATGCATATGTAGACCAGGTACTGAAATGAAGGGGACACTGCTGCAATGTGCAGGTCGAGTCTATCTAGTAAGCGTCCGTGTAGAGTACATGCAAAATCTGCCGTGTCCATATGTCCTTCTTGGCGCTAAGCTGTTTAAGGTTAAACCCAGAGTTGGAATGATTCCTTGCCTGTAACCCATAGGAATGCATGATGATGCCAAGGCAGCGGCAGGTATCTTACCAGAAGAGTACACGGAGAGCACATTGTCGCCGTGCATTGTGTGCAAAGCGAAACACTTACCGCATTAGGGTGAGTACGGCTTCTGAACCATTCTGCGGCCCAGGAGAACCGGAACACCAGATAAAGCAGCCTTCCTGCGCGGCTGCTACGCCGAGATATGGGGCGGGCGTGGACGCGGTCACATTCTGCCGATTGATTTCTAGCCTAGGCGACTGAAGCAGCCGCGAGCGCCGAGCTGTGCCGTGTGAAGAATCGGTAATGGCGCCCGGTTCGCAACAACAGGACGGGAATTAAATTATAAGAGTTGTTCGAGCCTAGTGCATGCCGATACATCAATATCAAGCCATTTACAGAATAGTGACTGGACACTACTTATTGGAGCGTCATAAAATCACACAAAAGGCCGATTGAATCTAGTGACTCCTAAACCCGAGATAAAACACGACTATACTCCTTTCCGTGCAAGCTCAAGTGAATGCTTTGTTCTTGACCGCGCTACTTTAATGCGATGTCTTCCTCCATTGCAGATCGCGCTCAATTGATATTGGAAGCGAACAAGCCAACGGAGCAGGTCATTGGTTTTATATACTATCAAGGTTAATATGTGTAGACAGGTAATCTTCATGCAAGTGTTTTATGTGTTTGCATTTTTTATTCCCAATGACAAGTAGAGGGCAAGTAAAAAGTTCAAGTAACAAAAATGTCAAACAAATAGTTTAAAGGTTTGTCTGTAACGTAGTTTTTCAAAAACATTACAAATTTACGTACCAACAATGCCCTTAGTACATGCAACAAGCAATTTCTATGGATAGAAAGGCATCGGGAAACATAATGCTATATTGCCTGCGGTTTAAGATACGTTGCTCCGTGAGCTTCAATTTTATTTTGCCTTTTTCGTATAGGAAACAAATTTGATGAAGAAGAAAAAAAACAAATGTAGAACAACAAAAGTTTCTCTTAGATTGGCTGCCATGAAGAGAGGATGATGTAAAACCAATTCCAGTCTTAGCAGCTAGTCTGGATGTCTACAGACTGATGGAGATGGCGGATTCATTTCTCAGCAGTGTTTGTTTGATACATCAATGACATAGCAATGACACAAGGCGCTGTGGGAATACGTACACAATACTCCGTTCCCTTTATATCTTAACGGCAACGTTGGATATAGATGTCCTCGACCGTAGAGGCACATTCTGATAACCTGCTGTGCAGCAAATGCTAAAGTGGGAATTCAGCTGCATTAGTCATCACGCGATTCTTTATTGGTATTGTTTGGTTCAAGTGTGTGCTTAAAAAATCGCTCAACAAATTTCTAACACAAGAACTTTATTAAACGACAATTGTACATGGTACAATGTGTGGCAACAAATATTGAACACAGTGTATTAGCACATAATAAATCTTAAAGTCCTGATTATTGCTAGCATAAGTAAGTCTTTAACGTAGTATCACAATCAAGTGAGGACCATCGTGAATTTCAGTACTTTTACTAACAACACAGCTTGTCTGTAGCATCGAGTCTCTTGAAATTTGTTGTACTTGATTTGAGAAATGTGGATAACTTGTTGTGTAACACAGTTATCCAGAGCATTCATGACAAAGTAAAATCCATCTTCAACTTGGTATGCACTTGGTTCTACCCCTCCACCTGATGCGACCCTGCAGCATTGTTAAAGATAAGATTAGGTGATATCGTGACGAGGGACGAAGCCAAATGAAAGTAGGCAGAAGGGAACGGAAAATATAAAAGTAACCTGCGCTGCCTAATTGGTACAGGCAAGGCTGTGAAAGCAATATTCCTCCCTGGACGCTACCTCGAGCGTCATTCTAGCGCCCTTGGCCTTCCAAAAAGAAATTTGCCAGGACTGTTAAGGTGACAAGCAGTGTCTATACGAGTCATTACTTTTACTGTCAATTACCTACTGATATTACCCAGCCCTATCAGCAACGCGGGGCGACCAGTTCACCTACCCGCGCTCAAAGCAATGTTTTTCAAAAGACCTTCGAGCAACGTCGTTTCAAGGTGTATACATAATGAATCAGAATACTGGCATCTACATCAGGGCACACCAACATTCTCTCAACCGGAACAGGGGGCGGTACCGACTTCCGACGAACTTTAACCCAATGCTGACGTCGTACGTGAGAAAAATCACGTGTCTACTGCACTTGGGTCAGAAAGCGTATGAAGACCGATCGACAAGTGATTCGGTCAAACATTTCTGTGTCAGATTTCTTTGAGTTTATCATGAATTCAGGTGAACTTTTATGCTAGAACACTCCTTATTATTGTAGGAAGCCGTGTCGTTTCTTACGATCCATGACATCTATCTAGACTATAAATTTTACTGTTATCACAACTTAAAAATTGATTTTGCCGTGACACCATGAGCTAGCTTTATCATTACAATAACAACTGCCAACTGCCTAACACTACTAAGGTTAAGGATACTGGTGAGAATGATGGATGGTGAAGTTGAAATGATTTAATGATAAAGCTTCTCTTTGAAGTAAAGGAATATCATCTGTCTTTAGCAGGCAAGGAAATCATCGCAATTACAAATCAAAACAACGCAGAGAAAAGACTGAGAACAAACAGTGACGTACACCACTCCTGGATCAACTAACATCAGAAGTAGTCGGCCGACACCATGGAAGTCACTTACACCAAGATAGCCACGAAAATGATTCGACATATCTTTATAATGCCACCTGAAGCACCTGCACGAGGATCATGAATATGAATTCTTTACGAGTGTGTGGCTTCAAATATTTCCATCGTTAAAACAGCCACGCCTATCCAGTGGGACTCATCTAGCCGCATAGATTGTCACACAAGGAGTGAATTATTGTTCTCTGTCAACCCAGGTCACGTAACACGATTGGCGAATGGTGCATAGATTCAAAACATGAGGCATGGTTGTGTGTTTTTCTCCTGCCTGGTTCTGATTTAGAACACGACATAACATCGTCACAAGACACACAAGCACACATTTAATTCTGAGCCCAGTCTTTCTCCCAATTCCACGTAATACATCCCCTGGTATAGCTGCCATCAAATTCTAATTGAGTGTAAGACCCGCGGTCATGTTATCCTGCACTATATGACAGCGTAGTAATGAGGCTTAGTCAGCGGTATCTCTGTTGGCTCTGAGGAAGAATAGACGGGGCGGATTCAATGTCACGTCTCAGGTCCCTTATCTGGAGCAATTTCATCGCAAAGGCTTCAAGGCGATTCATCTCCTTAAAGTCATCGCCGGGGAAATTAAGGCTTGAAGAGATAACAAACGCCATCCTAGCCTTGGATTCCTCCTCAAGTGGGATGTACCTTCCTGGAAATTGGAAATATTCCATCGTGATTACAGCTTAAGATAAGAACATATTGGAATAGAGGAGGATACAGTTTAGCATCCCGATGGGGTTCTGTGCAAGTTGTAGTTACGTCTTTTGCCTCATTATCCTTCTGAACTTGTGCACATTGTGGGAGTGGGATATAGCGAATAAAGCTTCCTGTCATGTTTGATAGATAGTTGAGAGCTACAGAGGACGGATATGCCGATTTTCAGCTTTTTTCAATTGATTTGGATTCCTTTCACTAGGAGATAAATATCAGAAATAAGGCATTTCCTGGTGAAACAGTTATGTAGTCCAGGACTAACGTTCCAATATTCATTTTGTCAATGTAGTTCATTATGCCCATTGCAATAAATCCACAACAAAAATATTGCTCTAATCGTCCTGTTACAAACAATACTGTACGCAAAACTGCAAAAAAAATGTATGAATATCATATAAATTTATGACACAAAACATCAACGTCTGCCTTGTTGTACAGATGTATTGGTGAAAGAATGAGTTGTTATATTATCGAGCACTATGTGTAATCTGCATACTTACACCAAATATATCCCTCGTTGGGTGGAGAAGATACCGCTCACTTTGTAATAAGCAACAGTGGTCACTCAAGCCCTGATTTCAATGACATCTTATCATAGCTGATTCATGGGTCTGTAATAGATCTCGAGTTATCTGGCTGAAATGCGTCATCAGACGACTCATCATTAATTAATTCACGACAATATATGCAATATGGTTTTGCTATATTATTCATTTGAACGACGTTGACAAAAATACCAATTGAATTGTATCAGATATTAACTATAAAACAAAATACATTTGGTCTTTTACACTAAACGAGGCGATACCATTGGTATAGTGTCATCATCCAACATGCGACACTCTAGGGTCATCAGGCGGGCAATGTTAACCTTTGCCCTGGTCTTCAACGATGAGAAACCATGTTCACGTTCGTAGCATTGTCTCGTTTATAAACTAGCTTCTTGAGTAATTTGACGAATGTTTCAAAGCAGTTATTATCCAATTATACGTATAAATATATAGAAGAAGCTATCGTCGAACCTTTCACGAGTTCTATGCGCGATATGTGGTAGATGGGGGAGGGGGGCACGTATGACCTTTGCAAAGGTCAAGCATATGTTTTACCTGATTACACAAAAATTGTCGCATTCTCAGTTACTAGTATTACTGCAATATTACATCCTCTGCCAACACATCTTATATCTTTCCGCCCACATTTTATGTATTGAATCACAGTTTTATGTTTTTGTTTTCAAATATTGATGTTGAAGTATAAAAATTCCTTTGAACCGTTGTGTATCTGAAGGACACTGTTCTTACTCTACCATGGATATCCATTGACCCATATTGGCCATGTAACATATTATATCGTAACCATATCTTACAAACGCATGGCCCCAAACTCCATTTACCGCAGATGATTTGTCAAAACAACGTAATGTTGACCTACAGGGCAATCTTTTGACAGACAAATGGATGTAGGACATCCCATCTCTTTTCACCTGTTACAGTTGATATATCGGTGCAACTTTGAACCAATATCGCGCAATTCGTGATTTGCCCTACTTCAGTAACCACTGATCCCTGTCATCCCAATTGCGCCAAATGACGCATGTCGCACAATACGGTGGGATTCATTGAAGCGTTATGGATAGGCCCAGGCCGCGGTACACTGCCTCAGTTTACACCCCACATGCCGCTCTGACAAATGTATCCCGGTCAGTGCCGTATTTGTGCTGTCACCTATATGCAAATGAGTTTCACGTACATGCATAAAAGCGAACAATTACGATAGGAGACAGAAACAAACAAAACCTTCTGACACTTTTCACAATCTGACATCATTGATTGAAGCCGTGCTTCTATTTATCATAAAAGTTCATCTGTGTTGCATGTGTAAAGTTCAAACTTTTGTTCTAACACAACAGGGGCAGAGTCAGAATCTTTTTGACCCAGTGTTGACTTCACACTTCACAGAATAACGGCACATCCATATGTTATACATAAGTATACATTAATTAGAATAAAAGAGGGTTCTGGCAGGGATTTTGAAATCACCATTATTAACTGTATGTCTGATCAGCCTCAAGGGAATAAGCCAGACTCCACAGATGTGTTCCAATGGAGTCATTCTATATATTGATTAGAGAAATTACGACTTTTCGGTCGGCACCTCGGACCGATTTGCTACAGGTGGACGGATACCTGTCTAAAGTTATCGTTAGTATCTATTCCACTCATTCTATTAATACAACATCTTTCGGAGATGTAGCATTGAGAATTCTAGTATTATGATGTATGAAACTGATTGTAATATTCCATGCTGGTATCTACAAAATTGAATTTTCATTTGTATCCCCGTAAGGGGGTTGTGTTTTTATTCCATACAAATCACTGGATGTCCCAGATTTGTCCCAATAACGCATCTGGCATGGCAGTAAAAGAACGATCGGGTGCTTTTATGGCCGTCATCAGCAGCTGTGGTTAACACAGTATCCATTTGCTGATCTGATACTAGTTACACAAATGTACACGCACAAAATCGTTTCAACCATGGATGACCTCAAGCACCTTGGCCTATTCCAGCAGCTCATGTATACACAATACTACAAGCAATATAAAATAAGTTGAATATTCAAATGTGCTGACGTCTGGTCCAATAATTCCGAAATATGATATATAGCTTCTGGCAGCTTAGACATTTGTGAAAACTTTTTTTTTCTTCATTTTGGACAGTCCCAGTAAATATGATAATTGTATGACAGATGGAGAATTTAAGAAGCTGGCTTGTCGCAATACATCTACAGAAGTTTCAACACGATTCTAGCTAACGATGAAGACGATGTGACCGATTTCTTTTATTCCAGACCCGACTGACTGCCCTGATTGTGTCACGTTGATGAATGTTGACTGATATCACAATCGTACAGAGGTTGTCATCAGGCAAGATGGGTCAGCACTGGAGGTCACGCCTGACGTGCCGAGATGTTGCTGATACCGGGACTGATGATCACCCCCACCCGCCAGAATCTGCTGGATATCTGCGCTGGAAGCGATTGTCGATACCAGAACGGCAGGGCTGCCAACAGTATGACCGGCTACAAGCGATGCGAATAAAACGATCGAACAAAAGAAGCATTGAATGGAACTAATGCCTTATAAATAGACAGGTACAGTTGACCATCCGGACAACATATAGTCTTCGAACTCAGCATCCAAGTTGCCCGTAGCCGCCCGTTGTGTATCAAACAGTGGGGCACGGATTTGAGCTCTTCAATACATTGATCTGGTGCTTGCTGCTGAAAACAGACATCTTCTACAGAACCTCGTTCTTCTGCAACACCTATGTTTGACTTTTAGTTTATTTAACATAGGTTTGTTTTCATGTCCTTTTGTGTAGATATAAGCATGTATTTTTTTGATATGTAACGTTTGATGGGTTCTCATACCTGAAACAAAGGATTAATGAATGAATTATATAATATGAGAACTGATTGCTGTAGTAAAATTGTTGTTTAAAATTCAACATTTTGCATATTACTTCATCACACCATCCTACCATTGCCTCCAATACAACGAAAATTTGTGATTTACCTTAAAAGACCTTTTTCAACCGCGTACAAATGAGACTTCCTGAAATGTAAGTTGGCACCTTTGAAGCCATAATGGCGTTGACGCAAACTGCCTTGGCACACATTAAGCATCTTCCTCTTGCCAACAAGGCTCGGTGATCTATACCCTGTGCCACATTACAGCTGTACACATCCCCAAAGGTGCTATAAATACCACATAGCTTCATTACTTCTGCACCTTGCAACTTATACATTACCCTGCAGGAGCATGGCTGGGTCTCTTGGGTCGCTGGCGGTATTACACGGAAACAGAGAGTATGAACAGAATCAATATGGCTATGCAAATTGCTGCCATTGGTATCATTCTCGCACAATTCCGCTAGCACAAGCAAGGGGATTACTCTGTCACCACGAAAGCTGAGAAAGACGAGGGAAATATACAAAACAAGACCTCATTATAGTCGTGAAATGGGCTAGAACAACAGTAAAACATACCTAAGCTTCGGTTATCTCTGTTTACGATCTCACTTCTGTTCAGAACTACCAACAGTAAGCAGAAGTTATTTTAGGACCGCATTTCAAGCTTCAATAGCCGGAGGTTAAACAGGAAATGGAATCCCCCAAAGCTGATCTTTTTAGAAATCGTCGACGTCGTATATAGGCAAACTGCTTAGGCTACAACCGCTTAATCATCACCAGGGGATCTTCGTTCTGTTAATTCTCTCTCGAGAACCTATTAGGGGGTATCAAGGGGGTGCTTCATAAAATCAACCCCGGCTGCCTGTATTGCTTAGGAGCTCCATTACACCAACAGGATTACGAAGAAACAAAAAAAAAAATCTACGGAGACATTGGTTGAAAACCTTCTTTGCCACCATGCAGAATTCTATGTTGAATGCCGGGGGATATGTGATGTGGGTCTGCCTTAGGAGAACAAAGACAGAGCTGCTCGATATTACAGGCATTATTTAGAATATCCAACGCAATTCGCCATTAGGGAAGCCATTGGCTGGGAAGTACCACGGTATATGCCCATGCGCCATCCAGAAATGTGCATAATGTTTAGCGTACATGTGGCTGGAAGCCCACAACAGATTCTGATTATGCCGGTAATTAGTGGGGCCCACCAGTGCACGAAATCCTAACTTTGAGAAGCAAACCTTAAAATATGCGTAAATGTATGCACAAAGGAAGAAACGGAACTATACGCAATTTGCTTTAAGGTGTGCGTAAACAGTGTATTTTTTCAGTGCACACACACACGCACTATCGTGGATATAATCACTGCAATAATATATGTTATTTGACAAGGATAATGCTAATGTTGCCTTGCAAAAACCATATACATGAATATTTTTTCAGAGGCGTCTTTTCGACACCTTATGTCATACCACGGAGATACATGGTTATACCAAGGGGGTTTAATAATAAATAACTAAACCTCCTTGGTTATACTTTGCTAAAAGAGAGGTATCTTGCCAAGAAATACAGTGTATACAGTAAGAAAAAACTAACTTAATTTGAAAGTCTGGTCACAGTAATGACTGTCAAACAAAGGAAATAAGATAATGACCCACCTTCCTTCCTAAATCACAGCCTGTTACACATTCACTGACCCGACTAACCTTATAAGCACAGCCCTAGGCCAAATCCCGCAGTTTCTCGCTAACACGTCTCTATTTTTAGTTCTCGCGAGAGTAGATCCATCTTCTCGCGTCAGGACGGGAGCGGCCAGAATCACGTTAGTGTTAGCTATGAGAAATTGAGACGCAGCTCTCAACATGCCGGGATGGCCATGTTTACACGTAGTTAGTCCCACCCGTGTCATGAATCTCATAGCTTAGCGTTGGGGGGGGGGCACGTATAAGTGTTCCGGCGCCGACGCTAAGACAATATGTAAATGTTAGATAACTCGATGCGTGTCACAAATCAAACACAGCACCGATGATATTATTCATTCCAAAAACAATAGCTTTTTCTCATAAAAAGGAGCTCCTAAAAGAAGCTTAAGGGTTGCTATTTCCTCAGATGGATTGAATATTCTCCAGGCATAGCTTACATGTACGTTCGATCAGTAACGCTATGCGCCAGCAGCAAAATGGCGACCCTCAAAAGGTGCTGTTATCTTGCGCACTGCTAACGTTAGCTTAGGTACAATTCTGGTTTGTTCATGCCCCCTTCGACATTTAGCTGTTAGTTTTGAAGAACTGCCGGGGCGATGCAAAAAGTCAATTAAAATTTAGCAAAAGGGTGAATTTTAGTCTAATCTAAAGAAACATTATATTTTAGCACGGTTCCACAATCTGTTCCAAGATCTTGGAATTTACCAAGCTTTTGCCACCTTAAAATTTGAAAACATGAACAGATTTGTTCCTACAAAGGGGGTGGGGCGCTTATGACATATCTTTAGAGTCATTAGTGAACACAAAGCTCTCGAACAATATCATACCAACTACATTGCAAACCCCAGCCTGATTTTTGTTCTGTCCGCAAAATTGCAGGTGGCTTAATTCATCCTCTGCAATATTGAAAATGTCTCTACAAAGTGCAGACTGCAGGTGGGTATTTCTAACACTGCGTAGCGTCAAGTTTACAAAGTTCATTCAAACTTTCTACAGGCAATAACACCCCAATCTTCTGATCTGATTGCAAACAGTGTTCTACAAATGCCCTGTATTGTGGTGATAGGGGATCACTAAGTAGAAGTGCGATACATTTACCATTACACCGAGAAACTTGCAAAGGTCAAGCGCTTGTAGTATTGATCAGTCTTTTCAATCTCTTGGAAAATCTATGTTCTCGTTGCTCGCGGGTGCTGATTGAAAACCAGGATTACATTGTCGCTGCCACTTCTGGGAGATCTAACGGGTTTTCTTTCTCGGACATCCATCCTGGTGTTAATTGAAAAGTAAAGGCGTGATTTCTCCGTCTTGTGTCTCGGTGGCAGAGTGTCGATATCGCCGGTTGGGATCGTCTAATGGCCCGCGGTGACGCCGTGCAAACGCCGGCTTATCAGGGTCCATCAGCTTTTCATGGCACCTCTGAGGATTTTCTTCACAATGGAGCCGACATCGGAATGACCACTTCGTCATTTAAACGCCCCACCATATGGTCATTTGACCGGAACCCCCTGCACGCACTCGCCTCTGCAGGCCATTTACGGTGTCTTAGAACAGGGCACCCTTAACATTAAAGGGACAATAGCCGGCCCTCCTGTCTAAAGTGGCCATTGTGAAGACATCGGGTTGCAGAGCATCGTTTAGAGCATCGCAGATAGGATAATGTAGACATAAATCTGCCAGACCCTCTCTGGTAATAACGGGCATCACCTGTAATGTAGGTCATACAGAGAGCATAGTGTGACCGTAATTCATGGCATATTGGTGTGTGGAGACGGAATTTATGACCGGGTCAACACTGATGCCTGGCTCCCCTGCATGTATAATTTAGCGAGGAAAAGTTCTACACTGAGCTAAAAGGTGTGGCTTTCAACCAGGATTGCAGCAACTGGGTTAAATGGAACCGTCTGAAATATTTTTACGAAGATTTCAAAGGAAAGACGGTTTTGGACAATATCATATGGGAAGAAAGAGAAAGATTGAGTACATCTGTTATGTAATGGCCCCCAAGATAATTGCATCAGAACAGAATCAGTCCGCCTTTAGAAATCTTGGACATTTAGATGGACCTTCGAGCGTGTGTGGGGTTCTTCCTACAGCCATGCTTCCAATTCAACTGCTGTACCCTACCGATTACCCCGGGTCTGTGAACGTACGTGACATTTCTAATATTTGCATGTCATTCTTAATGATTTGATAGCCTAGTGGTACGCACCATTGGCAAGCCAATATAGGTATGCAAATATAAAAATAGATATCACAAAATATGCTTTAGGGATGCAACACCGCCGGGCGTTTTTTAGGATCGCAAGCAGCTCAACCTTTAACTAACACCTCACGAATATTAACACGTTAATAAGTTAACACCCGCACAGCTGTGTTAGCTATGTCGGCATGTACAGGTAATTGTGTTTTATCATGAAATCTCCCAAGCATAATTACTGCAACAGCTATGCAAATCCCATGTGATTTCATTATCTTCTTTCTACATTAAAAAAAAACAACTTAACATTGATACGGCATAGAGCGGTAAATTAATAACCAGGCTTATCAGGTGTACAGAAAATTTTTTCAGAAGCCATTCTACGCGACAGATCGCGATGGAGGATTTCTCGCCGTGCGTGTCAGCGTCCTGCCGGGAAGCTTATTACCTTTCCTCCGCGCACCATTACCGACGGAAATAGGCGCCACACCTCCCGTAAGCCTACCTTCTCCCACCCACCCAGAGGGGACAACTTCTGGAGCTGTTGAACGGCTAGGACCTTGATTTTGGGACAATGACTCTGTTTTGACGCATTGGACTTTGTCTTTTTATGTTAACTGTATGTTGTTTCCCTCTGTTTGACCATGTCTTGTAGTATACTGGGCTCCTTGGAAAGCAGATACCGCAAGCTGAATGCGGCTACCAAGCCATCTTGAGATAGAATAGATAAATAAATAGCTTATAAGTAAGGGTTAAGGGTCTCTATTTGTTCTATTAGGAATCTACAATGTCGATACATTTACTTATATTTCTGTCCATGAATATGTACAATGTTGTGTCTGTAATCACAGTAACGTAATCATGGCATGTGTAAATTCATAGCTCTGAGTCTTCCAGTTCTAACCTTGTAGATATAGTAATCTAGTAATTCTTTCTCCTAACTTCAGTTATCTAACTTTAATATGCAATAAAGTTCATTGTCATTGTCCTTGTCATTTATCCAAACTGCAGGGCCAGGGGGAATGCGGCGTTTGATTGTCTGTTTGTTTCCTTGTTTGTTTTATTAGCACCCCATTAGTGTTGCAGTGCATATATATATTTAAAGGTAAGCACATTGACACCTCCTGTTTATACGCCTTTCTTGTTACAAACAGTTTCTTGGCGCCCTGTGAACTGAAGCACATATGCAGCTAACAAGGTATCCCCACTAATATAGAATCGCGGAATTGAAAAATTATTAGTTTGTAATAGCATTTCAGGTCTCCTTTAATAACCCAGTGGGAGACCAAGTGTAATTACAAAGGTAGAATGCAAGCTTCGATTTAAATAGACTTGAGCAAAGTTAATGATTTTACCTTTGGTGTAATAACAATCGGTAGCATAGTAATCGATCAAAAACATGAAATAGCTTCCTCCATATCAATTCTGGAACAAGTACGCGTTTGGCCTTAACGTGGTTTGGAGAAAGGCAAGCAACCACTCCCCGTCCTACAAAATCTATACAGAAACAGGTAGAAAAACTAGTTGCACATTGTACTACCAGGCACGAAAGTAACCAACGACACCAATGGTACAACTCGCTCTCAAGGGCACGGCAGAATGTCACGGGTAGTTGGCTGGGAATGAGACAATTTTCCCGGCGGAAGAGTTCGGTGGCCTAAAACGTGTCACAAGCGCCAAGGAGCGCCGTGCAAGGATCCAGGGCATCAAGAAGTCACGAGGAAACACAGCACAGGCCATTCATCTTTCCATGGAGGTTACATAGCAACTGATAAGAAATGATGAAGTGTTTTCTATAACGAAACACTGCTGACCATGTGTGAGCCATTTGAATTTTTTTTAAATTAGAATTCCAAAATAGGTACTTATGTCCTAGATTGATGTCAATTTTACCTGTAATTCCTACATAGGTATGTATCTCCTAACTTAATTTCAATTTTGCCTGTAACATTATCGCTATGTAACCATTCCTATTCATACGTACATTTTCATAGTCAGAGAAGCTGTGTTTGACGATACAGACAATTTTGCTCTGTGGACTTAGATCAACTCCATAAAAATGCCAAGTGTGTATTGAATTTTGTGATTTTGCATGCCGGTCCACTCACTGGAGGACTACTACAAGCCAAGTATGCGCTACTAACTGCCACTTTTAGAGGGGTACATTACGAACGTTAAGCCGCCCTTCGTTAGATCAATACACTAATGTTGATACGAATACCTTCAGGATAAGGAACGGGGTGAGTCAAGGATGTATACAGCGTATTCAGTTACCAGAAAACAAATAGGAGAACCTATTCACTAACGGGACGAACGAGGAAGAATCAGCGGTTATGCTTCTGATAATACTTTTCCATTTTGTTGGAGGGGATAACAGTTCGCACATTTTCTGTGAAGTTTTTTACGGTTAACATGATGATATTACCAGAGTCATTAGCCTAGATGGAATAAGTTCCATTATAAGGTTGTGGCTTTGAAAGCTCCTGCAAGCAAAGCGAGCCTCTTTTGCAGGCGTTCCGGGAGCGGTCGGTATGGCCAGGGAAGGCATACTAGGGATGGCGACCAGAGTTCTATCGTGTGCGATCTACTTGCGGTCAGAAAACTTGCCCCCCCCCCCGCCCCCACCCCAAAAAAGAAAAACGCCAACCACTCTGCAACGCCTACAAAGGAGTCTAAAGCAAAGTTGTCAATAATAATATGTATTTCTATATTGGACGTTGACTTGGCTCGAAAAAACTCGACTGCAGTACTGTGGTCCACACTCTTTCTTTCTTGGGTTGGTCACATTTGAATTTTCGTAGCTAGCTGGCAGTTAAATTATGTCAAAAAATCCTAATCCTATTTCATATATTCATGAGAAGCTTTTACACAATCATGCACATAACAAACAATACATAGACCTGTCCTAACTTCAACGCTAATTTACATACAAAAATCAACAAAAGTGACCTTTTCACACAGTATCGAATATAATTTATCGGGACGAATTGAAATTCACAATGGTCATTCCACTGCCACAATAGCCGCACTTCCTAAATACGTAAAAGGCATCGCTATTTAGGCGCTTGCCGGCATTGCTTACAAAAAATGAGAGCAATTTAACGGGCAGCAGACACTGAAGCTGTCAGGACATACAGGTAGATTAGGAGATATTAGGGCTGGAAGTACAAAATGAGTATGTATTCAACATCAAAGTGGATTGGAAGTGAAATGGCGTTTTCATTATCGCAAAGTAGGCCAATTCTAAACATGGACCAGTTACTCAGGGCCGCGCACGACTAACTGATGCATGTTTTTTGCCGATGAAGGTCATAATAATACTTTAGGTTGGATCGGTCAACGCCATGCTTTTAAAGAATTTCAACAACTCGCCTATTGTTTGTGTGTCTCTACCCACAAGGAGGCATTCTCATGATGACAATTTTAAATTCATATTACTTACGCAAACTTCCATTTAACAGACCCATCGCTTCTAGCTCGACTCGACTGGGAATCTTTCCGTGGGAAAGATATTAAAGGCATTTATCTTCTTGTACTTGAATTGATAATTCCTTAATGGGTAGGGATTCGTTTGACACACCAGTCTTTTTGTACTTATATATGTTTATTATTAAGTGGGGCTCGCAAAATAAATTGGTCAACTTCAGTGCAGCGTCTTTGTACTATTGCTGTTATTTTGAATGTAAAATGAGGCATTATTTTTCGTCATTTTTTATCAAATAATTTTATCCTCAGTGGGAAAAAGGCGGCGACGTTCATCTAGTTCTTTATGTTCTCATGTGGTGAGCTTCCTCCTTGCGTTTCTTCGACTGAAAACCAATATATTTTCACACCGATATACGACAATCCATTTGCCTTTCACCACAATATACGTTCATGGTTCGAACCAATTTGTCACGGATGAGACTGGCGCAGAGACGTCCAAATCGCGGCAATATCAGCGGGCATCTCACACCAATGGTAGCCCCGTACGCAAAGCTTATATCCTTTTTACGACTATTGCAGTTTTACTATACTCAAGTCATCGATATTACCGCAATGATAAAATGCACCAGAAAGCATACAGCCCGCTAAATCTGATAGCTTGTGAAGATATGATGGCTCTGACGATCCTCTAGTCAAAGAAATTTATTCTTCTCATTGTGTGTTGGCAAGGACATTATGTGATGTTGGCAAGCTTTGAACAAATTTCATAATAAAAGAAATGGCGATCCATGTCTTTAGATGGGTTAGTATTATCTAGATTAGCATGAAGTCATTCTCCATTGCCAATGAGTAACTGATGATGCATATAGCGATTGGAAATTAGGAATATTTGTATTCTGTGTCCATGTAATCGACATAAGTCCAAAAGGCGTCAATTTTGTTATAACTCAATATTCGAGAATTTCTTATGTTTCCTGTAATGCACACACACACACACACAGGGCGACTGATAAGCCAAAACGAACAAAAATAAACGTTGACATTTACAAGTAATCGCAACATACGAACGGTTGCCGTAATCAAATGTTATTGAAAAGGCAGTTGAACTGGAACCATCATTATGAAAAGATGATGAAAATTGATAATATGCACCTTTCAAGAATGAGAGATTATTGCATCAGCCTCTACCTTACTTCTTACAGGGTCTACTCAACACATCTCTGCGGAGGCGGCATCCTACAGGTGACGTATAAGGTAATAATGCAAGCAATGGGATATCAAAAATCTGCAAAAAAGGCATATCAGTATACCATTAATAAGTGACATATCCAGATACTCATGTCCGTATTTGAAGCTATATTACTTACGATAACAGAATTCGTGTAAAGGAATTTGAGATAATAGTAGACTCGGCTAGAGTCACTGTCTACACTTGAGTCATACGATGTGTCACTCTAAAGCCATGACATATCGTTAATGGTGCTGTATATCATTTTGATACAATTTTTGTCCAATCAAACAACTCATGCCTGTGCTAATACCTATTGTCGCTGTGACTAACACAGGGAACACTAGGGAATATTCCAATTAATATTGCAATGGGATATAATGGAAGTAAAGAAGAAGAGGACCGGTCCACTAAAACAATGCGGTGGAGTCAAATCCATGACATTGTACGTCAAAATTTTTGACGTCTGTAGGAAAGATAAAGTGTAATATAATTCAAGATTTTTTGGCCCCCGTTGAAATTCTTAAATAGAATAGTCCCGAGGAAGTCGTGAACAAATTGATCAGTCCCACGGGCTGCAGTAATAACCATGAATGGCCGATAAAACCGTCGTAACCAAATTTGGAGTTACTTATCTGGTTTATGTACCTGCTGTTGTCGATACATGCCTAAATAATGCAGGAGCTGGACGGACGCCTCTGTCATGAAGAAATATGGCCGCCATTACTAAAGGACACTTACGAAGATGGAGCAAGAAGATAATTTGGTCGTTTTCATAGAACGTGATTTCCCTTTACAAAAAATGGGTTCAGGACTGTTCCACTGAAACATCATATAGGGTAGGTAGCAACTAGCCTCTGCCAGGCTTCGGGAAGCGACTGGAAAGAGTAGAAATTGGCCAAATATATAAATTTGCCAGGGGAGTTGGTCCCAGTTTTCTTAGTGGACCAACTCCACCGCCATGCACACTTTCTGTCTTATTTACTCTTTCATGCCGCTTCTCGTAGCCTGGTAGAGGCTAGGCAGCAATATCCGCAGAAGGAAGGTCTGAAAAATGAAGGATTACATTCAAATTTTCTATATCAATAAGTAAAGGCGCTGTCATAACATCAAAGAGTTAATAAAGATAGGCGTGGTCAGTGTCATTTACTCTTTACGTCATAACTTGTGTTCAAACTAAAAAAAGCTTCAGCGGTTATTGTTGTCAGTATAGTTCAAACTTAGATCATTGTCTGTGGGGAATATCATGTTCATGTAATGGACATATCAAAAATATCAAAAAGTTCATAATTTCGTTTAAAGTAGACGCTGAAAGTTTGAGACAGCTCCCGGTGGTTACTTTCGACCTTTCGCCGCGAGTTTATTTAAAATTGACCTCTGTCCGTGGCAGACCTCCCCTTAATAACCAAATCAATAAGCTTTCGCTTTTATCGAATATCTTTTTTGGAGGGCGTGGTGCGAAGCGTGACGACCCACATTACACAGAAAACGTTCCGGCCTGCACTTCAGTGTGTCAGGTTTTACCAATATGTTTATACATACACGAATTCTACAGTGAATGTAGTGAAATAAGAAGTATGTAGTGTTTTTTCTCCTTGTCCTAATGTATAGTGACATTAGAAAGTTATATATTTAGATGCAACAAATTAAGTTAGGATTACAACATAGGCCATGTTGAATTTATTACATGGTTGACAACCACGCGCGCATGAATTTTCGTCCGTTTCAAAAATAAGTTTTCGACCATACTGTAAATCGTACAAAGCAACTGCAAGACAAGGGATGTGCAAATATATACCGTAAATTGACAAAAAATGTCTTTTGCCAAGCTTTTTATTCGCACTTGCATGAGTTTCCTTAGCATCATATCCCGCATCTCCTACACATTTCTAGTTTTCCGGGAAGAAAAAGACGTTTTCTAACGTTCCAGGAGACCTGATTACGTTTTCCATTATACAGTAACACGTTCCAAGGCATTTCTAATAACTCGATCGAGACGTAGCGCCAGAGAAAGTGGGATTTGATTGAAGTAACGATTTAATTACCAACACATTAATCAATCAATTGCTCCAGAACACCTTTCTATAGATCCCATCATCTGACACCAGGAAATGAAATTTCTGGTAATTCCCTTTCAGGTGGTCACGTGTTTACACACTGCCAGGTTCTCTATCAATGGCAGTTGACAAGTCTATTTTTGACTGAACATTATTTTTTTTAATCAAAGCATGAGTCCTGGGAAGAAATATGACTCAGATCTACATCGGTTTTCTAACTGACAGTCGAAAAACAACAATACAGTTTTAATTGATGTCAATGCGCACCGTCGTTTCTGGTTTCTTCTGCAGGAGATGTTGTTTCTCAGAAACACCGAATTTTATTTATCGTTATTCCCGTGATATTTGATCTGCCACAATTTGACTTGATTTGGCACAGACGCTAATTTCTAAAATTTGTAAAACAGCAAGTTTTATCAAATTTTCATATCATTGTTTTAGAACGTTGTGCTCAGCAGAAACCAACAATTTAGAAAAAAAGAGATAGGTACTGCATGAAATTCGATATTCCAACATACCTTAAAGTACGTGTAAAGGTTTTATGTCAGTGTAAATGATGAAACGGAGACTTTAAGTACGCTTTAAATTACGCTTAGACATGGGATTTTATGCACTGAGGAGACAAATACTCTGAAAGCAAATACTATATTTCTGGTTCTTTACCTACGTGACAAAGAAAGCATCTAAAATATATGTTACGAAATCGATGGACAGGGGTAGCTCCCATGTGCCAGATAATGTGATCATCAGATACTGGAGTTAAAGATATTCCGTGGATGAAAGGAGGAACAAAAAAGGCACCCGATTTGTGGACACGATGACCTAAATCACACTTCATAACCGGGACATTCCAAATGAAATCACGAGAGATCGATTGTAGCCACATCTACTATTCTTAAACACACAGTGGGCGTAGTTCCCAAAGGAGCACAGGGCGACCCGAGACGCTGCGGCGCATTCAAATCAACATGCTGCCGGAGCGACATATTTCACCCAGGCTCGGTCTATTATGATAGTGTCACAGTTCATTCCCCAGGTTCACATAGACATGTATTTGTCAACATATCTTCACAAGCAGGTCTAAAACGATAGAATAGGTTCTTATTATGTATAGCGCAACCTCATATTTACAAATCTGATCATCGCAGTTAGAAATTATGCAGGAATGTATAGCATTCTTGAAATGTATAACCCAATTAACGAATGAATAGTATGAAATATGCAGCCAGTGCTATCAGGTACAACGATCTAAATTTAATTAACCTGAATAAAACTGCTTCCCCTGAAGGGTAATTGAACAAGTAATAATCCATATTCAATTACATGTTATCAATCAAGTCTTTGTACGTATGAGAAACATATTACCATTTTATAATATTTAGGTGTTTTTCTGTCAATGTTGAAAAATGCCTATGAACCATAAAAAAACTGTCTGCACTGATCATATTTGTAGCACACTGTATTACCATAACACCTTGTGTAACTAGCGAGTGTATTTCGGACTCTAGAGATCTCATATACAGTTGAATATCCCAGCCATCCGAAACAGGGTCTTATTGGACCTTCCTCTCTCTTCGTTCCAGACTGATAGTTTAACTACAATCGCATTGATTTTATTTAGATGGAACTGCGTCTTGATTAAAAACGATAGTTTGCTTTCTGCGAAAACCCGTTGGTTCGATAGCTCGCATGATGAAACTGAGAAGGGAAGGTGGTGATCAGAAATAAAAGTATGCACACTAATGCCAAGCGGAAGGAAATCAGCAGTGGGAATGATAAGATTTTTTGCGAATGTTTCACGGCCATCGTTAAGAAAAGCTTTCCCGTTTACTGTTACCGTAATCAATGCAAAAAGCACGTATTCCTTAAGCAGGTTCTGTGGGCCAAGAGCACAGCAAGAAAATACATTATCTAAGCACTCCTTAAAATACGTGTAAAGGTTCCGTTTCTTCCTTTACGTGTTAACGCATCTTTACGCATGTTTAAGATGTGCTTAAAGACATGATTTCGTGCAGTGGAGGAGTCTGTATTTGCTGACTGTATCCATTGGCCTCTTGTAACAATTGGCCGCCCCACAGAATCTGCTTGGAGATTACAAAACACGTACGTACAGCACTCCCTCCACTGGTGCCTCTGCGTGCTTTAAAGTGGGCGTGTGAACGTCTCACATAGACATTTAAGCGTGCTCTAGTGTAGGCCATAAAATCACTCTGCACGGAAATAAAAGTTTACAGCTGTTCTGTAGAAACATTTCCGTTCGCAGCAGAGGAAGTCTACAACCGTTGACCCAAATTGTACTGCAGAAGTACTTGGCTAATCTACCGCGGTTTTTGAATCCCTATTCACAAACCTTTATGTGCATTGGAAAAGAGATCAAATGTCTGCATGGAATATGAAATTCTCATAACTCAGCATCGCTGGTCAGGTGCAGGGTAGATTGGATTTGGACGAGAAGATTGGGCATTATTCTTATAAGCGATTTACGGTCATTTTACGGACGGAGAACGTTATTTATGGCAGCACTTATCCCCACACCTGGCAATAGTTATTCTTCGCGGGGTATACTAACCGGAGGGGGTGTGAGGAGGTGGGGCGCCAAATGGGGGCGTTCCACCTGCCCAAGACACAAGAGCTACCGTACAAATAGCGCTGGAGTTTTCATGCTACACGTTATCCCTAACCTTTTATCGTAAATCTTCCGAATGAAAATTGGTGTTAGATGTCAACTGTTGAGGTGCATCGTTATGACGGCTGGTTTTGCTACATTTGTTCCGCTCTATGCTTTATGGGTGTAGTTTACGACTTTCGGCTTGACCCCGTCCAAGGTGCTGAAGTTCCGATTGCTGGAACGACATTAGCGCAAATTATTTCCCAAAGTTGTTACGCGCCATAAAGGCGATACCACTGACCTTGCCCGTGACCTATTCTCCTTGAAGAGTTTGATTAAATTTTTATGATAAATCGAACTGTGGCTATAGGTACCACAAGAGGAGTGGCGTAGTTGACCTGGCCGCGGACCTTTATGTAATTGTCCGAATCTATCTTACCCGAAATTGTAAATTACCATATGACGTGTCTATCAGGCAAAACGATCTCGCCCGCTCCAAGAATACTAAGGCGGTGTGCTTTACATCTCTTGTTTTAACTGCATGCTAATTTATGATAATTAGCAAACACAGCTACGCTTTTAGGCACAGCTATCGATTTTTAGGAAGGAAAGGCCCGTCTTCTCCCAGCAGCTCCATATGTAGTCGTCATGGCCGCATTTGTAGTTTCACAGGGGATGGTTTATCTACGTGACACAGCAGATCGCTCACGAAATGATGAGAGAACGCCACGACGTTTTGCCGATTGTTTTCGCAAGTGCTCCTCGCGGCCTATCGCGCCGTAAGCCGCTGTCACGACAACACGGTGCCGGGTGGTTCTCATATCGTTATCAACCGGGTCATCACGCATTCTGCCGAATCACCATGGAAACGATTGATTTAGGAGCTCGCGGGTATTACAGGCTGATTTGTAATACGATCTACTTCAGATCTATCGCGGTATGGCCATGACGTATCGGCAGCCCACCGCGCCCGGCCACGCGGGGAATTCATTTACATGGAAGCCCCTTTCCTAAGCAGCTCACGTTCTCCTCCCGCAGAGCCACGGCGGCCCTCCAAGCCTTAAGTACGACTGAACGTCTGAAAGGACGGAACGACTCACGGATTCAATCACACAGTCCAGTAGTGCGTAAAAGAGCCCGGACAGCTCGCCATTTCTGTCGCCCACACGTTTATTCAATCCGGAGCGTTCTAAGCTCATATTGCTGGTAACAACGCTATCGATGCAGTCGATACATTCAGTTAAGCCACGAAAACCCACAGTGCACAAACCCGCCGACGGTTATATCGTACCGGGGGACTGAATGAATACAGAGACACACCCGACAAACACATATCACTGTGCTGAACAAATACCGTTACATTTCAGGGCCTACCTTGTTATGGACGTGTTGCACAAAATGCTCTGCGAAGCCTGGGACCCATCGTATCTGCAGCACGCTTAACCAGGGACCCAGCTCATCTGGTCCGGTTTTCAGGCTTGCCATGTAAACTTGCATGGTGAACATCGCGTTGGCAGTGTTACGGGCTACATGGCGACGTCCCAGTGCTGCCCGATACTCAGAACTGAAGAAAGGCTGTGTAGGCAAGGAGTGCGTCGGTAAACCGTCCCTTACTTCTGCGTCACGTCCAAACCTTAGCGCAGTCCTCCATAGTATGCGGGACGCAGAGTTAGTGACGCTGCTTGCTGGCGGAATAATACATTGAGCTCCATTAGAGGTGAGTGCGCTGTGCGCCCGGGGTTTGTCCAAATTCCCCACGGGGTGCAGCAGGGGGCACGGCGGTGGTTAGCTGTCAGCCACCCCTCCTCCTTACCAACTCACTCAGGTAGTTTAACTTCCTCGGGCGCGCGGAAGTGGATTACATGACAGCTAGGTCGGCACCTCTGATGAGGGCGTGTGCAGCCGGGGTGGCGCTCTTCTTGGAAGTGCAACATTCCAGTGCAGCGCCCCTCAGCTGTATTGATGTCAGTGGAGGTGTGCTCGTTTACATGACGCGGTGGATCTCCATCTTGCTCCCCGGTTCTCCCCGAATCCTTCTCGTATTCGCATGAAAGTTTAAATCACCTCTAATGTCCCGAGAATAGCGGGCATAAAACGCAATAGGAGCGTCCGAAGGGCATGTCTAATACCCGCGTCCATTCAATAATACTACACGGGAATTGGACCTAGAATATTTATAAGGGCTATCAATTTTTGAATCTTTATTGAGCGAATCACTGCAAATCATCGCTTGGTATTGGCGGCAGTAGGGGATAGACCTGGCCATTTGATACCCCACGAAGGCTGGAAAGGCAACGCTAATGTTTTCCCAACGTCACAACATTAGTAAAAGTCCCGTATAGTAACTGAAAATGAGTTTGCGAATAGGTTAGGCCGGTGGGATAGAATTGTCATTTGGGGACGCCTTCTGGGAGTGTTGGCTCCAGCACCTCTATGAAAAAGGCATTAACACTGGCGGGCTACATTCAAGGGTTGGGTCCTCGATCATCGTTAACGTTCACAGCAAAGCTATCCGGAACTAAATCATCCATTTACACAAACCAGTGACTCCTAATGAGAACTGGGGGAAGTGAAGTTTATCTAGATACAACGTCCCCCCGTCTTATGGACGGCCAAGGCGTTAACGTTTGGAGAGTAGCGTGACCTTCTCAGAACTCAAAAGTCCCTAATGTGTCAATAACGAGAGACTAGTCGTGTTTAAATGAATAATGCCTACAAGCTACTTTTCTATAACATGACTAGACAGACTTAAATCTTACAAGGGATATTTGTCAAGTCATATCTAGCTGAGTAATAGGAGTAACGAGAGGTGATCATGGCTATTTTGTCTGTTTAATTTCATTACAGTATTTTTCGTCAAATATGTGATCCCATCGGACATGTTCTTCGTCGTTTTATTGGCAATCTTGCATAGTGTTTGAAAAAAAAAGGTTTGGCTATTTAACGTTTAGTTAGGCGAAAGGCACTGGTAAACCTTGGGCGAATCCTGCATATGTACTGCTGATGATGCTATAAAACGCCATACCACCATCCCTACCTCGCCCCTAGCGAGAAAACAAATCTAGGATGTCTTATTTGACGAGTCAGGTAGAGAAAAAAGAGGCCAGGGACGGGGTTTTTCCACCCAGGCAGAGATACTATCTCCGATACACCATTATTCCAGCCTGCCTGCTGCGCACACGGCACGGTAAATGAAGACCAGATATCCTGTGTAGACTTCCGTTCTTTCTGCTCCATTTCGTGCGAGCGCATCAATTATTTAAGCTCTTGCAATCGACGTGAATTAACCAAACTGTCCCGGCAGGGACTCCTGTCGACACTGCCTACACATCTGGCCAAGAAGGTGAAGTTCACTCACCTTATATAGTATATACCCTCATTTGTTTTCTTTTATATCTTATATAATGCAGTGGAAGACGAAAATCATTTCATCTCTAATTGTTCGTTTTAAGATGATATCAGAAACCAATTATTTACGAAAATACACCCTTACTTTCCCACTCTCCCTTACCATGAGAAATAAATTCTACTTCTTAAATCAAAGAACCCTCAAATCATAGAAGTGGGTACATTTGCCCTGCATTGCCTCAAAAGAAGAAGTCAAACCCAGTAAAATTAGTACCATGTATGTTCTAAAATGTAGCATACCTAAATTTTACGTACCTGCACCACTCAGAATGTAAGTATGATAAGTATGGATCATACTAAAAGTGTTCTGAAACCATTGCCATTATGTCTTTTATACTTCATAGGGAGTAACTGTGAATGCAGCACTACATGCCTACATGTACATGCTTTGACTACAAATTAGGGAGTCTACTACTACTTCTACACACAAACACTTTTGAAAATCGTCCTGTGCAATGGAATTGAATATACATAGCTTCATGATGTAAACTCGCAAACCAACGTTAATGTAAGAATTCTAATATATGACCGATATATTCTCCCACAGATACATATTTAACGCACATCCCCACACATGAAATCAACATCTTTACGGCGTAAAAGTATATTAATACCTCGATCTGTCCTGAAAATTCTGCAAGGAAAATTTGCATCTAGATAGTAGACCAATGTGTTAGAATTATTAGCATTGTACCGACGACATAAGGCATAGAGTGATTTTGAAAGCAGTATAGATGGAAGCAAGATGTATGCAGGGAAAGCCCACGGGATATTGCTACATACTGGTGTAACGTTAAATCATACCATAGTTTGAACAGGAAAATACGGTAGCTTTTGACCAGCTGTCAAGAGGAAAAGAAAGCAATTTCTGTTCAGTCTAACAGGAAAACGTGTACTCTAAAGATAAGCAAAAAATTTATGGGGTCGTTGAACTGGGAATTCTCCTTTCCCTTGGGGCCTTTTTCAGTTATGAAAATAGCGTGGACTATTCTAATTCATCATTTCAGGAGCTGAAGATATATATTTTAAGTTCGTGTTGGGTGCCATAGTGTGGAACCGGAATATCGAATCAGACATGTTAGACAACTACTCATAGTAACAAGGCAACACTTTCAAATGGTGTAATTGTAATTATATATCAATTAACATTGATGTGCTGCACAATGAAATATATGTGTAATCGAACATGTAAGGTTGCGCTTTTACATACTGGAAGGGTTTTCCGAGTAGATTTAAAAGTGATTATAATGCATTGGATAAGATAATAACATAAATAACACAGTATTGTGACTGTATGCTATGATTGAGGTCCTATACCTTTAACCACGTAAGTTGTGAAGAATTAAACTTTAATGTTGCCCACCCTACACTAACTATGACTGATGTTCAAACACCATGTAACGTGTCACACAGACGGCCAACACGGCCCTGCTGACGTCACGTCAGGTCATGTGACATGTGATAAGGTTAATGCAGAATCCCTACCCAGGATTACGCAGGGCTGCTAAAAGCTATCCTAAAAATTTACAGGTCCATCCAGCGTTTTCATTGCCGTCAGAGGAATACGCAGATGGATTTTTGTGTTTTCAGAAAAGCTATCCACAGGGGACAGGAGTAAGGGCAGCGACAAATCACAGCGAATGTTGGAACATAACGTCAAAAGGATTTGGCCTTACATATGCCATGTGTTTATATAGCAAAAAGCTCCATGTTGGCATCCCAGGATAAGACAGAAATGAAGTAATGGGACTTCAAAGGGAGAACCACTGCGGGAGTGAGAAACTACGCACGGCCCCAGGTCTCCGCGGGACATGAGAATGGTCATCTGAACGTGTTGACTTAGTCAACATGACGCCATGTCAGTGGGTGTTAGGAGACAGTAGTCTACGGACCAGGGCCTGGGTGGATGCTGATGGTACCGTTGGGTATCGTTATGGGACTATCTACGGTGCCTTACGTGTGATTAGTTATGGCACTTGGTTCGGCTGAGGCGTACAACTTTTAGTTCACCTTGTTCTGACCTTTCCTACCTTCACATCTAGACATGCCAAATGCGATAGCTTTTCACATCGGATGCCATGCACGTATGTTGTCAAAGTAACTCAATGTAACTTATTAATGACTTTAATTCTTTAAAAAAAACTTAAACTAAACCGGACCAACGAAACTACATCGTGGAACACACACACACACACACACACACACACACACACACACACACACATATATATATATATATATATACATATGTGCACCCCGGTCAACCATGGCCGAACCTCGGTTAGTGTTTGGGTGGAAGTGTGACAGGGGCTTAAGCTAGTACAACGTTCACCCCCTTGTTGTATAAGGTGATTTGATTGGTCGACGACTTATCTCATGTGATGCCATTTTGAGAACCCCACCCCTCACGCAATCCCTCCGAGTGCTAATGCGTATGTCGCAACACGTGGTTAAAGCTTCACATAATCTCCCTTACATACGTCACTGTGGTGATGAATTATCTCTCTTATTAATAAGAAAGGAAGACCAGATTACACTGTAAGCCGGTTTAAATCTTCCAGTGAGTGCGGACGTGTTTAAGGCAGTTTGCAAGATTTTGTTAGAAAAAAAAAACATCTATGTCCAATACACAAGTTCGAAAACTTGATTAGCTGGTAGGAGCAAAGCTCGGCGGCTTAATGAAGTACCAAAACGAGAACGTTTGGAAGCTAGCCTTGGGACATCCCAGGGCAAGACGAATGAGGATGAGGGCCGCCTCGCGATGCGATCTAATCAATAGTCCTTGGAAAACCTCATTTCTACAGTCTGCCCTGAGGAAGATGGCGCTAGACCAACAGATAAGAGAGAAAGGCAGAGGCACGGGCGGCAATAGTTCTCTGGACCATCCCTGCCTAGGGTAATTGGTATGACTATTGGTCGATTTCCACAGGGATGAAACCTACGCCAGCGTGAAAAGGACCTTTGCAGCTTCTGCTAATAATAGACCGGGGGAATTAGAAGCCATGTACGTAACATCACGGTCTTCTCTGAGCTTGCAAGAGAACGGCAATTTGACTACTTCTGTTATATCATCAATGTGGGTGTAATGAAAGCCACACTTGCCGTTTTACCATGTGTATACATGGGTAGATCCGATAAACTGTTTCCCATGGTCACAAGTTACACTTCTGGGTAGGATGTGGTGAAATTAAAGGATCAACAATATCAGTTCAAGGCATTGATTCTGCACAAGTACATACCTATGGAACCACTTATACCTATTGTTGGATATTTAATGTTTACTAGTCTACTTAACCTTATACACATAACATTGATTTCAAGTGGCGATGTCTCACCTGCTATGTCACCAACTGCGGCATCTTCCAACGTGCGTTCTGCAAAATAGCAAAAAAGGGCACCAGTGTTGATATAAAATAATACAATTAAAGAAACGGATCAAGCACTGATACTGCTCTTCAGTATCTTCACATCAATGAGATTATGTTATGCGCCTTAATCTGATAATACAGAATGGAGATGGCTTTGTAGCCAAGATATGAGATGTTATGTATCTATTACAATATAATGACAATGCAACGCTTTTCATATTTGGCTTTGCTCAATCTTTAAAAAGAGATTCTTAAAAATGTCCTTGACCGAAATGAACTCTAGAAAGGTGAGCAAAGATAACCTTTCACTCCAATACAAAAACATAATCCCTTGACTTGGCAAAATTAATGAACTATAACGTCTCCTATTAAATCTCTTATGAATCTTCTTCATGTCAACCTCTAACTCAAGCATGACGGAATTGGGCCATGACCATACCTAGATATCCCACGAACTTTTAACATTACAGAATGCCTCAATCATTCATAGGTTTTGTTATCTGCTACATCATTGGAATGATATAATGACATAACCTCTGAAAGCATTGTATCACTGCAAACACAGCTAACCAGTAAGTTCTGGGAAAAACGTTCAGCTATAAGGTTTATAGAATGACGTAGTGCCTGTACAGTGTAATCATGACGTGAAAATTGGCCGCCATGTTTGGTTTTGTCTGGTTTATTTGGATCTCCATTAGTGACAAGTCATTAGTCTTCCTAGAGTCCACATTAACATATTACAAAATATAACAACAGAAATGCACATCAATATATACAATGGAATTAACAAAAATCACCATAAGCTGTACTGAAAATTGGAATGATAATCATAATAATTTGAATCATTTACACGACAAAATATCAATTCGGTTTAACAGAGAAATTTATAACGAAACTCAAAGTCAAAGCTGCCAAGTGAATACGAAATGTGTATACATGTACCGTGGTGCTTTATACGACATAATTACAGTCACTCTTTGACTTTCAGACATCGATATCATTGTCAAAGAGGAGAATGCGGTAAAAAAGTTAGAGGGTGTCCGCTGCGTCAAACATGATCTGCCGGAGAAAATTGGGTTAGTTTGAAAAATGCCAAGTTTTATTCCGATCGATCTTCCAAATGTCACATTTAGGCTGATAATGACAGGATCGATAAATGCCGAGATCAAGAGCTGCTATGAACTTTGAATGAAGTTGAAGGAGTTTTGGTTATTCAATAGCCATTTTGACATTTCAGTGGCCAACCCTATCGTCTAATGATACTGTGTATGGGTGAGAGATTATTAGTCGGTACCATCATACAAGGTGCGTTTTTTAACCGTTGTACAATTTGAATAAATAATTAGTTGATATGTATGTTGATGTGTCCAAGTATGTACACACATCGGACAAAATAGAAAATAGTGGTAAGACATTTCAAGTATTGGACATAACTACAGTACACATGACAAATCGTTCCGTAAGTTGCTCTTTGAATCGAGCTACGAAGGTTTTGCAGATCTCTGAAGAGCAAAATTGCTACCCTTAACTTCACACACATACCGCGCCCGTTGCCATTCGTTACAACCGTGTTTCTAGAATGTTCCTTTTGAATGTGAAAGTGTTGGAGGTTCTTCTGGTCGCCAGGGGTCAGTAGTCATCCCCGTCTTCCATAATAACGCCGGTACAGAGCCATAAACTTGCCTGACAGGAGAATGTCCAGAACAGGCTCCGACCAAAACATCTAAAGATGCCGACCTGGCGCTCAGTGACCCCTGAACTCACAGGGGAGACATCTCGTGCGGGTAGGAGCTAGGTGGGTAATGCATTCACGCACTTAGAGCCTCATATGGCACAGTCCAAGCAACATATCTCCTGCTACTGCACACGCGAGCATGTCATAAGCTCCAAACAGCTTCTACATCCCAGATACCATCGGATTATAAATTAACGTGGATGCATTTTCACGTCGTGCATACACAGTGTGATGTTACAGATAGAGGAAGCGTAAAGATGTAAGTATAGATCGCATGGGATATTAAGGTTCTAAGCCTAAGGGCGTCACGAGGAATGGTATTTTGATACTTAAATAATATGAGACAAGGAAACAGCTAGCTACATATTTACTTACGTCTATTCTGTACGCCGCGTTTATGTAACGGTATTTTGCACGGAATGCTCTCATTCTCAATGCGCGGATCGATAAATGATAGTCGAATCGTCCATGCAAACAACCTTTGTAACCATACTGCAGGCTGTAAACCTAAAGGTGTTACCGTTATGTGTGAATGCAGCGAAATTATGTATCTAAGAATGGTCAAGACGCATGACGATATTGCAAGATTATTGCAGGTGCGGTGTATGTGGAAAAGACCAACATATATCTATAAAGCGCAACCGAATGAAGGCTATGACGAGCACAACAGACAACAGCAGACAGGCATGCTGTGTACGGATTACAACGGCAAATATCTTTACCCCGGGTCTCAGGTACAGGAGAAGTTGAAGAAGCGTCCCTCCATTTCTTCCGCCATTGTAAGAACGCGGGAGCTGAATCCGAGAAGGCTTTCTTCAGATGGCGCCGCCCTGCCTTGTACAGTACCGGCGCTTCACCACTAACACTATCGCGCAGGATAATATGTGAATAGCATTACGACCCTGACGTCACGGCAGGAAGAAGCATGGCGCCTGTATTTCGGCAGGAAGAAACCTGGCGGTTTTCCCGAATGTATATGGGAAGGGCGCCAGTGTGCAGGCCGTGGTGTGGACAGTGCAGCCGTCAGCGCACCGTTTGGCACGTACTCTGCAGGGAGACGGAATACCCGCCTTAGCGTGCCGGGGGAGCGCAAGACTGATGATGGGACCGAGAGCGGCTTCGTGACGTGACTACATAATCGTCCTGTAACCTGGGAACGAGTGACTACTGACAGAAGATTTTCGCTGGAAACGTAGCCTGGGTGCCAGACTGTTGCCAGGACAGTATACAGGCTAGCTCCTCGGCTCCGAAAATTTTACCATGATCACCCCCCCCCCAGGTGCCATCCCCCAGGACAAAGTAATGCACTTAATATTTCCATCCAGTCACCTTGATTTATATTACGTTCTGGCACACATGAGAAGAGACGGTATAGGCAGAGCTACATGGCCCTGTAAATGGGTAGTCAGGTCGACTTACAATAAACAATACACTATGTCGGTATAGCCATGCACACGCCTCCAAAATGCAAGAAAGCCAATGGTTGCGACAATGTAAAGCACTGTAAGTACATAAAATTTCGTCTTTTGTTCCTGGACCTGGTCAACAACTGTATAAGTTAAGGTCTATTTGCTACCAGAGATATCTACAATCAGGTGAACTTAAGATTTCAAGTAT